>NC_050202.1:31049613-31363892 GCF_013141755.1 Anopheles stephensi | reverse complement strand
ATCCTTCCAACTCTCTGGGTCCGTCGTCGTGTATAAACCGAAAAAAAACAGAAAAAGAGAATGCTGCAAGGAAAATATTTTATTGCCGGGCGCAACAGAAAAAAAAGGAGGCCCCGTGATGGAACAAGGTGGGCGAAATAGCTTGGGAGGGCAAAAACAAAACAAAAAATCGCACACAAATTTACCCTACCTGCCGGCCGTATTCCCTGGACCCTGGATGTGCTGTCAGTCTGCTAAGTGGTGACGTCAAAGTGCCTAAGCTTTCACCTGAAACCCGGCGTGTCCGCACGGGTACGGAAAAATTGTATCTTTCATCTATTGCACGAATTTTCCTGTGAGGTTTTTTTTTTGTTCTTCTGTGCTTCTTCTGTTGCCACTGTACCGCTGATGGATGGTCATGTACAGTGTGTGTGTTTTTTTTGTATGCCCTCCCCCGTTTATCTAGCCATGTTATCAGACCATCTACAAAAGAGGAAGCTTAGTTCGCTTTCGGTTTGTTTGAGCAAAAACCTGGCGAATCAACGGGAATGACAACGCAAACCCAAGCGGTCCAAGCTCCGTCGCATCGCTCTACGTGTGTGTGTGTTGGCCTAGGGTGAAATTTCCATCCAGAATTTTTAATGCATCGCCGTGGAAATCCGCTGAGAGGAAGTACACACACACACACACACAAACGCGCGCGCGGATTGCAGCAAGAGGACACCAAAGCGTCCCGGGAAATCCGCTCCAGGGCATTGAAGCCGGCGACCTGGCGACCCCATGCGCTTTGATTATGAATTATGAATTGCCTCGCTAACGAACCAAAGGTGTATCCTGACGCAAGCATAAAATGGTAACCGTGCCCGGTCGAGGTCAAGACGGTGTATCTGACTGGCGGGGAGCTGTTGCATTCCTGTCCATCCTGGTGGGTTTTTTTTCCCCATTTTTAATGTACCCACACCCATCCCACGATTCATGTCGGTGCGCTGTTGCGGAAGAATTGCAACGATAATAGCGACGATGCGTTTCGGTGCTTGAGCGGTTTTTTTGCGTGGACGTGGGTTCCTCTTATAAATAACTCTATTATCCATTTTCCCGGTGCTGGACGGAAGCTCGTGCGCTGCAGTGTGTGTGTTTTTCCCATCAATACACATTGAGAGGGTGGCCGATATGTGGACCTGGCTTTGGTGTGCATTCAACAGTTTTTCCTCGATGCTTCTTCACGTGGGATGATGAATGTGGAGGTGCAATGTTGCTCGTGCGTGAACGCTCGTGCAGGTTATTATAAGAGCAATTGAAGGACAGGTGTTTCAAAGAATTAAAGTATAATAACATACTCCGGTAGGTATTTCTATTGCGACCAGTTCTATCTGACGTTCGACTTTCAGATATTGGTTTATTTACATTTATTTCATTAGTCTGAAAAACATTCTTCACAGTTGCGAAAAGATGAGCTTTCCAGGATATCAGTTTATCATGTAATCTTTGGACCAGCCCTAGTGCACCTAGATTGGATCGGCGTTATAGCTTGCAATATTCAAGATTTTGCGTGAAGGTCAAGGATGTCTTCTTCTTGTTTGACTTCTTGCTTGCTATGACCACTAAGGTCATATGTGTTATTAAATGTACTAGTACATGTACAGTGATATGTCCTACAAGCAAGTGTATTTTACATTAAAATGTTAAGGTTCACAATTATTATTAAAATAGCTCAATAGTTTTTGTGATTGAAATTGCTGAGTCTATTGTAGGTAGTTCATTGAAAAATATTCAAAGCGCAATACTGGATATAACAATGGCTTATAATTTTGTCCTGATATTTACCAAAGTACTTAACGACAGGCGCACTTAACCAAAGGCGCACGGAGTGATGCCGTTGAAACTACGTTTTGAAATGCTGTCGCTTCGCCTTCTAGTCCGTTCTGCAGTATCAAATCCCTTGATCGAAGAACATTTTAAAGCGCTTCTAGAGACAGGTTCAGGACACTGACGAAGCCCTCATAGCCGCGTTCGAGAGGAAAATGCTCAGAAGGATTTTTGGCCCCGTATGTGTGGAAGGACAATGGAGGAGCCGCTACAATGACGAGCTTTACGAGCTGTACGATGGTCTCATCATCGTACAGCGAATTTGACAAGCCAGGCTCCGGTGGGGTGGCCACGTCATGAGAATGACACCGAACGACCCAGCCCGTAAAGTCCTCTTAGGCCGTCCACACGGACAGAGGAGGCGTGGTAGGCCCAAATTGAGATGGAGTGATGGCGTTGATGCGTCCGCCAGAACGGCCGGGATAACGGATTGGCAGACGACGGCGCTGAACCGTGAGCGGTATCGAGGATTGTTGTAGCAGGCCAAGACCGCAAAGCGGTTGTAGCGCCTGATAAGTAAGTAAGTAAGAGACAGGTGCTAAGAGCAAAATCTTAAAGATCTACGAAGATTTTGTTGCCCTACAAGTGCATCCTAGCGCTCCACATGCATTAAACCGTGCTGTCCTTCTTGAGACCTACAGTTTCCTTTTAAAAACAGATTCCTCGTTGCACGAGGAAATTAAGACCATACCGAATGATCTTCGCCCGATGGTAGTACCGGGCATTTTCAGGGATAAGTATGGCCATTTAGACCAAAGTAGCCAGTATTACACTGATGGATCATCCTCTAAGGAGGGCACCGGATTTAGCGTTTTTAGTGAGTCCGCCGAAGCATTTTTCAAATTGCGGGAGCCGTGTAGTGTCTACACCGCAGAACTAGCCGCAATCTTGTACGCACTATTAATGATAGCAGCGAGACCTTCGGATCAGTACTTCATTTTTACAGATAGCCTTAGCGCTATTGAAGCACTACGATCCCCGAAGGCTGTTAAGAGTCAGGATTTCCTTACCATGAAAATCATAGAATTGCTTGGCTCCATGTTCGACAAGGCGTTCAGGATTTCGCTAATTTGGGTAGCTTCTCCTTGTGGAATTCCCGGCAACGAGAAGGCAGACTCACTGGCCAAAACAGGCGTCCAACAAGGCGCATTTCGCGACCGTCCGATCTCGGCCCGAGAGTTTCTTCGTCTACCACAGCAACTTTTCCTGTCTCGCTGGCAGAGCATGTGGGAGGCGGACGATCTCGGGCGATTCCTTTTCTCGATCTCTCCGCAAGTGTCCCTGCGGCCTTGGTTCGGTGGGCTCTCTGTTGATCGGGCATTCATACGTATGATGTCTCGACTTATGTCGAATCATTTCGCGTTGAATGCTCATCTGCAGCGTATAACTCTGGCTCAGACGAAGGTATGTGGCTGCGGTGACGGATTTCAGAGGTGTGGATCACCTTCTGTGGTTCTGCGTGGAGTTTGAAACCGCAAGACCCTCCTTGTTGGGCGCAGTCGAGAGCATCGGCAGGCGAACGGGTACATAAATTAGAGAAGTGTTGGTGACTAGAGACCTCGCTTACATGAGGCTCATCTTCCGATTCGCCATAGAAAACGGTCTTATCTTTTTACTCCGCATCCCCATTACACTTCCAATCCATATCCTCCATTCCTTTTGTTATATTTTGTGTTGTCTTTGTATTAAGTGCTTTTTTGTAGTGCCACGGGTAATCCGTTGACGAAGCAACAGCATCCGGGGTCAAAGTCGACACTGTCTTAAGAAGGGAGGCAGAATTTTCTGTAACAGTGTTATTCATCTCTGTCTAGCCTTGATGGGGCAAGTGTGACCTTGCTGGCGTTGGGTTCTGGGGTGATTGGCGAGAGCAACCTCGTGACAATCGTCGATACCGCTTACGGTCTAGCGAAGTTGTCCGCCTATACATTATTATGGCCATCATCATTATTCGTCAACGCCATCATTCCATCTCAATTAGGGGCTACCACGCCTCCTCATTCCATGTTTACGACCTTAGAGTACTTTACGGGCTAAGTCGTCCGGTGTTATTCTCATGACAAATCCAGCTCGATGGTGAGATCATCGTACAGCTCATAGAGCTTATCATTTTAAAGACTCAACCATTATTTTTCTACAAATATGGGGCCAACATCTTTCGGACCATCTTCCCCTCCGAAGCGGCAAAGTTTCAACAGTTTTGGACAGAAAGAGAAAATCCAATAAAATGTTTTGGTAATGTTAATGATAATGCTGTTTGGCCGCGCATTACCTGAGTAATGTATGAATACTTGAAGAACTCTCTGTGACTAATGTTCTGGTTACACGAAACCTCCCAAAAGAAGGATACATAGAAGGCAAATGCCTTCATTACCGACCGAGGGCTATTTAAGAACTCCCCAGAGAGGAATTAAGTTCGGCAATAGCTGCAGAAAACAAGCTTTCAGTTGAAGAACGTTCAATAATTTCTGCATCCTTAAAAAGAAACGAGATTATGCTGATCTTTATTTTCGAATAAAATTCATTTCAAAGCTTCAGAAATTTAGACAGACAGAAATTTAGACGTATCTTAATCGCTGCAAAAAATATCACCCTTAATATTATCCGTCACGGTTAAACCAGCTCTCCTTTGTTTGCTTCATTACCACACAAAGAATCATAGCCATATTCATTTCATTTTTTATTTTCTTTCCCAATTACCCACCACTCCCGGACAGTGGAAACTTTTTGTCCTAACGAGCCATTAGAGCTTCAGTTTCAGTTCAACCATCGCCAGAGAAACGAAAAACCACCATCCCGTTTGTAATATCCACGCGAATAACGCGACTTACCACCTCCTACCAGTTCGCCGATTGTCCGTGTTCGGGCGACTTTCATTTTGCTTGCTGCTCCGTCCACTAAATCGACACCGTTTCATATTACGAACCACCTGACACCGTCCTCGCCCCCAGCTACTCCCTTCTGCGCTCCTATTTTCCTGCTATTGGCAACTTCTGATCGGAGAAGTGTTTCCGTTTCCGTTTCGGGCGGCGAATAGGAATTTCCTCCGGCTCACCGGTCTACAAATTGTGTGGCCGGGCGCGGCAAAGTGAAAGTGAAAATATGTGTCGCTTGGGAAATTAATTCCGGTAAACGGTAGCCACGCAGGTATTGGGAATATTGGCAGCGTGGTCGATGATTATCACGATTATTTGCACTTCATTCGAGGCTCATGGAGCAAATGGAGCGGTCTGGAGTAGGGGATGGACGGTGTGCCGGTCCGTGCCGGGACGGGGGTGTTTTGTAATTTCTTTGTCCTTGAAGCACGGTACTTATGATAACCGCACGAATGGGCGGATGAACGTGAGAGCTTTTGTTTTGCTGTCGACAAAAGATTTTCCCTCGATCGGGTGATTGGAAAACCTGGAATAGGGGCATAGAAATGGGCATGCAGTTTATGGTAGAAGAAGGAGTTTTTTAACCGTGATAGAGCAGTAGGAATCCATTACGCATCCTGCACGTACCACTCATAACCACATAATACCGCAGAGCACCATAAAGTTGTATGCACTTCCAGGGGTAATGTCAATAGCGCATCCTTATTTACATATCCATTCATGCGTGATCCGTAGTTCCGCAGGTTCGCTCGCTTCCGTCATGCTCGTGTCAGTTATAGTTAGTTAATGAACTGCATTCGATTCCGTTTCATTACTGGGCGGGTCGGTAGACACTTTAGTCTACTCTCCCGGATCCCCCGGTGGACTAATTGCCGTTGAAATATTATCCACCCGGTTGTGGTTTTCTGCAAATATGCATCACTTCGATGCAATGCGGCTGATAGTTTCGCGTAAATGCATTGGGCTCTCCTTCCCATCCGATGCGCTCACGCTCCTAGGCCCCGGTTTGACAAGAATGGAAAAGTCACACAATGCAACTCGACACATCAACAGTCGGCATCAGCTCCGGGAGCTTGCTGGGAGTCGACAATGATACTTTAAACCTGTAGCTAATGGCTAATGAACAGATTCGTTTAATGCAATTGTGTGTGTGTGTGTGTGCGCGCAGTTTGCTAAACCGAGTGAAACATTGTAACACACGACCGACCGTTCGCGCCCTAACTGTTGAGCGGTGGCAAATAAATTGAGGTGTTTAACATTTGAAAACGGTAATCGGGTAAATTAAATCTATGCTCGTGCACTGTGCATGCCGTCGGGAGGCCAGGGAAAAGTGGAAATGCGTGATGAGCATACTTTGAAGTTTGTCTGCTGGTGAGCGGGCTCGTTTATAATTGGAAAATGGGTTCATAACGGTAATGAGAATGAGGTATTTATTTTAGGAATCGTTGTGTGTGAATATAGGCTGCGCACCAACTGCGATCGTTTGTCGGGATGGAAATATTTAATTGCGTAATGATGCATTCTGCCTTTGTGACTTGTTATGAGAGGACAGAAATTTTAATCTGGTAAAAACAATTAAAAAAAAATTTATCCCTTTTGGCAGTAAGGGACAAATTGCTAGGGTTGAAAAAATATATAATGATCTAAATATTGAATTGTGGTTGACGTATGTCGTTCACTATTCTGTTAGATATTCTTCTCTGGATGTCTGTTGAGCAGAGGATGGAATAATACATCAAATCAGGACTTTTATACTTGGATTACTGAACGGATTTTTAGTCGGCTTGAGTATCTGGCAGGTCCGGTGGCCGTGGTGATAACAGCGCCGATCGTCACACGGAAGGACCGGGGTTCAAATCCCATCCAGACCGCCTCCCCTTACGTAGGGCTGACTTCTTTGCTACGGGTAAAATCAAATCACAGAAAGCCAGAAATGGAAGGCCGAGAAAGAGACTGCACAGCAGTCTGCAGCGTAGATGAACCCAGAGTTTCGAACTTTACTATCTCATAGTAAAGAAGCTGTTTGTTTTGGAAAAACAAAGGAAGTCAAAAACACAACAGATTGTTCTTCTTCTTTCCTTGGCACCACGACCTCGAAAAGTCTCGGCCTGCCATTTCTGGTTTTAAAGATTTCCCAGATTCTGGTACAACAGATTGTGTAGATTTTTGTATAACATATTGCCCAGAGAAATAAAGAATGCGTGTAACTTGCGGGAATTCAAACAAATTGTTGTTGGTTTACTGTATGTGCTCAATCTGGGAAGCCACATCAAGATTTATGAATCAAAACGATTCCGGAATCAAAACGAGTCCGGAATCAAAACAATTCGGGAACTGGTCGGAATCGTTCTTTCGGATCGGATCGCACTCATTTATGTATATGCTGGATCGGATCGGAATCGTGGTTCCGGACCGGAGCGCCCATCCCTAGTCGCTATGGATGTGTTGTTTGCTCGCTAAGCTTGCTAAACATGTGTATGTAATAATTATGTCTGCTTTGTTTTGTTTGTTTGCGATGGATCGATGTGGATAGAATTTACGTTTAATTACTGACCAGTGTCTACACGTTGCGATGTTTGGTGCATTGGTTGGTTTGGTATCGTATTGCATTGCGCAAGTCTGTTCAATCTCGGCTGACACAGCCTTAGGGAGGTTTGCATGTTATCCAAAATGTTTTCGTAAGGATTGATTCTTAGAACGATAAATTTCGCTCTGTCCAGAAAGATAATTTGCCCTTGAGTTGCTCAAATCTCATCCCTCCAAAGAACCCGGAATGGGCTTCAAGTTGTCGTGATGGTATGCAAAAACTGAATGACATTTTTACCTTCTTTGCGGTTAAATGTTTACATTGTGCAACACGAACAAAAATGCCTTAGCAATGAAGCCAAGCATCCAATATGCCACAAATTATGTTTGTTGCAGCACATGAGCCTTACTCGAGTGATCGATCTTTTCCGCACCGTAAATGGCAAACATTAAAAATTGAATTTTGATTCGCTGTCTACCAAGAACGGAGAACGGAACGGATGTTTGCAAGCTCCGATTCGCTGTGAGTGATTTCTGCCATCAATCTTTCCTTCACCCAGCAGTTCGAAATCCTGTTGCCTGCATCCAACAGCTTCCCATGCACGATATCTCTAATCAAGTCGAAAGCAGATTCAACCCCACATCCACACACTCACAAGCACATGCATCCACACCAGTTATGTTGCCTCGTGTGTACATACCACCGATCATCGGCTTATGAATTAATTACGAATTATTTCGTCCCGCTACTCCACCGTTACGATTGAACGCTAATGATGATTGAGTTTTGAAAATTCAATCACTTCTGCATCAGCATCGTCGAGTTCGCAGCGCAGTACCTATGGCTGAATGCAGCGCTACCACAGCAGTAGTTCTATTAGTAGAAGAATTGCTCACCAAAAATAGCTCCAGAAATTCCCGAACCGAGCGCTCCGCCTGAAACGGTTCCACGTACGAGCGCGTTAGTGTTTTGTTTATTTGGCTCTACCCGTTTGCACAAATGATTACGGGTACGGGCCGGGTAAAAATGGGGTCCTTTATTTCCGGTTGCCATTTTGCGTTGTTTATTATTGTTGGTAGGGAAAAATGAGTCCGTCCTTTGTTGCAGTTAGTGCGCTTAACAACATCCGTCCAGACACACACACACACACAGTTCCGCGAACATTTTCCAGCGTCCTTTTTGCATGTCCGCGGTTCGGTACCGCAGAGTGTAGGCTTTTCCCATTGGGTGAACAATAGAGTTTGGTGTTTTAGGAATAAAGTGAAATTAATAAATTTTTGTTAAATTTTTTATGGGTTTTGGAATTCTACATACAATTTTAATAAGTTTTTCAGCATTTCAAAGATGGCTTTAATGTTGGCGTAAATGGATGGTGATTAAAGGAATCTAAAGTAAATAACGAAGGCTGACTACTTTACTACGGGTAAAACTAAGTCACAGAAAGCCAGAAATGCCAGGCCGAGACCTCTCGAGGTTGTAGTGCCAAGGAAGAAGAAGAAAGGAAATAACGAATCCATGAGTTTGATAGGGCCTGGCAGAATTTATTAAATTGTAACAATATTCTCATTTGGTGGTGTACCTTATACATTTTAAGTCTCACACCAAGTTCTTCTATAATTACTTATATAGACTCATAAGCAGATGACAGCACAATTTACTTGAGCAAAAAAGTAGATCAAGTCTTAGTTGTACGCATTTCACAGAATTTACATCTTTATTTTTTTATTCCTTTCATGATGTCAAAACTTATTTTTGTAAATTAGATTTTAGGGTTTTTGATTATATTGGTCATGTATATTTGAATTGAATATGATGTGGAGTTTGTAATTTTTTTTTGTTTAGTATTTTTTCTATTACTATTCTTATTATTTTTCATTCATAAATCTTGATGTATTTATTTCGATATTATAATCAGGGAGAAAATGCCCTGTTCTTATTGCAAGGCGTCGGCATTAAAAATGCATTTAATACGGCTACGAGCCGTCTTACTCAACAATAATAAAATAAAATAAATAAATCAAATAAATAATATTCATTTCTAAAATATATTTTTCCTTATGGTTACCCTCTGGTAAATGCAGGACTGCAAATCCCATTTGGACTGTTCTCCCATAGTGAACCTCACACAGTCCCTGTATATATGTGATATCAATAAGCCAAAAATGGCAGGCATGACCCTAGAGGTCATTAGGCCTAGAAAGAAGAGAAATAAAATGTATCCTTATTGTACTTTAAATATGGCTGGTTCTCTCTCTCACTGTTTGGCCTGACCTCTTATAGGACGTCTTATAATGACATCTCAATGGATAAGTAATAGGGTGTTGATCCGTATAAAGCTTTTGTTGAATCACGCATGGAAATAATTGAAATAAATAGTGGAATGTTGCAATCATATAATGGAATGTTTCCAACAGTTGAGGATAGATTTAGAATGTGACTTTAGAACATTGCAATCAATCAAAAACATATCTCATAAAGTTAATCGAATAAATTGCTTCAAAAAGGGTGGTCTTACACAGAAACTTATCTATTAACTGTCCAAAATATTGTATAAGTAATTCTTTTCCGCGTATTATAAAAAAAAACATGAAGCACAGCTGCTTACGGAATAATCGATACTAATAAGTTGCGCATCTAGCATGAAGAGCGAACGAAACTTTCCCATTTACCTAGCATCTATCCCGTGATGGAAGGTAACTGGAAGGACGGGTTCAAGTTGTTAGCGCTTCCGGGGTACGGCGAAAAAAGTCTGGCAGCCGTGATTATTTTGTAATTTAATTTCCATCAACAGCGGCTTAATGCCTGCATGTTAGTGGGGATAGTATCCGTAGCGTATGTGTGCGTGTGTGTGTATATGTTAACCACTCGGGCAGGATATCGTCTTCATCAGACTTGATTTACCCTTGACCTGCTGACGGCAAGGGCAAAAACCATACACGCACACCATATTTTCCTTTTACGGATCGGCGTGATTTATCAGCTGCACGGTGAAGAAGACAGTTATGTGACAGTTACCAAGCGTGGGGGGGTAGCGCAAGCGCGAGGGAACTAAGAAACATAACTTTAAATTTAGCGGATCGTACGCGATCCAGCTGACGACACTCGGTTACCGTTCCAGGAAGCCACCGGAATACCGAGAAAACACGGGGAAAAGAGTAGCTTTGGAATGGCATCTGAATTATTTATCTAGTTTTCGCAAGTGTTCCGTGCTGCCAACCGCTGCCAACGTTTTCCACCTTCCGGCGGTGGAAGTTGCTCCGAAGCTAGGTAGCTGCTGGATGGAGGTGGTATTCTTTCCTGCAATCCCCGTCTCTCTCACTCGCTCTCCTTGCTCTCCCCACTTACCCCATTGTGGAGCTTAAAATGTTGGCCAAACAGGAACACTCATTGTTTGTGCAAACTGTGAACAATTTGTGTGTGAGCGTAGCATGCGTTCATATTTCATATCGGGCTGGGGAACACGGGACGGACGCATGCCAGGGGGGGAGCAAAAAAAGTGCTCCTACATGCCGTAAGGGTAGCAGAAGTTAAGAGCAAAGATTGCACAAAGTCCACACTTTTCCTATGGTCACCCGGCAACCCGGGGACGTGCACATGATGATGGTGTGCTGATCATGATGGTTTTGAGACGGAAATCACTGCATTCATGGGAGTTTTTTTTTTGTCGGAACAAACGTGGTGGTTTTGCAAAAGCATTTGTTTTTGTTAATTTAGTTTGAAACGATTTCTCTTCAGACGCACAACTTTCCCAGACAGACAGAGCTTCTGTTGTGGGCAGGGAGGGGGTGATTTTTATTTTGGGTTGGATGGAAAACATAGCCGATGTGTCGTGGAGTAGAAATGTCATGGCAGTAGGTAAGCGAGAGGAAGGTAAACAGTGGTTGGGATGAATTTTGTGCAACTAGTTTGCAACAAATATTGGACGATGGGGTTAGAGTTGGAAGGGTGGAAATGAATTTGGGCATTAGTTCAATTTTTCAAACTGAATAAACCTTTAGCTAGATGGTGAGAAATATTGAAAAAGTTTTCCAAGTTGGAGAAAGCGCGTGTGAAGAAATTTAAAACATTCTGTCTGTTTAGATAAAACTCTTTTATTTAAGTAAGGTAGCCTCAACTCTTTAACATTATTTTTAGAATATTACATCAAGCGTCTATCTGCTGAAAGTTATGCTCGACGTGGTCATCCAGAATACAAATATCTCTTCTTACTTTGCATAGTCTTCATCGATTTTTTAAGTCGATCCCATTACAAAACTCCCATGAAACACGGTATCGAAAGGTGAACGAAGTTTTTGGAATTGTTCAAAACTTCACCTATCTGCGGTCAACGGTCAAGAACGACACCAACATTCCAGATTGCTATCTGCCAATTGGTCATACTACAACCTAAGGAAACATCACCACTCAATATACTTGTCGTGACGGACA
This sequence comes from Anopheles stephensi, assembly GCF_013141755.1. NCBI lineage: Eukaryota > Metazoa > Arthropoda > Insecta > Diptera > Culicidae > Anopheles > Anopheles stephensi. The sequence continues at coordinate 31,352,219 of NC_050202.1, read as the reverse complement.
ATGCTGGGACTGTATAGAACATTTATTCGCCCAATACTCACATACGCCTCTGAGACATGGACTCTGTCCAAAACAGACAAAATCCTCAAATCCGCGTTCGAGAGGAAGATGCTCAGAAGGACTCGCCAGTCACTAAGGCCTCTAGCCATGTCATGAGAATAACACCGGAGATTCATCCTGTCAAATCTTCTAGGCTGTGGAAATGGACAGAGGAGCTATTGTAAAGCCAAAATTCAGACGGAATGATGGCGTTCTCAAGTTTTGCAGATTTTGCTCCATATCCTGACAAAAATCATAAAAAATAGAGTGAAGAAACAAGGGGGCCGACCAACCGACTACCTGGTATCAATAAGACTTCAATAAGAGGTTGTGCCTTCGCCTGCCTTTGAAGGCCTTAATTGACTTTATTTTTACAAACAGCTGGAGATCAATTCCCCTGCCTATGGAGAAGCGGTCTGAGCGGGATTTGTCCCCGATCCTACCGTTAGATGTCGGCATCGCTAGCGCCTCGGCTTGCAGACCACGCAATCAATAAGTCTAGTAAGCCATTATTTCCGTTGGCTTCGTTGGACATCTCCGTGAGTGTCGTTAAACCAAGAAGAAGATTCTTCATCTTCACATGAATACATAAATTTAAAAATAAAATTATTAATCAGAATACACCTTTAAAAGTTAAAAGCTTTTCGAAATTGGTAGCTTTAATAAGATAACCAGCATAGTTAAAGGGGCTCACCATTCTTTTCTGTATTAATAAAAGAATGACCGGGTTCGTTGGAATAAGAGTACCGAAAAAAGCTCCAATAAAGATCTGTTGATATAAAATTAATCATTTACAAATATAACGATACATTTTTCTAGGAAAAAGATGATAAATTAGACATTTCGAATAGCAGCGCTTCGTAGAATTTTGGGGATGAGCGATCAAAATTGGATTGACATGTCTGGTAGCAGGTTGCCTGGAATAAGTACACGGCATTTCATGAATCCAGCAGATCTAGTGTGAATATTTCCATGAAATTGTTTTTTATTACTCGATAAAGTTCAATTAAAATCATCCAATTAAATATTTTAATTTCACGATATTATACTATTTGAACCTTATTTATATGGCATTGCCGTTCGACAAACCTGTAAATAAGAACAAATGCTCAATTTAAAACAAATATTTTAAGAAGTAGCCAAACAGGCAAGCCTTCACCCGGGAATAATAAAGAATAATTATAGAAAGTTTAGTCAAGCAGTTATATATCTCATCTTCTAAAGCTGCTTCACCAGCTTTGAAAATCAACCATGGATTCCACTGGTGGACCACAGTTCAGTTCAAATAAGATGTTCAACAGCTAAGTCTTTTATAGTTTGGAACTTAAATAAAGCAATTCGAACCCCAAAGGAAAATCAATTACAGTACATTGAACAAATTGAAAAGAACCTCCACAATTTCATCTCATATAGTCGAACGATAGAAAATAATTGAAGCTTCAATTGGTTTGTTGCTATTTTCTTATTGAAACCGTTCCGCTTCCACAAATCAAACCATCTTGGTACCATTCACACCAACGAAGGGAAAACTAAAACCAACCGCAAGAATAAAACAAAACAAAACAAAACAAACTTTGTGAAAACTCACCTGCATCCTGTTGCTGTCGGTGTTCGATTTCGATCAATGTTTTCATCCCCAAACGTTTCTATGAATTTTGCCACGTCAGCAACAACGAGAAGCTGGAACCAGCTGGCACCGGAAGCCGTTCGTGCTGGAAAGAAAGAGCGAGATGAAGTTGGAGTTAAAATAGCACCAGTGTTACGAATGAGTCAGCTGCCATATGATGAAAAACTATTTCCCCATCTCCCGCAGGGATATGTTTTGGATTATTGATGGTTAATGTAGATGTTGCCCTCTGCTCCCTCTGTGGCAGGGTAGCAATTGAAATGGGGACGAGATTCCGTTGCAGTTTGCGATCGTATGCAGTTTTGGCTGCAAATCGACGCTGTCCCAAAGGGCAAGACCGGCATGTTCTGTTCCCAAGCGTAAGTATGCAAAATACAATACCCCGAGCGTGGAATGGCCAACGTGCTCCACGGTGAGGGAAGTGCTGATGCAGCATTTTCGGATGCTTCTCCGAAACCGTGCAGGGTTAAGGTCTGCAGTGACATCTGGTTTGGCTTGCAGTGTTGCTGGCCCAGCTTTAGAGCTTTGGTGTCCGATCACCGTAGCCCGGAGACAAGGTTGAGTGATTTATGAAAATATTTAGTGCAAATCAAGCGAGCAAACATCAAGTGGCCCAAAATCCGGTACACAAGTAGAGGATGCTTTAGATGTTATACTCCAAGGAGCGGATGCAACTGCACGAGAAACCCGGGAAGGGGAGGACATAGATGCAAAAAAAAGGCTTCTCAATCTTCTGAAAGTAGGATATTGACAAGGAAATGGGTTGGGGTGTGTTATTTCTGGAATAGCGTGTAGCTACTATTATTTTGGTGCATCCAACCGAAGCTCCCAGCCACGATGACGGTGCACCGCACACATGGCCAACTGCCAACCGCATCGGGATGGGGATTCGCTTCTACCCATGCCAGCCTGTACCGTGTCAGTATTGCAAACTTCGATCCGATAAAGTTATTAGACTTCCTATACGGCTTTCCGGCGTACGAGCTTGATTGTTGTTTTTCTTCCCGCAATCGCTGATGTTCTGTGTGTGTGCTGTACGCTTACTGTGTTGGTGTGCAGGCGCCACCGTCTGTGCGACTCTTGGACACGGCAGGAATACGAAATGATGGCTCGCAAACGTCGGGAGAATGAATATTTGTTACCCACCGGCGCAAGGGTGTGCCAAGGCGAGCAAATGCGGATAAATTGATCGGAAGTGTAACGGAAAGTACGCCATAAATAAATACGATCGCAACAACAAGCAGCTGGTTGTTGCGAGCGGCATCCCTCACCTGGTGCGCCGTGTTTTATATGCAACCGGATGCAAGATGCTGTAGACACAGGGAACGACTCGAGACGCCGAGAACCGAGATGCAGCAGCGGCAAAAACTAGTGGGTAGTTGCAGTTCGATAAATTGCACTTTTCAATTGCAAAAACCGGGATGCAGAAGTATGAGTTCGATGAGTGCGTCGAAAACCCGTTGGAAGTGCGGTTGGCGCTTTTCGGATTTTTCTTTTCTGGGATACGATTTTATTTCCGCTGATGCAGCATATACTTCAACAAACTGATATAGAACACTGCATGCCAATTGAAAAGCTAAATTTTGTTGAATTTAGTTAGAAGTGAATTGAGAACTGAGATGAGTCCAACCCAAAAAATTTGAAGACCCAGAAAGTACATAAGTAATTACAGAGAAAATGCATCCTTCCTGACTATCAGTTTCGGAACTAAACTTGATGTGGTTTCAGGAAGGTTAGACTCTGTCAAACGTTTTGACAATGAACGCAACAGTATACCCCTGACAAGACCCTTCAATAACAAGGTCCTTCTTCTTCGATTATGAGGTCTTTTGGTATCAGAAGCTTGGGTGATTATAATGTATCTTGTTAAAAGGTCTACCTGTCTATACTTAAAATCTAAAGAAGAATAATATCTCTAACTAAGGAACTAAACGCAACTGAACGAACTGGAACGAACTGGCCTGAGCTGAGTGTTGTGCTAGCTAATATCGGTCTTTTCATCAGTATCAACACGTCTTCAGTAACTTCACATTCTCACATCCTCGCGGCTTGACGTCTTCAGTATATCTGGACGAGGACCACTATAGGCTCGTCTGAGCGATGTTGTACTGAGAAGATGATCATCCCGGGTACATATTGGCTGCTGGATGTGGCGATAGCTGGTTGGGTTGCAGCGCTTTCTAGATTAGATCCCTTTAACTACTAAGCCTCTTGGTAGATGAGGCCTCATCGCTTAAATCGCCTGGTAGAAGCTGAGATCTCTTGAACCTCACTGTTTCTTGGTGGATAAGGTCCATAGCATTAAAAAAACTTATTTTTGGTGACGAACAGTGTTGAATCAAGAAGCCCCTTTTAAAGAGGAGGGGGCAGCTGCTCGTTAACATGTGAGCATCGAGGCCTCCCAGCAGCTCCACGCTTCACTAAAGAGCTTGAACGGAGTACGTAGAGCTTGAAGAATTCATAGGGAGTGCAGAGTGTCATGGTGACCGTGAGCCTCTTCTTCTCTGTATCACTCATGGTAAAAAAGTCGTTCGGCTTTGGAGAAAATATGCGTGGAGTTCGAAAAGAGTGCGACCAATACCATTTTTAATAGAAGAGTGCTCTTAGAAACTTTAATTTTTTGAGACAAGACCTCTCGGTAGGTAACGAACTTACTTCGACACACACTAGTGACAATCCTAAGATGAGGACGAAGATAAGACTCCATCAACGGTACAAAGCTATCGTCGGTCGTCACACGACAGGACCGTGGACCAAATCCCATCTGGACCAATTCTCCGTAGTAAGGACTGACTATCCAGCTATGTATTATCATCAAAACTCGTAAGTCACTAGAAGGCTGGCATGACCTTGGAGATACAGTCTGGACGTTTTATAGAAATGACAATAATTTGTTTTTAATTTTCAAGCTTAACACTGGACAAACCAATTTATACAATAAAGGATTCCAAGTATTGATTGGTTTCAATAATCGAAAGTAGTCACATAAATACATTTGATCGGTTAATAAATTATGAGGTATGAAAAACTAAGAATTTCGAAGAACTTATTCAAAAGAGCTTTATTTAAAATTCTCCACTTAAATATTCAAACGATATGGCACATCAGATCTCCAAGCGAGGATGTCAAAAGTAACATCGAAAAACTGTTGAAAACAGAATTGAACTCTAATTATGATCCAACGGCACGGAATGCCGATCGGTGAATGAATGCAACAGACCAGACTAGCTCGAAAACGTATAATGTTTTAAGCTACTCAATAAAACCCCCGAATACCGGAAAAGGACAGCAAGTGACACAAAACCCTGTGCGTGTGTGTGCCGCTATAACGAAATGAATAATTTGCGAGCAACATATTCGAGTCGCTCGGGACGACATAAAAACTTCATTTTAATAACACCATTATACCACTATCGGGCCGGCATTCCCGGAAAGTTGGCCCACTGCCACCGGTGCATTTTGCCGTGCAGCACTGACTACACCACGCTGAGTCAGCGTGTTTTGGCTGTCGGGAAATAGTATAAAGTACGTTAAACACGACTTGTGTGTGTGTGTGCCCGCGCGGCAATACCACGTCGCTCATCGTTGTGGGGCAATTTAATGTTAGTTTTGCAGTCGGCTGGCCACTGGACCAGTGAAACATATATATATTTATTTTTTGTGTGTGCCTTGTTCCCTCCGCTTTCGATGCAAACGTGTGTGTACGTGTGGGTTTCGTGTCCGAAATAGCAAACGAAGGGAAGAAAATCGATGAAAGCTTCAATGTCGGCTCATGGGTTGGATTGGAGACTGGAGACGATTAGGGAAAGAAGTAGTATGGCTGGGGCCGGTGGAAATAAAAACCTTACATTTTCATTTCTCTGTGCTCTTTTACTACCCTTTCCCGTGAGTAACCCGTTTGCGCTGCAATCAGTGTCAACCTGTAGAACGTGTACCGAGCGAAGCACGAAAGCGCGTATCGTAAAGCGATTCTTTATGGCTGCGTCATTGTAATCACGGTGGATGAATGGCCGGATTGAATGGGTTTGGGAGGATGTGTGTGTGTGTGTGTGTGGAAGGAAAATTCCAACGTATTGAACCTTACACGCTCTGCAGGTGTAGTCCAAATCAAACAATAAACTTCAAACAAGAGATGGGCATAATTGACGAAAAAGCGGAACTGGTTCCGAACGATTGCAAAAATAAATCGAAACCGGTCCCAAAAGGTAGGTTCGAACGAACCGTTCGGAACCACCGGAAACATTCGGAATCTTCTGAATTCCGTTCCGAATCGTAAGAAAGCGTCGGATTCTTCGAAACTATTCGTAATCGGCGGAATGGTTGGAACCGTCTGGAACTACATTCTGTCAACGCGATAAAAAGGAAATAACGCACGAGTAGAAGCTAATGCCACTTACCAAAGGTGGACAAACAGTCGTAAAATTATGACCGACTACAATTCTGTATTACGGTTCCGGACGGTTTAGCCAATTCTGACAGTTCCGACGGTACCGACGGTTCCAAATGATTTCAGCGGTTTAAAACGGTGCCGATGGTTCTGACAGTTCTGAACGATTCTGGACGGTCTCTATGAAGGTTCCGCCGATTTCGACAGTTTCGGACGGTTTCAACGGTTTTGAACGGTTTATAGCAACGGTTCTGACAGTTCCAGAAGTTCCAGACGGCTTCGTAGAATCCGACGATTCTGATGTTTCCGGACGGTGCTGTACGGTTCCGGACGATTCCGAACGGTTCTACGTGGAACCGACGATTCCATTTCTTTGGGAACCATAACCGGAGTCGAACCGTTCCGTATCCAGAGTAGATCCGTGGGCTAGAATATTCCACAGTACCCATCACTACTTCAAACCAACCATAACCCACAAGCGTGCAGCGAATGGTTAAAGGCAAATGTTTACTTTTGTGTGAGCGAATGTTAAAGCGATCTTCGTAATTGTAGCATATATTTCTGTTCAAATTGTGAGTACAAATTCAACTCAAATTCTTGACCATCGTCCTCTTCCGGATTTTGGAGCAGCGGAAGCGAAGACCTCATTCGCTAAGAGCTAGTTCTTTTCTCGCCTTTTTAAAAAGCTTTACTATTCAACAGGCCACCTTCTGCTCAGTGAATAATGCTCGTGACAGTTGTAATACATTTGTCAGTATGCACCCGTACCACCAACAGATCATCACGATGGTCACGAAATAAAAAGGTATGAAACAATATGGGAGCCAACGGAGCGTGCACAATGACTGCTGTCAGCTCAGTCTGCCTAATGCCGGCGCTGGTGATATAGAGCTGGCCCGTTATTTATACATTTTTATGTCTTCATTTCGCGTCGACAATTGTATAGCACGGTGTGTCGGGTTTTTATTCCACCGTTCACCGTGTAGCGGCGTCGTGTTGTCTATTCTTCTCGCTAAAACAACAGTGAAACAGAAATGAACAGGCTTTCTTACGAGCAAGGAAGCGGGTTGAACAACGAAAGCGAACCAAAAAAAATGTGCAACTCTAAACCATGTCTTTCAGAAGGAGAAAACTCCGCACGGCACCATAATGCCAGCCGGAAGGTAGCAAAGAAGCGAGTGGCACATAGGAAGAAGGTAGTAGGAAGTATCTGCGAAATGACTAACGATGACGATGAAGATGACGATGTCGACGTGTGACTTATGTTTATGAGTGTTTTAGCTCTGCAGAGAGGCAATCCTGCCCGGAGTGTGTGTGTGTGTGAGTGTGTGCGAGACGGGTAAAGACAATGAAGAAGTCATTTTTTAATCCTACATCGAAGGAGTCCGTCCTTGAGCTATAGCACGCTTTTCGTAGGAACACAAAGAACATGTGACGATATTGAAACCTCAAGCCGTAAGGATAAAGCAGCAAGAAAGTTGTTTTGTTTCAAGCGAAACGAGCAAGACTAAGCAGGCTTCGGTAGGATATTTTTTGAACAAAATTAAACGAACTTCATCAACTGTCGGTGGGAAAAGTAGGCGTCATATGTCAGGAGCTTTGGTTTTTGTTATCAATATTCTTTTTCCCTTTTTTTTCGCTCTCTTTCCCTCTCTCTCGCGCTCTGAAAAGACTTAAGCGAACGGCAAGCGAACAGGTGGATAAAGCATTTTTAGCCGCGGGCGTCCGTGCTGGAGTTTCGTCGTTGCTCCGTTTTAACACGAACAAGCGATACATGTGTGTGTGTGTGTGTGTGTGTGGTGGAGTCCATCGAGGTGGATCTGGCTTTCTGGCTTCCGTGACACTTTATTTCTTCCGTTTCGCTTTACATTCGCCTTCCCTTCGGTTCAATCGATCCTTCCCCCGCGTGTGTGTGTGTGTGCGTATGACGAGGCGAAGCGTAGTCGGGGATTCAATTATGGTACGTTTTCTTTGTTTTATAACAAACCAACATGGGTACGGGTTCGGGACGCGGCCTGTATCGGTATAAAACCGTATTCAATATTGCGCTTATGCATCCGAACATTGAGAACGTACATTGCCGCTGGCGTACCGTAAATTGGCGTGTTTCGCTACCATTAAAAAGCTTGAAATAGCAGTTTAATGCTGCTCCGATTGATACGGTGAAGGGAGCGGTGGTAGGCGTGGGGATGCGAGGGTGAAGTCGAAAGTGTTACAAAATTTTACCGCTGATTAAATCAACCGAACCGGGCGGAATGTTTGATGGATTGGGTTGAGGATGCAGCGAATGGAGACGCCTGGTGGTTGGTGTGATTGTGCACTTTCTGTTGTCTCTACTCGAACAGGTGTTGATGATTTGCGCTAAAGGATGTATCGCCGTGTGGGTATTCAGTGGAACAATTGTAATTGATGGGTAATTGTTTCACTTTATGTCCGCTTAAAAAGCATATGGAAGATATATTTTAAATGGTAATTTTATTGTCAATTATTTAATTCGAATTATTTGTAATGACCTTTTTCAGTAATAGTAAATTTCACACACCTACTGTAATGTAGTTTCAAGAAAAAAAAAGATTTTTTGTTGAATTTCTTAAACGTTTTTTGTTGAATATCCAAGAAATATCGCAATTTAATCTCATCGTAGCTGTAGCTCTCAATCCAGCTCTAATAATTTACCTTAACAGCTTTCACTCGGAAATTGCTGTGCTTCTACTCCTCGCTTCGTTGTCAATCTTTTCGGTTGTCTATTTACGTCGGTTTTATCTGTGCCAATTTCTGACAAATATCTTTTACCTAGAGTCTTGGATAAACTTCTGCCAATGTAATTGATGTATCGTTACCCACCGTTAATATAAGCTTTGTTTCCTTGGCTCTTTTGAAGCTGAAGTCTTTTTCCCATTCTCCACCTTAAAACATAGCGAGGCCACTTTTGCTCCAGTTCCAACCTAACCCTGTATTATTTCGCTAAAATCGAATTAACTTGTCTCTGTTTTTAAAAAAAATGATTTCTTTCAAAAGTCATCCATTACCATGGCATGTAAGCTTTATGCGTTAGTGGAAAACTTTTTGAATGGGTGACCTTTACACAGATACTATCTCTGTGTATATCGTGGATCAGCCAAGACCAGCATGGATTTTTTGTTGGGCAAATCTATCACTACGACATTATAACCTCTGTTTTGTATGTGATAACGCAGATTTATGCTGAGATTTTCCAGAATCGATGAACTTTCTTGCGGTTGCTGTCGATCAAGTTTTACATTTTATTGATCAAGCAAAAAAAAGGGGGTTTCTATTGGTGCAGCAGATCGGATATCGTCCTCCCTATCCAAACGCTACTCTGGAACGAAGATCTATAATAAAAAATACGTCATTTTCCAAACCTCATTCCTCACACACGTTAAGAATCCAGTCGTACTTGGTGATAGCCTATAGAGTTTGGCAGATGATCTTTACATTTGGCTCTATATAATCTGGTCTAATTAATTTATCAACTCCCTTTTCTTTCTCTATCTCCCCCTCCCTCCTTTTTTGATGTTGTCCGCTTAACGCTGTCTTGCTAAGTTGACTATGTCACCGATGGTTGCCCAATAAAATCTGTTAGTTGTGTCTCAGTTGTTCATATTATAGAGGTGTGAGTTCGCTCAGTTTATGGCCTTTTAATTGCCTGAGGATTGACATTGATAAGGAAGAAGGAAGTGCAAATGTAATATATTCATGTTTTCTGTTTTCCATCAAATGTTTTGTTTTCAAATCTATTTAATGTCTGTGTGACGGGTGATAGAAGTCTTTGTGTATTCTTTTCTGTTTTATTCTGTATATCGCTTGCAACAGTATTAATATGCTGAATAGTTTGAAACTTTAATAATAAAAATGTTGCATTGCTTTTTAATTTAAATTTACATAAAAAGCCCTTCTTTTATTATTTTTTACTGCACGTGGTTCAGCGATGTTTGATTGAATCCCTGTACATCCTTTGAAAGTGATTACCGTTATCAACGTGCTTTGCAGTTCAATGAAAAGCAATCGATTTTTCTCGCTATCCGCGACGTTAACGCTCTGTCAAACGCTTAACGCATTTAATCGATGACGATAATGCGTTCCACACGTTTCCATATCACTGACCATGTACACTGATAGGCCGTAAACGGACGGATGTTGGGTTAAGGTCGTTATTATCTCTGCCCATCGGAAGGGTATGGAAGCTATGCAGTATAAGAATGGTGCATTGCACGAACGAAGTGTTCCGTAAAGCCATACACACGGCTATTAACTCGACGTGGGGGAGCCATAATAAACCCAACAAAACAACAACAAAAAAAAAACGAAGAAAACCCAATCTTTATGCCTTGCCGCAGTCACGACACGATCAGCGGTCGGAGTGGTCGAGGTCAAATTGGTGATAATGAATTGGTAGGGATTTCGGCGGGTTTTACGTTTTTTACACGGAGGTTTTAAACGTTGTTTCATGTTGCTGTACCTCAGACCACGAAGGTCACTCTCGGCGAAGGGAACGACGCACCATATTTTACGTCCATTGTGTCTAGTATCGTTTTGCGAGGGATCGAGAATTATGCTCCCAGTTAACCGAAAGTAGGTTAATTGTTGTTGCCGGTGTTAATATGAAAGATCCATTGTAAGCGCTTGGAGAAGCCATTTGCATGTCGTTTTAAGTGAGTTATCAGCAGTTTGCAGCAGCAGGCAAACCCCGCCACGTTCGGTCGGTGCCGGTTCAGCGGAAACGTAGCATCAAAATGTTTAAAATTTATTTGCTCATTCATTAGCGGTACTGCAGTATCGGGGCAATTTGCATAATCGTGGCGAAACTAACCACCGGCAGTTGCACGAGCACGGGTGCAAAGAAAATTGAGCTATAAATTTGGTTTAAGGAAATGCAAAAATCTTCCCGCTATCAGAAGAGTGGTTCAGGTGAAACAATTCTATCAGAATGAAAGTGAAACAGAGAAACTAATAAACAAATCCATTTAGTAGAATAAATTCCTGTACCTCGTAAAACACTTTTTTATTCGCGAGGGACAACTGGCTGCTGTTCAATCAATAAACGGAAACGGTTTGCGTAATCAAGCTTGACGGTTTACAGGACCGTACTAGTATCTAATAGAACAGAAAGTATGCAAATCATAATATAAAAATGTGAAAAGGCTGGTTAATTTTTGTTTTTTTTATTAATTTTTAAATTATTTTCTGTACATTTATAATTCGCTAGCACATACGATGCTGACAATATGGCGTCAAGCCGTCATGATTAAACCATGAATAAATAAAAAAAATATTATAAAATTTTGAACAAATTAAAGGTACAAAAATTTTAAGTCAAAAAGTTTTAACCTCAATCCTAATAGGAATCAGAATTTCCGAATCCGATTCCCTTAAGTTATGACTCTATTTTTAAAAGTTGTTGGAATTTGAATATGCTTTTGATTAAGCAATACGGCCAGGCCGTTCTTCATGAATAAAAAAAAATGCTTTTGATATTAATTTGAGTTAGGTATTGGTATGAATTTATGGTATGAGCGAACAGAAATAAAACACTAGGAGACATGAAGTGAGTATACAACACGAGACCGGAAGGAGTTTAAGGAGGTATTAAAATCGAAATGGACAAATAATCGATTAAACCATATGGAACAAGAGAGGAGTGGTTCATTTAAAGAAAAACAAAGAATGATGCGTTTCTAAAGATAAAGGATCGCCAGGACGGAGGAAGCGGGAAGGAGCATATAAACAGACAAGAGAAAGCAGATCCGGAGCATCTGTAGACCCTCGAAGCATGGCGCCAACGAAACAAGCCTGAGCAACGTGGCATCTCAGATTTAAGGAATCTCGATTCAAGGAGTCGATTCCGGGTTTCGTAGGGAGATAATGATACATGACCATTGATCCGTCTGAGAGCAACTCTAGTAAAATATTTCTCTAGTAAATATCAGAAGTACATGGGCTCTAAATAAAGCAGGCATTCTTTAAATGTGATCAAACCATGCTACAATAAAGTGTGCGCAAACAAATTGGATCCTTGAACTCTATCGATAAACGAACGATGAAACCAAGTGTACGGTTGGCTTTTAACAACCGATTGTCGACATGCTCCTTAAAGTTCAATCTGTTATCTGTTACCTGTTAAGGTCACGATTAGAGGAAACACGTATATGATGGTACGAGTATTAGACAAAGAATAGTGAAAAGTAACAGGAATACAAGAGTGAGTAAAGGAGATAATAAAACATTTAACGAGACATAGACAGAGAAAATTTGACAAACACCAATCAGATAATAGATTAAAAGAACTCTGAAGAAGGAGAAAATCAGTAGAGGAAGAGATATTTTGATGTCGTCAGCGTACAGAAGACAGCCATACCAGCCATAGGAGGTAAAATAGAACATACATCATAAACAAACAGAGCAAACAAGAGGAGACTAAGTACACTACCTTGAGGAACACCAGAGGGGCAAGGGAAACAACGCTAAACATGTGGACCAATTTTAACACAGCAAATGCGACCCTTAAGGTTATCAGACAACCAGCAAAATATGGATTTTCTCAGTCGATTAGGGATGGGCAGATCTGACCATTTGACGAATCAGATCAGGCCGGAGCGTTCCGCCGCCGGAGTCGAGTCCGGTTCACGATTCCGCGCTCCTGGTTTTAATTTTTACGGCTTTTTTCCGGTCTATTACAAAACTGAACTTGGAAGGGCGTGGAGAGGGGGTGTGTATGGGGCAGTTGATGCAAAATTTAATAATAGCACGTCCAACTATGTGCGAGCGTAGTTTGTCCTCACAAGTGATCAAAACGGACCAAAACCAAAACGAGTCCGGAATCAAAACGACTCCGGAATCGAAAACTATTCCGGAACTGGTCGGAATCATTCTTTAGGATTGGATTGGACTCATTTATATGCTGGATCGGATCAGAATCGTGATTCCGAACCGAAGCGCCCATCCCTACAGTCGATCCATAACCGAATGTTAATGAAATGTCAAATGGAATCCCAATCGGATTCGGATCGGATTCGGATTATAATCGAATCCGAATCGAACTCGAATTCGTCATTTGGGTCCAATCCGATTCGAATCTGTTAGTGTAGCAGGCACTAGAACGTCGTTATGCGAAACAAAAAAATGTAGGCATGTCACAAATCTTTTCATAAAGAAGACAATCAAGAGAAACATCGAACCTTGTGAAAGCAGGATTAAATGTTGTTTGTAGAACGTCTTTGATTATGTTCGATTGCATTGATCGAATGCATAAATCAATTTGATTTGGTACGAAAATCATAGCAGGAAGCTGCCAATTTATCAGACGAAGGCATCCAGGTATTTGTTTATCACTTTCGCTTTATCCTGTTCGCTTCAAGGCACAAAGGCTGCATACCTCGACAGTATCTTCTACTGCGGCAAAGAGCCTTGAAAGGTCGAAGGTCCGTAAGATGCGTGTTTGCCAATGAAGTAGAAAAACAGAAACGTGAAACAGAAAAGATAAACTCATCCGATTGCATTTTGTAATTTAGCTACAGCTGGGGCAAGAGATTAAATGAGACGGGTCGGCTTTGGCGTAGGACGGCGGGGTATCGGTAAAAGGTGAGCTCGAAAAGTGCTTCCAAGATTGGCATTTCGTTCGATGAGGTTGAAGTTGTGTGAGCTTTTCCTAGGTGTGTGTGTGTGTGTAGGTAGGTTGTATCTTTAGTTCTCGTTTCACGGTTCGTCAGGGCCAAGAAGAAGACGGTATCACCGTTCGGGCAGAAACTGATTGCTAGGCGTGAAGAAAGAATGAAAGCGCCTTAAGCGACCTTCTGGTGTGGGTGTGGGAATGAACCGTTTTATGGGCACAACTCGCACAACAGCCGCAAAAGTTTTACTTTCTTGAGTTGGCGAGCTTGCCAACAACGAAGCAAAAAAACAAAAGATGGAAGGAAAGCTTGCCCACTGCTCGTAAAGTGCAGTGATACGTAGACCGGTGAACGCTATCGAACACGACGATGATGATGGTGAAGTGCAAAAACACCACCAGCTGAAGAGGCAAGCGAGCGGCTTTTGCTTTAATTTTAACCACACAGCACTGTGTGGCTGTTAAAATTTACACCAAACGTTCGTTGTTTTGTGTGTAATTATTTCAATGAATTCATTCGACTCCCTTACAAATGATGACTATGGGCGAGTGGTTGGCAGTTTCACTGGGCGAAACATATCTGGCAAAAGGAACAAGACTTCACAAAGAACAACATGATGACATTTCTTTGTTCTTTCGTCTGTACCCGCAGTAGGTATTGGAAAATGATGGGTGAAAGAAAACAAATGGCAGTTGTTGTACTTCATAAACATAAAATGAACCGTTCCGAAGAGCGGACCGTAAAAAGGACCTTTGCAGTATGCTTTAATGTCTGAGCGCGGATCTCGAACGCAGCACGGTGCTGTTTTTATAACATTCTTTTCGTTACTGGTGGTTCAATATTTTGTTTATATTATCGTACTTTAAAAGGGATTTCTCTCTGCATTACAATTACTATTTTACTACAAATATCAAGTCCACCACGTGACGACTTAAATTGCTTAAGAGTAATTTTGAATTCAGACGGAGAGTAATAGATGCTACAACGTTGGATTACAATCGAATAAATAATAAAATAAAAAGCAATCCCTTAATAAATGCAAGCTAACATGGAGCTAAAGTGGTCCGGAAGTTCATGAAACGCTCGTGTCATTGCAGTTATGGGTTCATGCAATCCGCACGTTATGGGTCTAAACTGTGACTCTTAAAATATTCTTTGTCATGCAGTTGATCTGTGTATCTTCTTCATCTTTTTTGGCCTAACGACCTCTTAGGTCATGCCTGGTGTTTCTGGCTTACTATACTCTTATCGATAGAGCATAGTTGAATAGTCAGTCCTCACTATGGGAGAACAGCCCAGATGGGATTTGAACCTAGGTCCTACCGTTGGAAGACCGGTGCCGCTGTTGCACCTACCACCGGGCCGCTCCGATCTGTGTACTATTCATATTCAATCGGTCAAGTATTAGATCTATGTTGTCGCAAAATAGTCCAGCGATAAATCATACTTTCTTCTTATCCTTTTTTGGCAATACAATCTCGGAAGCTTGCGGCTTGCCATTTCTGGTCTCCTATGACTCGAGATCATCCGTAGCAGAATAGTCAGAGTTGCGTGCTAGTGTTGGGATAAGATGTAATCATAAGAAAGATTTGAATCACATAAAATACATAATGACGGATTTGATGGGGATTCAATAGGGATTCAATTGCATTTCAATTAAGAATCGATTGAGATTCAATTGGAAGTACGATAAGGATTCAATTGACTCTTGATCGGGATTTGTTAGGGATTGGAAAAGAGAAACTGGGATGGAAAAAAATTGTTGTTTGCATTTTATCTTATTGGTGGAGTTTTGGTAATAACGGGAGGGGTTAATTATTACTATCACTACTGCGTCGGCCTGAACTACTGAAAACGGTCTAGGTCTAGGATTTGATATTCAGTCCTGCCATGTGAAGACCGGCGCTTTAATTGCTTCAGCCTTCTTTTGTTAGCTAGTGTTTCGAAGCCTAGTAGCTTGCAATGTTTTTGATACGACGGGATAGGGGCGTCCGGTGGCCGAGGCGACATCGGCACCGATCTTCAAACGGCAGGACCGGGATTCAAATCCTATCAGAGACCGCTTCACCGGAGGCAAGGCTGACTACCTTGCTATGGATGGGTAAAACCAAGTCACAGAAAGCCAAAAATTGCAGGCCGGACTGTTTCAAGGTTGTAGTGCCAAGGAAGAAGAAAAGGGCTAGTTTCCCTTCTTTCTTCTTTCAGTCTTCGGTGCGCCGCGTTCGTACAAATTTTTTCTTGTCACTACAACCTGGAGTGGTCTCGAATGGCCACCGTAGCTGTTTAGTCAGTCTAGCGTACGGTGAGACGGTCTGGATGGTCTTTGATTCCCGGTCCTGCCATGTGAAGACTGGCTCCACTATCGGATCGAATCGAAAGACCGAACCGCCGGACAAAATAGCTGGGTACAATCCCAACCAGAGCGTGTCACATCTGTCGCAGATGGTCAAGAGAATGGAAACATCTTCTTAAAAACATTAACGTAAAGCATTACTTGCACCATCTGATCGTTGATCCATCGCTGCATGTAGAAGAGGCTTTTCTTGGAGTGCATTTAAACAAACGGCAAGATTTTATGGCTCCAGTTGGAGGTCATAAAGTAATAAAAAGTAAACAGCTCTTCCCCAAGGCCTCAATGGCCAAAAAATGGATAAGCAGTGGCAAGAAGGCAGGTTGAAATCTTCCTCTTATTTAGCTCTACAACATCGATAGGCGATTTGGCCAGTCGTTTCTGACTTTTCGTGACTTGCTTTTACCCATCAGTCTAGTTGAGATAGGCATCCCCAAAACGGACGGTGTAGTCAGAGCGGAGCTAGATTTACTACACAATCCTTTACTTGTAATCTCCTTCCAGTAGCTGATCGTTTAAGAAAATGTCCCCAAAAAATTACACCTACATAGCAGATATACAGGTGTGTATGTGCTTGAAGACAATCGTAAAGTAAACAGTGTCGTGTTGTTTAAAAGAAGCCATCACCAAACAACACACCCTCCGAGAAAGACTTATGAATATTAATCTAATAACTTTGGATGCAAACTTTCACAGTTTTTACGGCACTTGGTTTATTTGTTTTGTTGTGCACGCCAGCAGAGCTTCAACGGTTACCGGTTAGCCAAAGACAGCACCGTTGGAGGGAGCTGGTTACCGGTGACGAGATACATGTTAGTGATTTTTGGATGCCCCCGGTTGAGCGAGTGTCAGTACATTAGGTTTACATTTTAATGACAGCAGCTGGCGTGCGAGTGTTGGATGAAAGTTTTTCAAAAACCGTTTTGCTTACCACTTACCGGTATTTGATGTTTGTGCCACCTGTTCCGAGCTGTCAGCTTCTTCTGTGAGCCAAAGACTTTGAAGGACATGAAAGCTTGCATCAAAGAAACGTGGAACGTTGGCTTCTCGTGGCGGTGTGCCAACTCGTCGTGGCATGTATTGTAATTTTACTTTGTTGATTTAATTTCCGCGGTACATAATTAACGTTGTTTGTTTGCTTGCGTCGTTGGGTGGTGCTGAACGTGTAGCATAATTTCTTTAGAAATTCTACCGTAAGGCAAAACGTGTTTGTTATGCGCCAAGCAAAACACAAACAAATTAATTATTGAACTACAAATCAAGGAAGTTGCAAAGGAAATGGGATCGAAATTAATGATGTAAACCGGAACGCTTTCCAGCTAGCCGAACAGTATCATTTGTTAAGAAGTGTTGCAGCAGGGTATCATAATTGCATTGCACAATCCATTATCGCATCGAGTTGCGCTACGGTAGGAGAAGCTTCACAAGATTTGCATTTCGCAGCGTACAATTTGCATTTGCCGCGTTGAATGTTTCATTGCGAAACAGGTGCTCGTTTTTTGTTGCTGCTGCTGAGCAATCCATTTGGCCAGACTGTCGCCAGCGTGTTTTTTTGTTGCTCCGTTCATTAGTATAAATGCACTTTAAATTGAAATTGTATCGCCATTTTTTTAAATCTTCTTCATCCAACACCATCTTCCAAGTTCCTACACAGTGGAAGTACGGGTTTGAAATTGAAAAAGAATCGGTAAGAACTGCTTGCGATTAATGTGGAACGGTTTCGAATCGGTACGGATGTGAGCATTTTCTTCTTCCCTCGGCAACTGCATTTATCACTACGGTTTTGTGAAACGGAACATTGTATAAGAATGAAGAAAGAGAGTAATGTGTTTTAGTTTTTTTTCAGCCAATGTGGCTGCTACTTTTGTTACAATTCTGCAAGTGGCGTGTAGGGAAAGTTTTACTCTTGAAAGAAAGAAGGAAATATCTTTACCCATTTTTCTTGCTTGTCATCCAGCCAATAGCGAACTGTAAATTGTGCAAATGATAGAAGCCCATCGTGTTCGCAATGCAAACAAATCGAACAAAAAATTTAGTCTCAAAAAGTTCATCCATGGAAGGAAATTTAGCTATTTGCCTGAGATTTTCTAGTTAAATTTTAATAAAAATCAGATCCAATGTACAGTGACGGCCAATGAAATAAGACCAAGTTATTTTTAAAAATCGTAAACATGAGGTTATGATGCCGATATTCATTGAATCGATTTATTTATTTTTTTGTTGAATTTGGTTTATGATACTTTACAGTAAAATAAGTATAAGTGTTTTTTTATGTTCAAAATTTAGTAGGGTCACTGTACCAGTTTTCGGCAGTGTACGCAAATACAGTTTAAATATAGACAAAAACACAAAAAAGCTTTTCTTTCGAATACTTTTTAAAACAAACATCAATGTCTTTACTTCAAATACGAAGATTTGACGCTATTTTGATATATACGACGTACCTCGTACCTTAATATCCTCAAATTTATGCATATTTAAGATAAAAATGCATCCCACTGACGTTGTACCGGTAGTTCTGCTGGTTTCGTGAATAAGTTTCAAGCAATAAAATGGTTTTAATGGATAGGTTTTTTCTCTTTAAAGACTGCCAAAAACAAGTAAATGTTGATTATTGACAGATCATTTCGATGTAATTTGAGAATATTTTTTGAGAAACGTCAAGATCGGACATATTTCGACATCTGAAATGAACAACAGAAAAATTAATTCTTTAACTACTTTGTATCAAGAATTTAGGCAACGTGACATTAACAAATCTTGGGGCGGGAGTCTTCACATGGCAGGAAGAATCCCATCCCGACCGACTTCTTTGCTACGGGTAATATCAAGTCACAGAAAGCCAGAAATGACAGGCCGATACCTTTAGAGGGATTAAAAACCGGTATGAAACAGGTTTCTTTATATAATGATAATTACAATGCTGAAAACAGAAACACAGTTTGCAGAAAAAAGGGCGAAAAAATTATGATCGAGCAACAATTTTAACCAATATTTTTTAAGAACTGATTAAGAACACTAAACCATGTTTGCCATATAATTAATTGATAGCTTTACAGCCAAATAATATTACTTTAAACCAAAAATTTGAACATTTTTTGTTAAGCAACTATACGGCAGCAGCTACTAGTCCAGAACTGTTTTAAAAAAGTTGAAAAAAATATCCCATTTTTAAGTTTTTTTTTATTCTATCTCAATGATTTGATCGTTTGTGAGCAAACACAAAACGAATATGAATTGTTAAGATTCTGGAGATGCTTATGCACAATTTCGGTCTATTTTTTTCTTCATGTATTGCTTTCTTGGTTTAATTATATCCAGCAAAAGCTGTTACTGTACAGAACATTTATAGTCCCAACCTCTGATACATGGACTCTGTGCAAAACTGACGAAGCCCTCTTAGCCTTCGAGTGGAAGATACTCAGAAGGATGTTTGGCCCCTTATGTTTGGAACGACAATGGAGGAGCAGCTACAATGACGAGCTCTACGAGCTGTACGATTATCTCACCATCGTGCAGCGAATTAGACTCGCCAGGCTCCGATGGGCTGGTCACGTCATGAGAATGACACCGGACGACCCAGCCCGTAAAGTCCTTTTAGGCCGTCCACACGGACAGAGGAGGCGTGGTAGGCCCAAATTGAGATGGAGTGATGGCGTTGATGCGTCCGCCAGAACGGCCGGGATAACGGATTGGCAGACGACGGCGCTGAACCGTGAGCGGTATTGAGGATTGTTGCAGCAGACCAAGACAGCAAAGCGGTTGTAGCATCTGATAAGTAAGTAAGTAAGTATACCCAGCAAAAGTATGGAAAGTAATAGTTTAAAAATCGAACGAAAAGTGGTCTTATTCTATTGTCCGGCACTGTACATAAGGTTTGAACAGAATTTTTATCAAAGCTGATTTTGCTGTAGCTTTTGAGCTTCACTAGAATTTATGCATTATTCGTACAAATCTCTTTTGTTGTAATCGATTTTAAAGAAACTTTGTGAGCAGATATGTGGATTGATGGAAAATTTCATTTGGATAAGATGGCACGAGAAACCGGCAAGGAACCTAATGGAAACTCCTTTCTCTTTGCATATTGCAAAGAAAAATCAGGTGATTATATTGCTTCGGAAACACGTTTTTCAACACTCATTCACTCTAGCTCACTTGCCCTAGTGCTAGAACGACTGGGTACAGCAAATTGTCCATAATGTTCGCTCATTTACATCTCCCAGTGCCAAGTGTCGTTGACATTTTGGCACAATGCCCATACGTCCGAACGTGGTTGGGAAAAACGGATTGTTCGTGGGAAATGCGCAGCACAAAAACGGGAGTCACCCCGAAGATGGCCAGCTTCCACTTCATTAAACCGATGAATTATTGAGCATTTGTTTTATCGCCTCTTTCAAGCGAGTAGCAGAAGAATTGTGGTGCGCGTTTCGCGTTCGCTCAACTATCAGCAGAGACGGTCGGCCTCGCTGTAACGACATCGCTCTCGCTAAACATCTGATGCTACGGCTCAGCACACCCATCCATCGCTCCCGGGCAGAAATGCCACTAGCAGATACTTTTGCAGCTGCAAAAGTTTAACTTGATTGTATACAGCTTTCGCACGAAACTATTCACGGTACACCATTCGGCCAGGGAGGAGCGTTCCACGCGCATTCCACGAACGATAGTCGAAGAATCTGGTTGGAAATTTGCCTTCGAGACATGACTCTTGAACGCTTCGATACTTCTACGACGTTTCAGTTGATTGGTCGTAGTATATACACACAGTAGTTGTACGGTGTGGGCTGAGCACGATGTTCGTGACCGTGACATGACACGCGACGTTTGCTGCTCCGGTGCTCACAAATTGATGAGGTATTAAAGGCATCCCGGGAATTGGTTTCGTGCCGCGGTTGCTGTTGTCACTGGTTGGACGCCCGTTGGTTTACCGCAGTTGAGAGGGCAGATATTGTAAATAATGATTCGCTGGCCTGTTCCGGACGCCAGGCGCAACGACTGTCCCGAGCAGGCACGTTACTGCAGTGTTTTAATCGTGAAAAATGGCCTCCTATAGTGCAGGTACTTGGGGCAGGCAGAATGAATGATTGCTCCGTGTTAAGGTGGATTCGGGGAACTTCGCATCTTCGCCGCTTTGCTACGATTCAGTTGATAAATGTGAGGGATTAGGTTCGGGATTGTGTTAGTGTGATGAAATATTTGATTTAATTGTGTTTAGTTGAGGGGATTCTCGTGAAGAAGGTAGTAAAACTGGGATTAGGCTCAAGAGGTCAAATTCTTTAACGATGAGTGTACCGGTGATGATGAAGATGTTGATGGTGAAGATTTTAATGATCGTTTTTTAGAATGTGTTGTAAAGACAATAAAGTAAAGGAAGCTTTTTGTATACTCTAAAGAGCTTTATTCTTTCTGGGGAAATTCTTAGTTAAACACAAAAAAAACCTGATGCAACATGAACGCCGTTCGCAGAGATTCAAAACCGCAGAACTTGAACGTCACTCACGTCTCTCCTAATGGCGTTAATTTTACCAGCCATTTTGAATGAAGGTCGTTCCTTTTTATAAAAAAGGCTAGTATTCTCTGATATGTAAAAGCTTTTATCTGCGTGAATCTGGGCGAATCTCTATGAAATGGAACAGATTTTGCATTAAAAAGAAATTTCTTCTAATTAGTGACGAGATTTGTTGAGCAAGGGATTTGTCATGTATATGTTTTATTTTATTTGGATTCAGTATGTTAAAATAAAAAATGTGTATAAACGGTTAGAAAAAAAACATAATAGCTTGGGCATACAGGACAGAAGAAGCTTAGACATACTTAATGCAGCTTACGCTGAACAGATTTCTGTCACATCTTTGGAAGACTGCCAGAAACATTTTAAATAAGGATAGACCCACGATGGAGAGCAAGGAAGCGAATCCTTTATGACTAGCTAGTTAGTCGGACAGAGAGAACGGGACACTCCGCACAGATCAGTGCAGTTTGACGTCTTCACCAGAGACTATCATTTTTTTTCCACTTGACGAGTCCACCATTGAATATTTCGCACTCGTTGAAAATTTGGGTAAGGGCGAACGAACCTTACAGATAGGTTACCGTCATTCAAAACTTCACTTATCTGCAACCTGAGGAAATGTCTTCACTAAAAATATCTACCACGACGGACGAAGCTGGAACAGTTAAGGATTTTTGGTACCCTTTTGTGTGGCAGGACAATGAAGAAGCCAATACCATTACGAACTCTATGAGCTCCGGTGGGCTGGTCATGTCATGAGAATGGAACCAGACAACCCAGCCCGCAAAGTCCTTCTAAGTCGTCCACATGGACAGAGAAGGCGTGGTAGGCTCATATTGAGAAGGAATGAAGAAGCTGAGGCGTCGCCCAGAACGGCCAGGATAATTGATTGGCAGATGAAGACGCTGGACCGTGAGCGGTATCGAAGATTGTTCGAACGAGCCAAGATCATGGAGCAGTTGTAGCGCCTGATGAGTAGGCAAGTAATTACGAGCGAACCTTATGCGTTACAATAGCCACATATAGAACAATCTACATCATCACTTGAGCGTAGAGATCGATAAGAGTCTGTGTTGTAACCGAATATTCATTTACTTATTTAGTTACTATTAAGGTTTCATGCGGGGACTACTAAACTAGAATGATTTAAAATTGTATTAATTTAAATTTAATTAATTTTTATTTAATTTTGTTTACCATGAGCACGGTCTTAACCATCCGTATTGATGTGTCGCAGAAATCGATTGGAAAGATCTCGCTTGATTGACATGATCAGCTGTGGGACATTCATCTCAGCATACCATGCACCGGTCAGGCTGCATTTCTACAGTCTGCATCATGCAGCAAACTCCGTCTCAGCCGGCCCGGTTGATGATATGTTCATTTGATAATGATGATTGAGCAATGCATTTAACGCAATTATCGCACCGACCGAGTGCAATATGGACAACATACATCCGGTACGGTTGACCGACCCTACCGAACCCAACCACGATAGCTGCTCACGTTTGCCGGTTCGTTTTTCCATCAATCATTGTCATCAGCGTACCTTACTGATACGCTTGACCGTGGGATGGATTGGTTTGCGAGAATTTATCACATCCTTCCGGTATGTGCGCCATGGGAAGAATGGGCCGAAAGTTTCTTTTTTCCAACGTACGTACGGCACGGATACATATGGCGCCGACGTGTTCCGAGTACAAAATGACCAGCACAATCGAGACTGAAAACCGAGGTGAAAGGCGCGACAGCGGACAGTACAAAGCTGGTTTGGTACTGAAATGTCACGCTTCAAAGTTCGCAAAGCTTAACTGTCCACCGAAAAATCGTTCGCCCGCCCGTCCGTGTGTTGGTCAAAACGATTTGTGTGCATGTGAGTATGTCTGCGCTTTCATCTCACTTCTGCCATGTAATCGAGACAGTTCATCTGACCGGAAACGGTTCTGTTTGCACCGTACATACCCCCCCCCCCCTGCCTCCCTTTTGCTGGTAGCCGTCAGACAGTTCCTCCCCGCACTGTGGGCAAATATTCACTACCCGACGTAATTTTTTCGCTTGGCTGAGCAGAAGGTTAGTTAGCAGGGAATTTTGGTGCCCTCTCCGTTCATTCCGTTGACCGCGTGCGCTAGCTGTACGGGTTTTGTCAATCCACGTCCAGTGTGAAGATTGGGCGAAGAAGATGATATGGCCGGCCAGCCGACCGGGGAAGCAGTCATTGCACGAGTGAAGAAAACCCAACCGTGGGGAACGAAAAGTGAAAGTTAACCGAATTCCAGACAAAAGGCGTACTGTGTGTCACTTCCGTAATGGGCGTAAAGTTGGGTCAACGGTGGAACGGTTTGTTCTTGCGTCAGGGCAATCCGCTATCTCTCTCCCACAGCAATCTTGCCTTTGTCATCTTGCATCAACAGAGGGGCTTTCTGGCTAAACGGTATTGAATTCCTTGCCGTGCCCGTGTCCCGTGCAAGCAGAGTGATCGTATAATTTTAGCTGTTGCGGTGAAATCAGTTCGTGGTTGAGTGATTTTCTATTTGTTGTGGTTTCATACGGTGAAGAAATTTTTCTGAGAAAAAAGCTATTGAAACGCTTTTCTTCGCAGTGCGTTGAAAGAAGAAAGTCACATTATCGAAACCGCAACTAATCAAGCTTCACGCAAAGCACACTAGTGAGATAGGTTTTCGTTTTATCGCTCTAATGGTCCGCTTCACAAAAGCTTCACACGGTCAATGGCTATCTGCAAGTATAATTGTGCGAACAAGCGTGTACATCGATGGAGGCGCCTGGTAGTTGTTGTCGGAGAAAATGTGACCACAATTTAGCGTGATGTCACGCGGCGGTCCCTCCCCACCAGCATATGCACGCATGTTTAAACTCATGATAATAATTACATCAAAAATTCAATCCATATGTGTACAGCGTATGGTTTTTTTATTTGTTTGCTGCTGCCCCATTTTTAATGATATGCTACTCCTTCACGACGGGGATAAAACTGTGTGGAAAGTCACGCGCAATATATATGAAACGAAAAAAAGGGTATACGCGATGAGTAATCTGTGCGTTTGTCACCCCTGTGTTGGTGCAGAAATGTCATGCATTTTAACATACAACTATAGAATGCCTCGGCCAACCGCCCAACGTTGTGGACGCGGTTACCATTAGCTCCAGGGAATTAGCGAAGATTTTATGCGTCACCGGTTGAGATTGGCGACGGTGTAATGATGTAACGTCACACACTATGCGGTGCTGGTTCGGGATTTGGTCATTATTTATTTTCTTTCCGCAGTCCGGCACTGAGCGAGTCGGATGTACGTAACGTGTAGTGTGGTTTACGACGTGACTTAAATCATTCACGGACTAATTAAGGGGTGGACGGTTGTTATTCGGGTGAGGAGAAAGAGGGAGGGGGGATATGTCCCTAGCGTGACCCTTATGGGTTTACCCGCAACCATAAAGTGAGCAGTAACGAGAAAAATCCTGGTCACACCATGTTAGCAAAACCGATTAGGATGGGTACAAGTGTGTACTGTGTTGGTATATTTACACTTTTTGGATTTCAATAGCATTGCCCGTGGTAACAACAACTAAAAAGTGCAATTTTTTTTATTAAATTTTATTTTTTTTATTTTTTTATTTTTTTATTAAATAGTTCTAGCAGAATAGAATGAGCAGGTTGCTTGAAAAATCTTAAATTATGTTGGGATTTTATCAATGAAAACAAATTTGAATTGCTTAGGACCATTTCCGTATCATTGCATTGCATTGGAATATTGCAGCACCAGATGGTACAGCTTCCGAGTCCTTTCATTCTGTACATTATTTGTTGTTTAAGTTTCCAATTTGTAGGCTCGCAGTACAGTAGTACAGCGGTCAGCGTTAAAATTTTTAACCAGCTCGAACACGTCGTCACTAAGGGGAACCAGCTGATAGGCTTGCTTAAGCAACTTACTCGCGACTTCACGGACCCGGTCTCCATCAAAACGCTCTACTGTTCCTTGGTTCGATCGGTGCTGGAGTATGCCGCCATTGTATGGTGGCCATCTGCTGCTCGGCCCCTAGCCCGTTTGGAATCCATCCAGCGCAAATTCACCCGGTTCGCGTTGCGCTTCTGGAGGGTCCAAGTGGACTACGACGCTTGCTGTGTGCTTTTGGGTATCGAGTCGCTGAACCAGCGTAACTGCAAAGCCCAGAGACTATTTGTTGCAGGACTTTTGGACTACCGAATCGACTCCCCAACACTACCCTCTGGGCTCAACTTATACGTCCCAATCAGGCCGCTTCGCCCAAGGACGCTGCTTAACGTAGAGGATCGCTTTTAAATTGTATTCGATCCGTCCGTCCTTGTAACAGTTAAGTGTCTTAGCAATTAGGCTTCAAGGGGGTCCTGCGTGGCTCGTTGAAGTATAATGGCAATAAACAATAAACAATAAAAAAATTTGATTAAATCATAGTCCGATGGGTTGGGATTAGCCTTGATTTTCTGAATGACTCTCAAACGCTGTTGACGATTAACGGCTCCATTCCGACGCTTATTTTGCTCCTTACGGATAGTCACCTGTTCTATTTCGCTCTATTTTTATTTCATACCCTACTAAATCCGAAAAATTTCGAATTGGTCAATTTTCGGTGTAATAGCCTTTTGGTGGTTCTAAATATTTACCGGTTGGTTGTAGAACGCAGGAAAAAGAGATTTTAGATTAAACATTGGACCAATATTTATAACATATTCAAGGACTTAACGAAAGGCTCTTCGGCATTCATCCAGTTCGACCAAGCTTTAGACCGAGCTTGAATACACCCGTTTTTAAGACCGTCTTGACTCAAGTGTAACTTATGCTCAAAAATGTCACCGTAATGATTCAAAAAGGCTTTATATAGATGGTTTTAAAATTTTTAACTATAAGTAGAAGAATAGTTACATAAATGTCGCCAAAAAACATGGCTGTTAGGAGCTTTGTAGGCTTCCCAACGCACTGTCAGTTGGAGAGCTAAAATGGTTAAAAGAAGATTAGAATAAATATCACACTCGTAAAAGGGAAGAATGCGTCATCTCCGGGATAAAAATCGGCAATCAGTCAGAAGTTAAACTTAGATCTCTAAAAACCTCTGCGGTTTTCGACGACGATGGTGCTACTCTTATTTTACGCAGTGTACTTCACTGTTAAATTCAATTTCAAAACCGAATCTTCCTTACGCTGCAATACGATTCGGAAAAGAAAATTATCCACTTGAACAAATAAAAACAAAACCTTCAACATGAATAATAACTTTTCGATTCTCGCTTACATCTGTTTGCGACAAAGCTCGAATAACAAAAGCGAATAGGAAACGGAAACAAACTGCAACGCGCATAACTTTTACTATCGTTTTTTCCGCTTTGAACAACAAAATGCAAAACAGGCAACAATACAGCATGGCTATTTTTCAAAACAAGCAAAAAGAGAGAGAGAGAGAGAGAAAATCATAATGCAACTACTTTATCACTGAACGTTGCAGCAAACATTCATTAATCTCATGTACATGGCGGTGGCTTTTGAAGTTTTATCAATAATATCCTTTACAAGCAATGGATGAAAAGTTGCAACAGGAAAAAAAATCCCACGGGAAAATTAGTTTCTCTCGTGCATGAAAACGGATAAAGTAGCAAAGCGTGGTAGCGGTAGAAAAAGAAGTAGCAACACGGAAAAAAGAGAATATCGCTCGAGCAAAAGTTTCTAATTATGTTGTTGACAGGAGCGAAACGGGACAGAGGCTATAACTTTCCTCAAACAGAGTTCGAGTTCTTCCCAGCAACGCCCCCCAACCCTCCCCTTCGATATCCATTGGTGGTGTTTTTCTGTTGCACCTAACCTCACTTTTCCACACTTTTGTTCGCCATTGTCCCATTCGGAAAGCCGGAATCGAGAGCTATGGCCTGGGCGATGGGTTGACCATGTTCATGAATAATAAATTGAGGCATACGCTATATTTACCGTACACCATCATGGTTCAGTGCTGCCCGATTCGTTAAAGCCATTCGTGCATCTCTGCCGCCACCGGGAACCGGCCCGACCGAGCTGGCGACAAACGACCCACGTTATAGCTTTTCTATTTACTTACCTCGAACCTATAGCACTCAGTGTGATCATGAGATGGGGGAGGGAGTTTCAGTGACTTGGGAATCGAGGAACCGAGTGCTGTCTCGTCTCGGTTTGCTGGACCTTCGGCAAGTGGCAAGTTATTAGGTGTGACAATGGCGTAACGATAGTTTCCTGGCTGACCTGGGCCAGGGCAAGGGGAAAACATAACGGAGCGCATTTGATGCGTCACCTTCGTGGAAATGCTCGGGGAAAATGCTGTTACGCGTGGAATATGCTCACCAGCAACACACACACGCACTTGGATATTCATGGAGGTGAACAACAGCCGTTGTTCTGGTGTTGTTTCGCCACTCACGCACTTCCGGTAGGGTGAGTGACAGAGGACGGCGCTCGGAACCGACCGAAGGACAGCAATTTGATTACTGAACCGACTCGTCAGACGGACCATGTTACGGTGGTTGTTGCAGGTGATTCATCACGTGTGGCTGGCAGGTGGTGGTCTTTGCAAGCGGGAGCGGGGTCGTTGGCTGAATTGATATATAAAAATAATATTGCCTTTATCACACGCACAACACGCGAGCAGCGATAGCTAACCTGGCTGCTGGTGCACAGGTGAACAGCTTTAACTAGACAGAAGACATGGCTTCCATTAACCTCGCGCGAGTGAGCGGCACGGTGGGAGAAAAAGTGACATGTGGCTGGATAAATTTAGCAGTTTGGAAGATTTGATATTCAATAATGATGCTACCTAATGAAATTGATGGCTTTAGCCAGATGAAAAGGATTACCTAGCACTGAAAAGGTCTATATCTGAGGGAAGGTATAATAAACGCAGTGGTTCCAGATGATTTACCAAGAATAACAACATATTCGCTAACGACAGTACATCATGAGATAATACAAGTTTTTGTATAAGTACTTGTTTTGTAAATTTCACAACCATAGCACGTTTGTTTACAACGAGAAAACTGCAGCTGTATTGAAGAATTTACATGACAAGGAAAAAACGAAATCTGACAAATAAATTGGACAACCAAACTTGAAGTTAAGAAATTTGTTTTATAAAACTTTGGCCTCTAAATTGTTAGTTAACACTCCAAATAAACTTTTTGTGCTTGTCTTTCGTGCTTAGTTCGCTTTTCCAACAATGTCGGAAATTAATATATATTTTCTTTCTTAATCATTTTGAATTATCTTTAAATAATAGCTCTAGATCAATTATCATAAGAATTATACCGTATAGCGTACACCCAACAGGACGAAGGTTTAACACATACATAGAAATTAATGAAGATGAACACGAATGTAACTACAGGATGAATTTGTAATGAAAAGGACAGTACAAAACGAACACTCGATTCATAAATTAAATAAATCTATTGTTACCTCAGCTTGAATTACATGCTGCCCTTAGTTAAAATGCTTGAATTGTTGAGAAAACATTTAATTCGATATTTTTAATTAACTTAAGTAATATAAAGAAGCAATCGTTAATAATTGTGCCAACGTGCCTTAATGCCATGCAAAAATAAGCTTGAAAGGTCTCGGACTGAAAGAAGGCGGTCTGGATGAAATTTGAACCCCGATCCTGTCGTGTGAAGACGGAAGCCGCTCTCGCCTCGACCACTGGACCGTCTCGAGGCCGATCGATTTAGGAGTCGATTCAAAGTAAGTTTATTAGACAAGTACGTTTGTATAACTGTACCGTGACTTCGTCCAACAACTCATGTAAATTATCTTGACCGCTGTTCACGCTTAGGTTTATAACCTCTTTATCACCGAAAATAATTAACCCAAGAAACAGTCATAGCAAAGATTTTATCTCACAAAATAGACGTACCGTATTTATTAGAGAAAATAGACCTGAACGGACGCTTAGAGAATTACGAATACCTTAAATGAATATGAGGCCTATGTTAGTATAGCTCCACTAAAAGCGATGTGCAAACGATTCAATGATTTTGTGATTTGGTGGTTGGGTGATCGGTGATAGAGACGACAACGGCGCTGGTCTTCATGCGGCAGGACCGGGATTCAAATTTCTTCCGGACCGTGCCACCGCAGTGAGGACTGATCCAACTACGTGGTATCATTTAGTCTTCTTCTTCTTCTTCCTTGGCACTACAACCTCGAGAGATCTCGGCCTGCCATTTCTGCCTTTATGTAAATGAATTTTACTCGTAGCAAAGTAGTCATCCTTACGTACGGGGAGGCGGTCTCGATGGGATTTGAACCCCGGTCCTGTCCTGTGAAGAGACATTCAAGTAGATGTCCTTTGAACGCAAGGTAAGTAATTATAAAAATTATATTAAATTCTATAGATGTCCGTAATGTCAATTAAATTCGTAATGTCAATACAAAAAATCGAATAGAATAATTTATGACCACCACACATCATGCGTCAAGTTCACTGTCAAATCCATCCTTGAAACACTACTTCCTATGTATGGCTTCTACGTGAGTCCTGGGAACCGTTTAATGGACACCGATACAAAAAACAAAACAAAATGGATGCTCTTCCCACTCACCCAGCACGCTCTCGTGCAAGTTGATTTCCAGTGGTTCCGTTTTAACTGCAGTAAAATCACAACAGCAATGGAGGTTTTATATTTAAATTTTAAACCACCATCATTCCATTCAAGGACTTTGGGAAAATTGTTTTTATCGTGTGCTTCGGTTGATCGTTTCAGCGAGTGAAGGCGGGGAAGAAATTTCCTTTTTCTTCCTTCACCTTCTCGCGCCAGAAGTCGTGCGCTACCGGAAGGATGTTGCAAATGAGCACATGCAGCACATCGTTCGAGTTTATGGCTTCAAATAATACACCGAAATAACTGCTAACGGCCAAACTTGACCCAATTACACTAATAAGCTTCGTTTTCTTCTTTTTTTCATTACCAAAAGGCAACCAGTACATGAACCGTTTCTTGAGATCCGAGCTTCGATAGGACGCTCCCGTGTCGTCGTGCAACGGTAGTTGCCCCGGATGGTAGTTTTTCCTCCTGTCCGGAAATGTGCCCCGGCAAAACCGCTTGAGCCTCGTGCAGATAAGCGTAATACACTCGCAGCAACACCAACAGCTTCCCCGTTCTAACCACTCCGCTTGTTGATGAACTCAGCCACGGGGCACGAACTGCGGGCACGTTCAAATATTTACCACAGTTTCACCGGAGACGATGGGTTTCACGAATTTTCGTCCAACTATTCGGTGCTGCGTTAACCAGTGCTGCGCGCATTCGCCTTACCGGGGCACACACACACACACACTTCACGCAAATGGTTTTATGTGAGGTGTTTGCTTTTCATTAAAATAAAAACGATTTCATTCGCCATCCGAATGGTTTTGGGTTGGACAGTGCTAGAACGGTTAACCCGTTTTGCGTGGCAAGGCGTGTTTTTGTTTTCCACTGACAGGTAACAAAACAAGAACCGTACAGTTCGAGCCCGTCGAAAGGATTCCGGTATTGGCCGTAGGATAGACGGAGGCTAGATCGATTGATGAAATTTTCATCGATTTCCAGTGCATGGGAGTGTTTTTATGTCCCGTAAAGTTTGCGCTTTTTCTCACAGTATGACATGAAATGTCAGTGCAGTGTTATCCCTGACACCTCGTTCCTTGCTGGATTAGGATTGTCCGCCCGAACTGAGGTCGAAACAGTACGCAACCATCAGTGGTTTTTCGATTGCAGATAGTCACCGACCGGGCCATCGGGTCGCTGATAGCCTGTCCTGACTTTTTGTGTGGGAAAAAGATCCATTTGACGTTGGTCACCAGCTCACAAAAACGTATTACAAATGGACGCACCGTTGATAATGCTATCGCTAACGCACAACCACATATGTGCTAGCAGCATCTGTTAGAAATCGAATTTATGCTGTCCAATTACAAAAGTTCTGTGCCATGGGAAAGGAGCGCAGATTGAGTGACATGTCCATCGGGTGACAACAAACATGCACTTCCACCAGAATCATCGGTCGAGCAATTTGTGCACCATAGTCGTTGCATTTCGATGTGTGAATGGGGACTAAAAAACAACACAAAGTGTCATTTGCTAGTTTGTAGCTTTTTTGGTTTGAACTCTGATGGGAAATTTATTACCCAAAAGGATTTTGAGATTGGGTGTTCGTTATGCACGTTTCATGAACGCTATTGAAAACAAAATGCAGACCGTTAAAAATGGAAAAAAGGAATATCTTTTAGGTAACAGTTACTAGCTTTTCAGTTTTCAACTGTAAAGTCCTTTCAGCAATTATTGAATTGGCATTTTAAGTAAAGGTGGGCTTAACAAAGGGCTTCATCGCTCGACCCGGAAAGCAAGCGGCTAACCTCATAGTACAAGGAGCCTTGTCTTCCGAAATTGTTGCCGTCCCCCAGGCCTGGTCTTCCAAGAGTTGTAGTCGTTCATGACGTTTCATCTTTCAAGATGTCTGACTTATTAAAAAAATACTTTATTTGAAGTATGATTCTTATCCAGGGCAACTTTACCAAAATATCTTGTAGTCGAAGGAGCCACCTCATTCAAACTCCTTCTAACAACAGTGCTAATATTTAAGGAGGTTTTATTCACCAAAGTGCCCCGTTGACTCAAAGACCACATAGTCGAAAGGACTTTCTTTTTCTTCTTCTTCCTTGGTACTACAACCTCGAAAGTTCTCGGGGTAGCATTTCTGGGTTTCTATGACTTGATTTTATCTGTAGCAAAGTAGTCAGCTCACGCTGCTTACGGGAAGGCGGTCCAGATGAGATTTGAGCCTCGGTCCTGCCATGTGAAGACTGGTTTCGCCTACCGGGTCACCCTTTAAAGGACTTTTCTTACCAAAAAAGAAATTCATTCAAACGGTTTAGTTTCATATACCAAAAAAGGTCTCTACTCATTGTCCTAGTCTTATAGACTAAGAGACTTTGAATCCATACAATATTAACCGTTCAAGTTTTGATCAACATCTTACCATCAAGAGCGAAGAGGTCTTATCTACCAAGGTATATTATAGCCAAAAGGAACTCCAAGCTTCTGCTATCAACAGTGCTCATACTCTAAGATGCTTTATTTCCCAAAGAATACCTCAGCTTCTCGTGGCTCAACCTTTATCTAGCAAGAGACCTCCAAGAGAACTTTGTAATCAAAGAAGCCGCTTCGTCCAAAGAACCACATCTGCGCAGAGACCTCATCGTAGAACAAACTTTATTCACTGATAAAAAATCTACAGTTTAACGGGTTTAGTTTCATTTCCTAAACAAAATCTAGTCTATTTGATAACGACTTATCTGCTAAGAGACTTTGTAACCAGACAGACCTCGCCTTCTAAGTTTCATCTGTTGACATCTAGTCGTTTAGAGCAAAGAGGCACAATTTACCGATACCAGCCGAAAATAAATTATCTACCATAATGCCTTATCATCTACGAGTGCTCATTTATTAAGGAAACGCTTTGCTCGGCTTTTTTCAACAAGAGACGTTGTAGCTACAAGGGCTTAATCCATCATTTGGAGAAGTAGCAGCCAACACAGGTGCATCGCACACACGAACCTGCATGAAGTACTACGCACATCAGCGAATCGGCAGGTTGAGGAGTTTAGTGGATATGCATCGGCTTCCACTTCCTATTCTGGGATCTAGGTACCTTTTGGAGATTCTCTCCCAGTTAATAAAAAAGGGTTTAATGCACACAAAAAAAAAAAACTGGTGGAACGAGCTGCGTGTCTTGTCACAGGGCCCTGTAGTCTATGCTCAGAACCATCAGCAACGCAAGTTTCAAAGTCTTCTTACGCTCAAAGCCATAACTGATAAGGCAAATTTTTGATGATAAAAATAACCACAGTAATAATAATAATTATTCTTCAAATGACACATAATACTGAAATCAATTTTATGTATAATAAAAGCTACAAACGTTCACTTGAGGCAATATGAAGAACCAAAATGACTTAATCGCAATGAAAATAATTTTCGACATAGCGAAAGCCAATTACTGAACAATAATTGAACGATTCTTTTCGACTGAGCGTCATTATTTTAATTGAAGCTGCATGGAACCACCGAAAAATGGAGAAATTGCGTGGAAAGCTCGCAAAATAAGCCGTTTTGATGGAAACGAATGTGCGGCAGATAAAATTATCCTTTATGCTGTTGAAAAGAGAAAATAATTTTGATTGAAAGCTATTTTCGATCTATCTTTCGGTTGAGGTGGGTTGGTTTTTTTACCTTTGGCACGTGAATGGATGCCAATTATTGATCATTGAAAATTATGTACTGTTTTTTTTTAAACAAAAACAGACAGATGCCAAAATCACACATTCTCGGTATTTCATGCTTTCATGTTAAAGTTTTCCTGAAAATCTAACCAAAAGAAGTTTATAGTGATTTTTTTTTATAAAGTACAAATAAAAGTCCACTTAAAGCAGCGGGTCATGAATGGAAAGCACGAAAAATTCGTTCGGATTTTTCCACCTATTCCGCGACAACAAAAAACATCCCTTCGTATGGTGCCATAATAAGGGCGAAACAACGATTTGAGCTTTATCGCTTTCCACGAAAACACCCACTAATGACCCAGTGTATCGTGTAGGTAGGATCTATTCGAGCGATTTTGTTGTCAAACTTTCCATTTAATTTTGATTAATTCTCGCACGGCAGTGCGGTTGTTTGTTGCTCTGCCGGGACGATTGCAATGCATGGCGAAGCGATGGAATAAAATGACACGAAAAGTGGATTTTGTGTTGATAAACAAATCTCATTATTTGCCGCACGGTCTGTACGGATCGTGATCAAGCAATGTGAAGCGAGTCCGCTACGGTTTTAAATAAAATGCCGATAAGTAAATTCTGGGTAAATCGTTAATGAGAAAATAATGGATCCATGTTTTGCATGAATTATTTTTATATTCAATAAAATAAAACCAATTGTTCTAAATAATTTATGTAAAACACAGCTTTTCCATTGCAAAAGTCTTTTCAAAAGCGAATTGCTCTTAACAATTTACAGCTGTTTCTTTTCCTTTCCAAAATCAGCCTTTTCCACCAACAAAACACAAAACGAAGCTCCCCAAAACATATGTAGGATGGATGTTTTTTCAACATTCGTTTGCATAAATTCATGCGGCACCACGAGACCGTTTGCCGAGACAAATTCTTACGCAAACAAAACTGTAAGGCAACCGAAAGCAGTCCCAACAACAACCGCAAAAGAAGAAAAAAAAACCTCACACTTTACGTATTTCATTTTTACGCTCATTCTTCATCTCCGTATTTAACCCTCACCGAAGCGGAAACAGTGAAGAGACGGCTGGAGGAAAGATTAGATTCAATTTAAGAAGCTAACATAATAAGAATCCAACCGTCCCTCGGATCGGATCTCGCTTACGGAAAGGAGAGGACGAGTCGAAGGCGAACCGAAGACGAGTTAAAATTGTGTCAAACTGGGATAAGACGTGTTGATAGGGTTGATTGTTGTTTGAGTAAGTGTCCGTTGACAGCTTCGGGCGACAGCGCTGCAGGAAGCCCGTTGATAACGGAGGCAAACAGGGAACCCGGAAGGTTCAGTGGTAATGGGATGAAAACGGGAGATAAATGAAGTAAGGTGGTAGCTTTTTTAAAGAAAAAAAAAACAGATCAACTCATGAGGTGGAATGAAATTGTTAACCTTGAAATGTTGTCTTTTGTTGTGAAGAAGTAGTGAAACAATGTAGGATGATTGTATTGTCGTTTTAAGGTTTAAGAGGAAAGCGATGAGACAAGTGTTCGAGGATGGATTCTCCGTGTGGTTTAGGTTGAAGCTGTATTAACTCTTGACGTTTGTTTGAAACTCTGGTGATATGACAAACAATTCCTGGGTGGAATTTTCGCTTGGAATGGAGTATATTCAAGTATGTCGAAATGAAAATCTTGAGGCTTTACCAACCTTCACTTAATGTCGTATGCATATCGAGTGTATTTGCAAGATTTTTTCTATGCCTAGGAGCGAACCGTATGAGTTTGATTTAAAAATGTATTAACAGTATTTCAGCTACAAAGCCAGAACATAATGGCAGTCGGACCAGATATAAGCTCAGCATCTACAGAGTAACGTGAAGGAACGGATGAATGTAAGACATAAAAATAAATAGAGCATTCATTTTTTGGGCATCATAAAACCGATACTCAGCCGCTATAAACCAAAACACCACGATTTAGTGGTATGGAAATAAACGGGGTAAGACGAATCGTGTACCATGTGTACACACGATGCCCAGGCCTCCTTTTCTTAGCGCTATGAATTTAAACCATGTGCTATGAGGTTGGTTAACGATTTTGATGATCATGGTTGTGTATGTTCCCAATTGCGAAAACAAGCAGTAACAGCTTTTGTGCTTAAATTTGAATTTGATTTAAAAAAATCTGTGATGGGCAAAATGTAGCACCAAATTGCATACATTCAGGCGCATTCGATACTTTTGAAACATTGTATCGAATCGAAGCGAAATTCAAGAACACATAAGCAACGTTCTATCCGTAATGATGCGTTGTCTGGCAGCATTTCCTGTTTATTTCATTCTGCTCCTACCATATCCCGAATGTCGTAATGTTTTATCGCCCGAAAGCTTTCCCGCTGAGTACAGCTCCGGTTACATCGTTCAATATGTTACTGTGCCTTGTGTTCTGTCTCTGTCTCTCCAGCACTGGTTCCGTTTCTACTCTCTTTTCCCCCCTTGCAGATACTATGCTCTTGTGTGAGGCAATTCTAAAACAAAGACGATGCTCCCTTACCCTATCTACACCGCTTTTGGGTGGTGGTTGTGATAAATTGGTTCAAAAATGGACTGTGGCGATGATGAAAGTTATTGCATGTAGGCGAAGGATTCGTGACTTTTCGGCGCTTTTTTACTCAAAGAAATTGAAACGCCGGTACAAAGATGGAACGAGATAAGTACTTGAAAAGGGAAACCCGAAATATATGCGAACCTATGGTGTGTGTTTAAGTAATAGCAGGGAAAAAAATACTCAAGGTTACTTTTGATTTAAGAGCCAGCGCGGAGTATGTGCAAAAAGTGTATGAAAGTGCTAGTTCTTGCATTCGCAATTTATCAAACTTCTGAAAGCAAACGACGACTATAAGGATGGATGTACAGGGTACTGCCTTCCCTAATGCATAGTAGTACCAGGGCGAAAAAAGCTTGTTTGCCGAGCAAACACGAACCAGAATTCCTTTCGAGTTGGAGTGAATTTCAAAACCTAACCTTCGGAGAAATGGTATTTGGCAGGGAAACAAAACCAAAAGCACAAGAAAACAAAAACTCTTACCGGGGTTGGTTCTACACCATCTTGTTGATTCATTGTGGTTTATACAGATAATAATCCCGATGATGTACCATTTTCGTTCGGCGCGAGGCAGGGTTCGGAACATTCTCAGCCCAGGGATAAAGCACCGGCCAGCCAGCTCAGAAACAAGCATGACGGGCGGGTCGGGCCCATCCAGTCGGAATCTGTAATCCATGCTTCGGTGCTAATAGATAAACACTGACAGCACCCGCAGCCGGGTGGCGTTCTTTGCATTCCATTGCTAGCTAGGGAGCCAAAAGATTGGCACTTTCCCCCACCGCCGATGTGAAAGGATGGCTTGAGCAATCGCAAGCAAAAGTTATCATAAATTCTATCTTGCGGATCGTTCGGAATTTTAATCAGCAAAGCAAAAGCATCCAGCCCCGATTTCCCGCCCAGCGTCCACTTCAGGCTTCCGTGACAGCGGATCAGCGATTTACCGATTCCGAGCACGATCGCAAACCGATGGTCTATTTGTACACAAATTAAGTCCGAAATGGTCTACGCGTCTCGATGGCAAATCCATTCGGTTGCTGTGTGTGTGGGGAAAGTTTACCTCCCGGGACAACTGTTACCATTTCCCGGCTGTCAGCAGACTGTTCGAGAGCTGGGTGAAGGAGATGACTAGTAGAACTAGCTTACTCGACGAGTCCTGTCCGCTGAGCGCTCGCTGGGACGTATCGATGGGCCAGAAATGGTGGAAGGTGGAGGACCGCGCGTTTCACTCGAGCTAACTTGGAAATGGCACGAACACTTTACACAATTTGCGTATCGTAAAGGTTCTGAGAGGTTTGTTTGGGCGAGCGGTTTGCGTGTGAGCGATTTTGTCAACGTAGCCGCTTTTGTGTGGTGTGGCCACCGTTTTTTTATGTCCTCGCTCGCCTTGGAAGTGGGAAAATACTCCTCCACTTACCGCTAGACAACAAACCAGCTATGAAAGTCAATTTTCTGTCATCATCAACCGATCGTCTGGCTATGACCTTTTCTCGAAAGGTTTTTTGAGGTTTCTCGTCGCACACCATCCGGTTAATCTTATGGAACAGTCATAAATGTGAAAATTGCTTCCTCAACACAATAGTTAAAATGCTATCGCCGGGATGTAGTTAAATCCTTACGGTAAACAATTTACCATATTGATTTTAGTATCGCAACAATGAAGGAGGACATGAAAATCCAGATTTGTTTATTAACGACATGTTTGAGGAACGTGTCGTTCGAAATTTTGCTTTGTTGCATCGGATCCGAAGCTTTAAACAGTAAAGTTAAACTTCTGAAGCAAATGTCCAAATGATTCTGCTGAAATGCTCGTGCTTCCATAATGGGACGATTTCCAGTAGACGAACGGATTTGTATTTCAACAGTCAATATTTTAACGGTAAACACTCTTCTTCTTGAAAGCAATCCGGCCGGATCCGTACATGATTCTACCCCAAGATGGACAAACTAATGGTCAGTGTGACGTGTAGCATCTTATCGATACGGACATTGTTCCCCCGAGAACCGGGTACCGGTTGAGATCCCTGCCATTATCTCTATCGTCCAATACAGCCTGAGCCTTCACCATCTGCTAAGCTGAGAATGAGAAATAGTGTTTGAAGAGGATCTTTACGGCCCATACACACGACCATCCATCGATGGAGCTGTCAAACGGGGGCACTGGACAGCTCCGTCACCGTCCATCACGAAAGTTGACGCTTTTTCTTACCCCCGAAAGTAAACTCAAACACAAACAGGATCCCGGTTTTTCGGCAGCTGCGTACGTGACGCGGAGACAAACAGTGGTGAGTGATGGCGTGTATCAGGCACCTCATCACAGGTGTGCCCACGTTTGGGGTGTATCTAGCACGCAACTTTGCTAGATAGGCATCGCCTCACAACTCACAGGCGCTTTATCGTAAATGAAAACATTTTAAAGCATCATGCTCTTCCACCGTCGACCAACCGGTTTGAAGCACAGGCAAGCACACTGTGCCAGCACGTGAGAACAGGGACAGAAGGTCTGGTGATGATGAAATCATTTCAAACGGTCCCAGCCCATTCATTCATTCAATCACGCTGATTACATTTATCCGCGCGTTTGTATGCGTTTGTACCGGTTGGGTAAAGGCGGCCGGGCAGGTCCTCGCGGTGAAGAAAAGCCCAGTGTTTTGCCCGGATAGTGCAGTGTAATTTACATCTTATCGTCCTCGTCGGAACGGTCGTCCTTTTGGAGTCGAGAGTCCTGTAGATGTTCGGTCGGGCGGAAGCGACCGGAAAGCCCGGAAGTAATATGTCAACGTTGCTCCATATGCAGGTAGCGCTGGTGAAAGGATTGCAACAGTGAAAGGATGAATTACCATGCCGGCGGTATGCATCATCACAGTCATCACCTGCACACACGTACAGGAACGCTAAGCGTATGGCCATGATTGCAACAGCAACTCACTTTACACTTGGTTGAGTTGCTCAAGCTCGTTTAATGGGCTCTCTCTTTCTCCCGTACGGTTATTATCCAGGTTTGGGTAAACGTCTCCTGCACCAACCGGGCTAAGAGACGCTTCCCATAAACGCTTCCACCATGCACAAGGACTTTCGATTGTATTTGAGATCCAGATTCAACGACTTTGAAGGATAATGTCTACAAAGAGTTCTTCGAAACGGGGTGGTGCTTCATTCAAGTTGGTTGGCTCAAATCTTAGTCACCACAATGTGACAAGCGGAACATCGGTACGATTGTTGAAAATAGACCGGATAAGATTCTACAGATTCATTTTGGCCACCGTTGCCTGGGTTTCCGGTGAATGAAGATGCACTAGCAGATTTCGTACGAACTCCCGTGTGTTTTTTTGTTCGTTTGTTTGTTTCTGGCTTATGATTTGAAATTTATCACTGAAGAAGGTACCTGGAAGTGTCTCACCATTGAATATGGACGTTGAGACCTTGCACATTGTTGACAGTGTGCGAATATATTCTGGAAATAGCTCTGGCCATCCTGGAACGCAAACATAGAGGCAGGTTTTTTTCTTTTATAGAAAATAGACTTAAAAAGCGGTTTTATCTGAGCTGACTTTTGCCCGGTAAACGTCTCCATGCTTCTCGGTAGGCGAGATTCAACGAGCGGCAACGAGGGGTGTGTGTGTTTGTGGTCTTTATCTAGAGCGCTTTCTACTTGAATGAGGGAACAAAAAATATCAGACACAACAGTGCTCTCGGTTACCTTTTGTTGCTAGCAAGGCCAGCAACGGTTGGTAATCGCAAAGATCATTTTGAAATGTAAAGAAAGCATGTAGCTTCAAGATCTTTTAACATTAAGGTAACGCTAGCATGGGAGGAAGATTTGAAAAGGGTTATGCTAAATGAACGTTGAAGTTGATCCGCAAGCGACGGTGGCGGTGGCGAAGGCAAACTGCTCGAGACAGTCGCTGGCTGGGGAGTTAGTTGGACTGTTTATTGGAACTAAAAGTAAGTGAAGTCTAAACCGGCTTCTGTGGATCTTCCATTATAGCAATATTATGCTACAGTCGAGCGGCTGTACACTTTCGAGCGACTTTTCCGCTCGAAAATTGCTCTAGAAAAGTTATGAATAATTCATAGCCAACATCGCCTGGTATTGGGGCGTTCAGTAGAATTGGTAACGTTCTGCACCTCTCGCGTGGTGCACCTGCGAAAGGCTAATGCGTTCAGACGCACGAAAGTAAAGGTAAAAGTGCTTTGGCAGCTTTCGTTATTATTTTACTATAGAAATTAAAGTAACCAAAACAGATAGAATGATATTTGCTGCATGAACAGCCAGCAAACTGTTTGCTCCATGAAAGACTAACAACAGAGAATGCAAAGTCTACACGGAAAGCTTTCCTTTTTTTCTGCGCGAAAGAGTATGGATGGTTTCTCTGTTTTGTGCGTAGGACTCAATTATTCACAGTGATTCATGGACACGATCAGCGCAATGCTTCCGAACGTGTGACAGTACATAATTTAAATCAAACACAACACAAGCTTCGAATGAGCAAGATCCAAAATTAAACAAGCTAAAAAGCAGTACCGCATGCAAACAGTGGGATATTAAACATTGTTTTGTGTTTTTTGGGGGGTAAAAGTGCCTTCGGCGCGGGAAGGTCGTCCGTTTGTCACCAGGCTGCCAGTTCAATGACACTAGTGCGGAGGCATTATTTGGTGCAACCGAAAGCTGCGCATGATTACTACGGCACTTTTAGAGTAAAAAGGGATTTTTATTTTTCTTCAGACAATTTGTATTCGTTTCTGTTAGCTTTATACTGTAAACATCTAGACTTGGAAGTTGACCTGTGATTTAAACTAAGATAATCAGCAATTTGGTATATTTGGTATTTGGTATATTTGAATTCAACGGGCCGTGAGTGGCCCCCTTGAAGCATGCTAGATAATAATTACAATTAACACGTATAAGGCCGCACAGTACGAATACAATTTAAAAACGTGGTACGAGACATACAAGGTTCATAACGGTTACACACGGCGTTGAATTCACGACACATTAAGTGGGTCAGAGGAGCCAAATCGAGTGCGGCGCTCCTCCACGTCAAGTAGCGATCGTGCACGGAGAGATCTCGGCGGGACGTAGAGACCTAGTCGGGAAAGGAGCGCGGGCGAGTCAATCCGATTGTCCAGTAATGCCGCGACGAATAGCCTTTGTGCGTTGCAATTGCGTTGTTTAAGCGGCTCTAGACCAAGCAGCGCACAGCGTCCAGTGTAGTCCACCTGCTCCCCCCAATAACGCAGAGCCAAACGGGTAAACTTCCTCTGGATCGATTCCAACCGGGCCAAGGAACTCGCTGCAGTAGGCCACCAACCGATTGACGCATATTCGACCACGGAGCGTATCAGCGAACAATAAATCCAATACAGCCAAGTCTTTATATTTGAATTCAAAAAACAATAATCCGGTTTGTGGTAAAATGAAATGTCGTTTGATATATGAAAATAATTAAATTTATGTGTTATACGGCAGATTGAATCTCATCGGGACCGATTCCCGATGTAGTGACGACTGACTATCTAGCTACGTGGTATCAATAAGTTTAGTAAGCAATTCTATAGCCCGGCTGGCCCACGTAGGTCATTAAGCCAACTCTTCTTCTTCTTCTTTGGCACAACAACCTCGAGAGGTCTCGGCCTACCATTTCTGACTTTCTGTGACTTAATTTTACCCTTAAGTAAAGTAGTCAGCCCTTCGTACGGTGAGGCAGTTAGGGTGGGATTTGAACCCCGATCCTGCCGTGTGAAGACCAGCGCCGCTATCGCCTCGACCACTGGACCGCCCCCAACAAGCTCCCATGTTATATTCAAGAAGCATCCTTCGTTAATACTGACACACCGGCCTTGGCAACTCTTCTTGCCAACTCTTCTTCTGTCTCTTCTTGGCAATTCAGAGACATGGGACATATGGCCAAAGATTTTTGTGATTACAAATCCATGAACTAGTGCAGAAAGGCCCAGGAAGCGGGATTTTGGTGCTGAATCGTGGTATACCTCAACAAAAGTAGAAGCAGAGGAATCACTTCGTCTACAAACGTTTAGATAAACACGTCGTATTTAAAATAATTATTACGGCATTGGCTTATTTACAACCCTTCTTCATACGTTCTTCATAAAAATACTCTAAGAGTTCTCCAACTCTGCGGTTTTTAGACACAAACAAGAATATTTTAT
The DNA here is from genome assembly GCF_013141755.1 of Anopheles stephensi. Taxonomy (NCBI): domain Eukaryota; kingdom Metazoa; phylum Arthropoda; class Insecta; order Diptera; family Culicidae; genus Anopheles; species Anopheles stephensi. The sequence goes on along the minus strand of NC_050202.1, from coordinate 31,309,640 downwards.
CGTTGTACAGCAATAAAAGTAATAGCTTTAAGAGGCTTGGTCTCTTCTTAAGTATAAAAAGGATACAATCGCAGGGATGGTAGCTTTAGACTGTCCCACGGACGCAGGATTAACTATCCAGATACGGATAAAACTTGATCAAGGAAGTCAGTTAATACAAATCATGACCTTTTCTGATTTGAGAGCCAAAACAGAAGGTGAACACATTAGGATTGACTATCAATATGTTTAAAGTTTTAGCTGCAGCATACACAAATATTAAATATGAGCGCCTGAATGTATGCAAAACCAAAACACTTTGCTGAACATCATCAACTCTATCAGGTTTGGACACAAGAGAGAATAATTGATCGCAGAAGAAGAGAAAATTGTGTCTTTAAGGAGCTTTTTCTCTTCCGTATAAAAATGCAATTAATTATGTTCGCACATAAATAAATGAGCAGTAAGCCACAAGAAACAACTCGCCGAACAACCGTGCAATTAATCTTCGCTCAGCACTGCAGTTTGCAGTAAAACTTCCATTTTTATTTTTTTTAAACTTTTTAATTTAAGTGCAAGCAACATGCATCGTCGTTCCATTTAATTTGCCATTGTCTCATGAAACAACCATTAGCGAAACCACTGCACACTATCCCGATAAAGTATATTACTCAGAAGAACCAACAACAAGAAAAAAAACGAACCAAGTCACACTACTTTATGACAATTAAGTACAGTAATGGTAAATCATCCGGTTCGTTTCGCCTCCATACCGGTTCCTCGCGTAACAATAGTTTCACCCCCCTCCCCCTTTCGGATCGCGTGGCATAATGGTTTTAATTCGACAATTTGTGAGCAAAACTCTCACCGCCGAGTGAAGCTTGGTTCCACCATCGAAGCGAAGTCGAAGAAGAAATTTCAAAGCGTGCAGCTACTGCCAAGATACCCCACTTTATGGGACGACACTTGAAACAACACTTTAAGCTATAAAAATCCACTTTCTTTTTCGCCGATCGAGAGTGGCATCCAGTTAGATTCGCGTTCGAAAATGTGGAACACGCCACCGTGGGCTAGCTGCAATTCTCGAACCTTTGGTGAGCAGAACTGTACATAGCAAGCAGAAGGCGAAATCGCTACCAGCTGGTTTGTCCGATGGCTTTCGACAGCGGTGGTTTCGGTGGCTGGTGGTCAGTGCAGATCCTTGCAGGCTTGGGGTTGGGGAAGTAACATTCCTGCCGTGGTACCGCAGAAACCCCAAACCCCAAGCCATTTTTTTATCGGATGGGCTACCACTGGAAGCGTTTTATTTCTATGTCTGTTGGGACCGGGAGCGCCTTGTTCCGCGACCAGCTGAAGTGGATAAAATTCAATTCAATTAAGTTTTAAATTAAATGTCCGAGTTGGCGAGGGATCCGTCCTGCCCGGGATCGGGTCTGGTCTGTGGTCGGTCCAGGCCATGTTTCGTTCCTGCGTGCTAAAATGCGACCTCGGCCGATGGTGTGTCCTCGAGTGGGAAGGGTCAAAATTATGCTTTGTCCAAATATATCCTTCTCGCTTTATCGTACTGATACAAGCTGGCGCGGTAAGACGTGCAGAAATTGTGGAAGCAGGTCAAGGGGAAATGGAAAGAGTACAAGCCGTCCAAACGGATCAAAGTAATTCCTATGGTATGCATCCGGAAGTGGTGGGACGCGTTCGCCGAGAAGAAGCGCACTGGACGAAGCAACATTATCGTTATTTTCATCATCATTATCGTTGTTATCTTTCGGGAGATACGGGAAATTCCCAGACTCGATTGGAGACAAGAAGGCGCCCACAGCTACCCACTTTTTTTCTTGGCCGAACGGGATGACGATGAAGCTTAGGATGCTGGATGAAGTTCCGGAGGACGTTTGGAACTCGCTTCAAATGAAACACCCGACAGCAAACAATATCGAATGTAGCATGCGGGAAACGACTCTGAAGCTTCTTTTCTTGAGGGTCCCAAATTGAGCATTGTGGCTTGTTTGGTGAATGAATTGATGAATGGTTTCATGGAGCGAAGGTCAAGCTCTTGTGTCGGTGCATTAAACAGTGATTTAATGCTATTTTGTATCAGCATTGAATAGCTGGAAGAAATTATTAACGATAAAGATAACTCCTACCGATGCAGAGACTTACAGAGTTTGAGTCAAAGCATAAATGGCGAGATTTTTGAGAAGAAACTTCAAAGGTTCATTTTAATCTCCTTTAAACTCTTAAAATATATTTAATCGAAAAGAATAAGATTTAATAGTGGTACCGTTTCCGTTTTCCGAGCGGCTTTAAAGCTCAACAACATTTTTGTTTGTGCCACAAGCTATCCTTAAGTTAACTTTCTTCAAAAGGTTTCAGTTCCAGCCGCTTGACAAAAGAAATGGGAAGCTTCAGAAAAATGAGCTTCGTTTTGTTTCATTTCGCTCACCTACTTTTGAAGGGCTTAGAGAGTAGCTCGTTTCACCCTCCCGGCAGCTTTTCCATTAAAACCCATCAGCGAGTTTAAGTCTTTGCCGTGCCTTTTATCAGCTTCCCCTTCGTGCTGCTGCAACCATTCCTTTTCCACAATGCACGATCTTAATGGACTTGGAGATCGAGAAAAGACGATGCGCTTCATCTCGCTTCGTTTCGTTTGTTGTGCAAAAACTGCACAAGACATTCCAGTTAAGATAACGTAACGTGCATTCGCGGGCGGATTTAAAGGATGATTTTTAGCAGCTGCATTATGCAGCATTTCTTCAGGCAAACACGTCAACCAGCACCACAAGCAGCAGAACGCAGACAGGCGTTCTCGGTAGTTAAATCGTCGCTTGGAATTTTTGATGCGAAAATGGTTTGCCGCGGTGCATACGGTGGAGAACGAACCGTGGCAGTTCATTTCCATTGCTTGCTTGCCTTTGTTGTTTTATAATAAGGAGTGTTTCGCTATGGTTTTGTGCGCGGTTTGCGGCTTGTAATAGATAACGAAATTCAAATACTTATATTCAGCTCGCTGAAAGAAGAAAAAGGAAACAGAAAACAACAAAGGAAAAAGGGTTAAGAGATGCGCACGCTCAGTTGGTGAAAATATTTTTTTAGTGGAATAGTTGAAAAAATATGAATTAGTTTACTGGTAACGTAGCAATACGGTAGTTCTGGAAAATAGTGGACCCAGATCCATTTTTTTCTTTAATCCGACGCTACAACCGCTAGGCAGTCTTGGCCTGCCTCGATACCGCTCACGGTTTAGCACCGTCGACTGCCATTCCGTTATCCCGGCTATTCTGGCGGACGCATCAACGCCATCACTCCATCTCAATTTGGGCCTACCACGCGTCCTCTATCCGTGTGGACGACCTAAAAGGACTTTACGGGCTGGGTCGTTCGGTGTCATTCTCATGACGTGACCAGCCCACCGGAGCCTGGCGAGTCTAATGCGCTACACGATGGTGAGATCATCGTACAGCTCGTAGAGCTCCTAATTGTAGCGGCTCCGCCATTGTCCTTCCACACATCCAAGGGGCCAAAAATCCTTCTGAGCATCTTCCTCTCGAACGCAGCTAAGAGGCCTTCGTCAGTTTTGGACAGAGTCCATGTCTCAGAGGCGTATGTGAGTACTGGGACTATAAATGTTCTGTACAGTCCCAGCTTCGTCCGTCGCGACAGGTATTTAGAGTGGAGAAGTTTCCTCAGGCTGTAATATGACCGGTTGGCAGCCAGCACCCTTGCGCGTAGCTCAACATCAATGTTGTTGTCGGTGCTGACTTTCGACCCCAGATAGGTGAAGTTTTGAACGACGTTACCTATCTGTATATCACCCTTGCGTAAATCAGTGTTTGTTAGCAGGGCCTCTGGTGAAGTTCAATTTTTTTAAGTTCCAATTTTTGTGACCACTAATAGTTTGCTAAACAAGAGCTAGTAACATGCTGAAAAATGTGACCCATTGTTCGCGATCGAAAATAGCATTTTGAGCATTGAGTAAGCTTGTGTTGTGTAGTTATTATTGTTGAACTTCTTCGAACCTCACCACCGGCTCGTTTTTGTATGCAACTTTTCCCTTATTTAATATTTACGCAATAATTTGGGTGAAGAGATGGGACCTATCATCATCATTTCACTCGTACATAAAATTGACTATCCATCTACGGGTAAAACAAAGTCAAAGAAGGGAGTTATGGCACCTATTAAAGTTTTAGAATCATACACGTGGCTATCAATACATACAGTGGAGGGTATTCAATACCGGACACTTGATTTTTAGACGCCATTACCAATTTCCTAGATAAAATAACAACATGAAAACTGTTCACAAGGCTTCGTCTACTTCTCTGCCACATGTTCATGCGAGTAAAGAATCAAAAATGTTCATTTCTACTTCAATAATGGAGAGAAAATGAAAAACGTCTGCATATCACACTGCGCATTCAAAGTCACTCACTTCGATTTTCTAGGAATGTTCGAAGATATGGACATAGACATATGGAAATTTGGCAAGGTTCAAGCTAGAATGTATCATTGCTTTCAAAAGCTATAGTTTATTTGATTAGCTAGTACGTTTTAATAATGGCGAAGCAAACAACTGTTGAAGTTAGACACTTTGACATTTCCATTCCATTCCAAAATCAGGGCAAAAGTGTTAGAGAAACTAGTGAAATCACCAACAAGAGCAAATTTACAATCCACGATATCATCAAAAGATACAAAAATGAGGGCAGAATTTGTTAGTTTTCAAGTGGTTAGATAATTCAAGGAAACTGGTACGAGCATTTCAAAATAGGAAAAACGTTCGAAAATTATGTGTTCGATTGTGAATAGCTACCACTGTAAGTTAAAAGTTATAGCTTGCAATATTTCTAGTTGACTACGTAGGGTAGGGATCAGGTTGTAGAGACGATAGCGACGCTGGTCTTCACAAAGCATGATCATCCCACCTATTGAGGACTGACTATCCAACTACATGGTTTAAATATGTCCAGAAAACTTGAAATTGTAGGCATAACTTACTAGTTAATCCAAGAACAAGAAGTCATATTGACTGCTAAATAATGTGTTTATTCTTTTAATAATGAACGCTTATTTAAGACTTCAACGTATGTCGTTTGTTTAATTGAAACAATAAGCTTTAACAACTTATTGCGTACATTTATAGCCGCAGTAGTTACATACAATTGTGAAGTATGGGCTCTATCCAAAACTGAGAAATTCCTCCTAATTTCATATGAGAGGAAGATTCTTCAGAAGGATTTTTGACTTCGAATGTATGGAAAGACATTGAAGGACAATGATGAGCTCTACGAGCAGCTCCGGTAGACTGATCATGTTATGGGAATGACACCGGATGACCGGTGTGTAAGACTTAAACTGACATAAAGAGATGGGAATGATCTAAGTGCGACAGCCAAAGTCGCACCTGATAAGAAAATAACTAAAGCAACCCTTGTTTGAATCCATGTTCGATCATGAAGTCTGCAAATCTTGCCATCCTTTCATAGTATGTTGGTGACTAAAGTTAAATGTAAAAAAAAATTGAATAAAATCCTTTTGAACATACATCTGACTGGATTTCACCTGCAGCCGCTAAAACATTTTCAAATAAATCAGCATGTTAAACGGCCGGTTAATAGGTTAAATCTCCTTCAATCGCACTTGTTACATCGCTCGGAAAATATGCCTGTCTGTACCTTTATTAAACACGCGTCCAAAATCTTTTTGACAAACAACGACAACGATCAGCAGATGAAACAAGCGCTTAAAATCTCTCATCTTCAACCACTCTGATAGAATACATGATGGGAATACTAATCGTCGCTCATCTATCCCAAACCTCCATGGCCCTTCCCTTCCCAAGTGCGAACTGTGTTGCTCCTGGGTGGTGCATAAAAAGGCCGGGCTCGGGTTGGCTTTTAGCCCAAAGCACGACGCCACACTGTGAAAAGCAATGGCTGTCGATAAATTTCGGGACGTGCGGTTTTACACCGACAACCCCCATTTCTATTCCATCGAACGAGCGTTTCTTGTCCCTCCCGTTCAGTTGTTTCGGTCGTCCCAAAAACCTCATTTCACGTCCCAGCTTTTTTCTGAATTTCTTTTTTTTTTGGTTTTGGGCTGGACAAAGTCTAAGAATTACATACCACTGACTGTATGGGTTCACTTAGGCTTTGGTGCACTGTGCAATTTGTACGCCCAAAGTTAAACGATAAACCCGGAACGCTTTCCCCATGCTGCCGTGACCCCGTACGAGCGTCCAGACTACCGCCGAACATGATGCTTTTAGCGACGGCCAACACTTCATGCTGCTGCCTGGCTGGCTTGACCGGCAAGTCTTTCACTGACTAAAAGCTGACGACTGAAAATGGAACGAGCGGTAATTTATCTTGTCGGCAGTACCCCAAACGAAAATGGCCCACCGTACCTAGTTATTTCGGTCGAAAAACAACTCTCCACACCGGCAGCTCCCAATAAAAAGAGGTAAAATAAAATACATTCTTGCAAGGAAAGATGCTAAAGAAAAACGATAAGATCACGGAGGCAGACCCGGACCGTGGTTCTGGGGTGGGCGTTTTTGTGCACTAAATTTAGCATTCCCACTGTTTGCATCCTGTTGTTTTGGCGACTGTTTTCTTCGGGCCCGCAATGGAAACCCTTTTTTTTGTCCCCCAAAACTCTCTGACTCTCCCGTTCATCATTCGGATTGTGCAAGACAACGACACGAATCAAGCGCTATCATCTCGGTTTCCGTTTTTTTTGCACTTGGTTGTTGTGTATGATTGTTGTTTAAAGATTAAAAGACAGTGAGCTATCAGCTTGCCTTTAGAAAACACAACTCGCTGTTAAGCTAGCTTTTTTCCCAATGGAAAACAAAAGAAAAACGTACACAGACAATGGACACTGCCAAAAGTCGCAGAGCCAGCAGACTAGCAAAACAACAATACGTCTGCTCCTGGAGGTAGAACTCAGCGAACCTCATTTCCCAACCGGGAGGTTTCGGTTTTCCACTAACCTGACCATCATCATCTGAGGGGTAAAGTTTCGTTTGTTTGCTTACGTAAAGCCCGCTATCGCGCGGTTCTAATCGGCTAAAATGGTTGTACCTGCTGATTAAAGAAACTAAATACGGGCGAGAGTTTTCCGACGTAAATGATTCGAATTTTAGAACGATGTTTTGTTACGTTTTTCCTGCACAAGCCACGGAGAGCAAAAGTTAATTAGATTTTTCGACCAAATTCTTACGCACTAGCTAGAAGCAAACAGGACGGATGAAAATATTTTCTTGTTGCAAGGGAAACCTAAGGTTTATACCTCTAACCCAAGGTCTAACCTGAGTTCTATCAGTAGTCAGTTTGTGCTGAATTCTACCTTATAAGGTACTAACAAGTGTAACTGCTATTGCATCGGAGAGATCATGTTGTACCTTTTCCTGTTAAAGATCATTCCTCACTCTCGCAAGTATTTCTAATTGACTAATTTGGTGCAACTTTCCATCTGGCATGTTGGGATTTACGATTTTAGTTATTCTCTCTAAAGTCTCGGTGCATGGCGAATGAAATGTATGTAAAAGCTGATTATGGCTCTCCAACAGACAAACTCTTAAACACAGTTTATGGCTTTGCGTTGGAGAAGTCAAATCTTTACCAAGCTTTTGTATTCATTAAGTCGTCACAATCATAGCTGTAAAATTGATGAATTTAACGACATAACTTTTTATTATTCATCTTTCTTTTCAAGCTAGATGGTTTTTGTTTAAATTAATAGAGGCTATGGGTCTCTGAGACCTCAATTTTTTCTTGGTGCTGGATAAAAAGTCGAGCCAAATGTGTATTACAACTTTGAAGTGAAATACAATTTCACCCCTCTCTCAATATTCGTAAGGGGCAGCCCGGTGATAGATGTGACAGCAGCACCTGTCTTCACACGGTAGGACTGGGGCTCAAGTCTCATCTGGACCGTTCCTCAACAGTGAGGACTGACTATCCAACTATGCAGTATCAATAAGTTTAGTGCGCCAGAAATAGGCAGGCATGACCTTAAGAGGTCGCTAGGTTCATTTCTAGTTTCGTATTTCTAGTTTTGATTACGAAGTTGATGAACATTATAGTATAGATGACGATGATGTTGAAGATGGTAAATCTAACCCTTACCGACTTCAAAGATCCCTAAATTTAAGCCGATGCGGTCGCATTGCATCTACATTTCAACAGGTCAAATAGGGCGAACATAAGTTACCTATGCAATTATTGTCCGATAACACCGAACAGGGAATTATATCAACGGCATCCAGAATAAGATAGCGTGTCGGTCCATTTATCCCGTATATAAAAACGGTAAACAGTGTTCCGGTGGGAAGCGAGTCCACAAGAGGTGCAGTCCAGGACAAGTTAAGTGCAAAAGTCTCGTCCAGGAATATTAGGTTCAACACCACGAAGGACTCAGAGTCCCAGAGCCTAAGAGTCAGAATCGAAGTTTCAAACTCTCTGCACTGTCTTACGGATAGCCAATTTGACAGCCAAAATACAGATTTTTCGAATTACAGAACTTTTATCAAACGCTCGACTATAGTAATTAGAACTATTGTTTCCCTTGAACCTAAACGCTTGTTGATAGAAAACATTTCATGTTATGGAGTTTAACTATCTCGCAGAAAATTTAGAGGAAACATTTTCTCATCATCGTTAAGACAGTTTTCCTAAGCTGAATGAATGTGTCACGACACACATCTTCAAATGAAGCTCTGAAGGCTTCGTGGAGGATGTGAAATCTTGATGAAGTGCGATGATGCCACACTGCCAGCAGATGATTTGATTAGGGATTTTGTTTCCATCGCAATAAAGACGATGACAACCCAGTAGCGATTGCACCACAGAGAGCGTTTTACCCTAATTGCCTTAGATTAAATGCTAGGGTAACGACACGGTGGGAGAGGGATTTTAGGCGAAGAAATCGATACAGTGAAATGGATTATTTTCAATCAAACTTTAAAATGTCCTATAAATTTAATAACCGATAAGGTTGATGAAAATTGGATGATTTGATTGAATATAATAAAATTTTGTTCATTACAGAAAAGTTGAAGGTCGTTGCAATTTCGATTACGATAGCTTCATAGCACGATTTGCACGACATAATATCTCAAGGATAACCGCATTATGTCTAAACTATAACTTAATGCCCATTTGCATCGGAACCATCGGCAAAAACCAACCGTTCTACAAAAAAGTTCACCACAAAAACCAATTCCATCGGCGTGATAATCTTTATAGATTGCAGTTTTTTTTTTGCTGCTTTGGTCGCCGATGGGAGGAATCCATTCGCCCAATGCAAACGGAAATTCAAGTGTCAAGATGAGAAACCTACCTCAACGGGGAAAGAATTATGCGATGGAAACCCCGAACGGAACAGCCGATAACAACGCAATCAAATGAACCAATCGCATAAAGCAATTGCATCACATGGAAAGACCAGAGAGGTAAAAGGAATGATCAAACAACGGTAACTAAAAATTCCCCATCAAAAAGGGGAAGGAAAAACAAACTGGCAAGAACACCGAGTAGCAAGTAAATCGAGTGAAAGTATCGTCGTCGGTGGGTTTTTTTTTTTTTTGTAGAACAAGAAGGAATTCGATTCGAGCCGAGTGTTGGCAACGAGGCACGGTCAAACGAAGGAAAACAACGATCGTATATCACCATAAATGGAATGGAATGAAAATTGCATGGTTAGAAGCTATAAAACGACATGCCTGCCTACCTCCAACTTTCCCGCTCCACTCGGAAGCCTTCGCCAGCCACCAAGTTTGGGGATCAATTTGGGTATTTCGTTTTCATTTATTGGGAACCGAGTGGCGAGCGTGAGCTGGTCGCACCGGGCTGGTCGTTCGTTTTTATCACTAGTTTTGCCGAACAGTTCCAGTAGCCACTGCCAGTGGTTTGTCACCCGGGCAGTGTTCGTGTTCGGTCAGTGAAAGGATACAGGACCATAACAAGGGTACAAATGGAGGCAGGCAACAACAACAAAAAAATGGAGGAAGCCAGACTTCATGCTGTCATGCACCATACACTCTGGTTCTCTGTTTGTCATCGATCCAATTCGGACGCCCCTAGAACACGTTCGTTGTGGTGGTCATTGGCCATTTCCCATCGCGCGTTTCCGACTTACGTTCGATTACTGTTCGCATCTTGCCAATCGGGGCTTTTATTTTTCGTGCAAGACCAATCAACACAATTCGGCATTCTAATATCCGATCCGATGCTAGTACAATGCCGGACATACCAATTTTCAGAAGCCACGGCAGCCACCGTTTAGACGATGACAGGATCTGGAATTGAAGCAGGCTGTTCGGTCCACAAGTCCATGTTTAGCCTTTGTCGAACCGGTAAAGCCGCCGGAGAAGTCAGATCCACATAGTTTCGATCGTATTTACGCTACAGGTTTCCTGCCTAGTTAGGCCTATTTGAGGCGTGCGTTCGAATTCGGCACGCCGAATACGCACCGGCTGAAGGGATTTTCGTGTACATACGATTGTGACCACCCGAAAGCTAGCAATCCGATTTCCGACTGCCCAGAACATCGAATTCCGGCTATCGGCCCGCTCGATCTTAATACAACGCATGACGTTTGGCCTGAGCGCTTCTATATGTGGAGCAAAGCGATTGGTGAAATCGAGTGGAAATTCTCACCTGCAGACAAATCCCAAAAAAAAGCAATCCAAACAGCAGCAAGATGCAGTGAAATCGGCTCGCTGCTGCTGCACCTTTTACATCGGTCCGTGTTGGTGGGATTGGATTTTCCACTCCCAGTTTTTGTTTTGTTTCGCAGCTTTTTCTCCCGTTAAGCTGTGTTGACCACAGCATAACAAGAACAAGTGACCATTGGCTCATTGCCTTTACCGACTTCCGTGGGTGTGATAGAAACGGTCGCACAGCAAAAAAGGGACACCCTGGACCCATGATCACCACCTCGTATGTCAGAGTCGGTTGGCGTGAAAAATGGCAAAAGGATAAAGAGCAAATTAGCTGCACGAACAGGCACAGCAGACTTTGGCCCATGCAGCGAATGGGAAGCTTTTCTGGAAAAATGTAAGCGCGAGAGACACGCGATGTTGCATGCGAACGTAAAGAAAATTCGATTTCCCATCCGACCGCGCACCGCGTGTATTGTCCTCGGAGTGGTCAAGCGGTCGAGACTTCGGAATAGCTAATACAGCACGAGCTTGTATGCAATGGGAGCTAAACAACACAGCCTTCCCACCACGGGTTTGGTGGTAAACAGTTTTTGTTTTTCGAAACCCCTCCCGTACGCTAGCTTTGGGTTGGCGGGCACGGGTTGATAGTTGATTAATGTCACCGGGATGTTGAATGAATAATTTGTAAATCTTTAACCAGGAAATTTCTAGCTCCGGGACTTTGGGGAGCTTCCGTTCGGTGGCGCAACCTCTTACTCTGTGGCCTTGTTTACTTGTCTGTTTACGTTGCGTGTGTGTGGTGACTGGGATTTACGAGCCCTGCGACTACTGTAACACTGTAGAGACGGGTTGGGCTAGTCCTTGGCATAAATTAGATAAGAACTCCCCCGAGGGGCGAAAACAGCTCATTGGAGCGCAAGTAAAATGAGGATAAATAGGGAAGTAACAACAAACGGAGCACATGTCTGAGCGGTGTGTTACGTGATGTAAATTAACAGTTTAAGTCCTACCTATTCTAAGGTGCAAAACTTTGCGCCGTGACAGCACAACACGTACCGCTTGAAGCACACCTGCACAAAGTAATCATATGAATAAACCACAAGGGTTCTTTTTTAATGAAAGAATATAAGCACCATAATTAGGGGAAAGACAGACAATTTTAAATTTATGTTTAAAACATTCAAAGAACGTAACGTTAAATATATGGTGAATTTATACCCGTTTGGTTGTATACACGACTGCTTCGATTCCAAATGCTTTCCGTACTATGCCCTCTTTCGCAGGACTGAATATGCAGTATTGAGAAAATCATTAGCGAAACTATGATGAGTTGTTTATAACCTCTGGAGTTTATGAAGCCAAACGTAAAAAGGGCTAGACATATCTTTCTTGTACAACCAATATACAAAATGTATAAAATACTTTTCGCAGGGCTGAGGGCTGACAATCCCGATACGGGTAAAACCAAGTCACTAAAAAGCTAGAAATGCAAGGTCGAGACCTCTCGAGGTTGCAATGCCAAGCAAGCAGTATCAAGCAAGTATAATATTTAGCGATATACAAACTACAGATGAGTTGTACATAACAATATCAAAACTCAAGTTGTTTTAGTTAATAGTACGAGCCGGGCTATATTGCTACGACTTTTTAAACAATAGAGTCTAATTAACAATGGTGTGAAGACATGTCCCTCTCCAAACCGTGAAAGGGTATTTTTTCCTGGTTAAGTACGAATAATTCAGCACTTCCTCAATTGAAATTCGTGCTCCTGTTGTTTGTGACGTGTTCGTGCGGGATATCACAATTCTTCAGTTATTGAAGTTTGTTTTTCTTGAGTTATTCCATGCATTTTGAGAGCTAAAGATCTTCCATTACTCTAACTTGCCTGTATTGGTCGACCGATGCAACAAGTATTTGTAACGATGTAGTAGGTTCTGGTTTATCCTGGATACTTCGTTGATGCCATACCAAGTCTCTCTAGCATCGCACTCATTCATTTAATCAGTCGTTTATAATGATACATACAAGCGATATGCAGCACCTATAATCGACAAGCAATACAAGTAGAAGGAGAGAAAAAATAGACCTCAGGTAGGTATCATCCTCGCTCCCAAGAAGATCCCGACCGGGAACGTTTGGCGTTCTGCCGATGTCCCGAACTGGATCCAATAAGAAGGATCGAGCAGCGTCATGGAAGGATCGAGTTCATCAACATGCTTTGAAGTCTACGCCCTGTACGTCCTATGCGCTGGAGATGCGAAATAGTTACACCTAAGCCCATCGCGATCCATTGCGCATCTGCGTGAGCATATCATTCCGACAATAGGCCCCCGGCTCGAGGTGTACGGCTCCCAAGTAGGGGATGCTTGGTGGCCGCTCCCAACGGGGGTCTCGGTGCCTTTCAACATCATTGAAATCAATGGATGATCCTCTAAGATTTCATAGAATCCTGCCTTTAAGGGCACTCGGGAGGTGATCGAATATATAAACCTCTCGAGCTTATCTGTGTCCTGCATACTCTGTGTCCACCGATCCATGCAGAGAGACTGTGGGGACGCATGTGCTCATGAGGTAGGATGTTAAGCCTGTCGAAAAAAAGCCCATCCGACGGACTCTCTTTGGCCATTTGATCTGCTTATTGATGGGGGCAGTCCAGTGGCCGAAGCAACAGCAGCGCCAGTCTTCATGCGGAATGACCGGTTTTTTTTTTTTTTTTTTTTTTATTCATAAAGAACGGCCTGGCCGTATTGCTGAATGACCGGGTTTCAAATCCCATCAAAACCGTCTGCCCGTACGCAGGGCTGACTAATTTGCTACGGGTAGAGTCAAGTCCAGCCGAAAACATCAAGAAAGCCAGAAATGACAGGCCCAAGGAAGAAGAAGATCTGGCTTTTCATTATCTAGAATACTACAATGACGGGTAATGATTGATTTCATACAAGCCGATGCGATTCTCAGGCAAGGATACTGGAGACAGATCAGATACCTTTTGACTGCCCATTAGAAGCATATGCCAAGACGGCCAGTACCGTCGTCATATCCTTAGAACTTTTTTGTATTCATCAGCAACGGGCGTATTGCTATATCTTTAGAACTTATTGGATCTTTAAAACTGATTGCACTCATAACTGTTGATTATTTTGGGATAAAAATATGTTTGACTCTTTGTTGGAAATTTCTAAAATAACAACTAAAAATTACAAGTGTTATTTCTGCCATCTACTCTACGTTACTAACTTAAGATAAAGGAAAGCAACCTTATTACAGAAACGACACCTTAAATTAAGTGCTTCTTAATAAAAACACTTCATTACATTACTCAGCAGCGTTAAGCGTAATCGAGATAGGCCGCCACAGTAAGTGTAATTTCATTTGGTACGCCATCTCACCGAACACTTGCCTACCTTCGGGCGCTTAATTCGCGCTCTCTTGACACGACGCCACTGGCAAAACATTCCCGTCGTTTCCGTTCCGCGTACAAACATCACCATTTCAGTAGGGCGCATACGATGGGGCGCGAAAGTAACGCACACGCCGACCGTACAACACGTGGCGCAAAAGTTAACAAACTATTCACAGGGCTTGTATGGTACACAAGCCTTGTGGATGGTTCTGGGCGGATAACACCTTGCACACACAGGACCTGCGGCACTGCGGATTGCTTTTAATTTCACACCCTCTGACTCGTACTCGTATACTACACCAAGCCATTGGACCCGGTCGGCATGTCTAGGATTCTTCGGTGCAGAAGGTCACACACACACACACACTATGCGTCATTACTGTCGTGGTGAGTGGCATGAGTAGAGCAGGGATAGGTTATGGTTGTACTCGTATGTGTCAAGTGCACCGCTTATCGCATGCACTGCACATGTCGGACGAAAAAGACGAAAAAAAAACACAACCAGTGTCACCATTTGCATTCGAGCTTAAAAAGCAATGAGCTGCGGAAATAGGTCGTGAGGTAGCAATGGATACGGTCATGCTTTTTATGGCTGTTTGAACGGCGAAGGAAAAGGTGAAAGAGGTTGGAAGGTCCCTCTTTCGCTCTCTCTTCAAATAGGCTTCCAGTCCCGTTTGGTGGGTAATCCTGCAGCAGTTAGTTGACACGGTCCAAGAGCATGTCTGACGGTGCCATCGTTTTTGGAACGTGCTGTAGGAAAATTATAAACTATCCTGAGCTTAAGCTCGAAAGAAGAAGCAACAACAAAAAAGGCCAACTAGCTGCAGTAGTGGCAACTGTTAAACTTGGCCCTGGAAGCGACAGTTGAAGCGTGTCGGTTTTTCCGTGCCGAACGATGAAAGTACCCCCTCGAAACGCCAACCATCAGCTTCGGCTTCAGCGAGTGATGCTATTTGATTTCAAAGGATGAAACCATCCGACCGGGCCAACACGCGTGGCGTGTCTGAGCTCGTTCTGAAGGTCCTCTAACCTTCACCGGCGTTGAAAATTTCGGGTTCGGGTCTGTTTTCCACAGCTTGGTCGCGCATTTCGTGGAAGATCATCAGTCGACGGGAAAATCAAAGAACCATGCTGTGCACACGCGTGTGCAACGAGTAAACGGTGTCGCCGGAACGTTTTGTTTCACGCTTACGTATGACGTCATATGGGGCGAGATGGCGAGACCGTGCATGCCGCTGAGAATGGGAACACATATTCAACATCAGATGCTTAAAACACAACAAACTCGCTACGCGCGCCACGGAAGTTGCGAAATTTGGCGGAACCTTTAAAAGCGAGCGCGTGTGCATGGTTCGCGAATTCTTAAGAGGATTGATTCACAATGCCGGCGCCCATTTCTGAGGGCCGCATCCTTGAAAAGAAGCAACAGTGTCCCACGCGTACGGTGTCTGCCACTCGAATTACTTCAAGGACTCACTCGTTGGAAATGAGAAACGCTATTCAACGAGCACGCTAGTGGCCGCCCTTCCCTCGTCACTAGAAGAACGAAACAATGTAGCACTAACGACAAATCGTTACAATAAACTTACAAGCACGGGAAGGATTTGTTCGGCTTTCATCTCCTATTTCGTTTTTGTTTTGTTTCTGGACGCAACTCTTTCATGTTTTGCGAAATTATTTGTAGCTTCCTGTTTGCAGCTGAGCGTTGGGATAGTTTTGTTTGATACCGGAGTGAACCTACGCCGTGGGTGCAAACAAGAGAAAATGGAACCGATGCCGGAACTAGAATGTGGAGCATCGAATGAAGCACACTGACGATATGGAAAAGTTAAACAAAAGCTTGTTGCCGCTAGCAAGGAAGGATAGCGCAAGGTATTATAAGCGAGAAGGCACTGATGTATCGTACACACATGGAACGCTCGGGGATATTTCGGTTTGAAGTGGAAAGCTCGACTCTGGCACGGTTGGAAAGCGACGGCAGAGAATGCTATGTGTGCTTAGAGAAAATAGTTTAAAACTACTATCTTTTGACTGGGCCCAGTTAGACAGATGTGACACATTGAAACTATTACGGAGATTAAGTAAAACACTGCACAGTGGGAGCATGGTGAACATAACTGTGTTGAATGTTGTAATAAGAAATAACTGCTTTGTTTTAATTATGTTTGGCAATTCATCATTTTGTTTACTTACTCTGTATTTATCGTTTAAATTAATCATCAAAACATCTAAAATACTGAAGCAAATTATATCAGTACTGGCTCTCTTAAGTCACAGAAGCGTACCAAAGGATCGATCGAGCGGCACTAAAACTTGGGTTTGAGATTAACGAGGTAAAAATCAAAATGATAGTGGTATCACCAGGTGACCGAACCTTTTGGAGTCGTCTTAAGCTTAACTTTCTGGGGTCAGAAGTCAGTACCGACAAAAACATTGATGTGAAATTCTGATTGATATGGAGAACACGGAAGAGTTCTGACTGCTTAGAAGTCATACTACAGCTTGAGGAAACTTCTGTACTCTAAATATCTGTTACTTCGGACGATGCCGGTGCAGAACTCTGTCCAAGAAGGTTGGTTTAAGAGATAAATGTGGAAGGACAATGGAGGTGCCATTACAGTGGCGAGCTCTACGAGCTGTACAGTCGTCTCACCATCGTGCGGAATACTATATTCCTCGGGCTTCGGTGGGCTGGATATGGTACTGGACTGGCACTGGACGATCAAGCCTGTAAAGTTTTATTAGGCAGTCCACATAGGCAGAATAGGCGTGGTAGGCCCAAAATGGGATGGAGCGATGACGTTGATGCATCCTCCAGAAAGATCGGGATAATGGATTGGCAGACGACGGTGCAAAACCTATTTCAAATCAATTACCTGTTCGAGTACTGCACCATCGTTTATCATCAGTTTGGTTAATATTCCATCAGTGAACAGTATTCCTTGGTCTTCTTGAACCGACGGATAGCCTTTCGTGTCTAGTCGATGCTATGTTTCAGTAACATGATGTCATCTATTAGTGGAGCCCATAGCTCTTTGTAGAACTGATCATTTAACAATTCATCAAAATACTGAGCCCATCGCGAGAGGGCCCTGCTTGAGTTACCTGCAGCTGGTAACTGACCAGATCCCCATCCTTATTTTGACAGCAAGTCGGTTCAGACTTTAGGTCAAAAGTAATATCCACATCATTGAATCTACATTTCTTTGCATCCAGAATTCTATGCAGGTATGCCAACAGGAAATAATCGCTTGGGGCCAGATGTGGAAAGTACGATGAATGGGACAGCAACTCAAACCCCAATGCGTGAAGTTTTGCCATCGTTTTCTATTATTGATGACACGGTACATACAGCTTACTTGGCATCCATGTTGCGTAAAACTCTTAAATATCGTAAGTGTTTCTGTTATCTCAATCAATGTTAACTTACAGTTATCCAAAACTTATTTTCAGAACTTTCGAACGGCGTCATGCATCGGTTATGTCACTACAGCCACATAACCCACGAAACCAATACTTCATGTTTGTTGGTGAAAGTGCAGAGCACGCGTAACACCTATTCATCCATTGTACTGTGGTTTTGACAAAGTTTTTCACATCAAAAAGATTTTTTTGTTTATTCTATAGATTCAACTCATAATCTAATCAACTGACAGCTGTCAAATTAATACAGTTATGTTTTTCAAGTCGTTCTAGTTTCGTTGGTAAAACTGATAAACTATTTATTTAAATTTTTGTGCCACAATTTATGGAGCAAGACTAAAACGTATCTATTCACCTGTTGTGATAAATCTACCAACGTAACAGGGGTTTTCGATTGATAAGGCAATAGCATCCATTTTCATGGAAGCCTTCTTAGATGGAATGGCAAACAACGGTACTTGATCTGGAAGCGGCTTCAGGTGAGAGGGAAATCAAATACCTTTTATGGAGATGCCCTGAGATGATATTGCCATAGTAGCTGTTAATATTCCACGCACTTATCCGAGCGCTGAAAGGACGTGTACAATATCAACGGCTACTATGAGAATATCGTCTGAGAACATCACAATGATCACATGATGAAAAGATTTGTTTGCCATTCCATCTAAGAAGGCTGCCATAAAAATTAGATGCTATTGCCTTATCAACTGACAAACCCTGTGCTATGTTAAAATCCCATAAATTTCGGATTGGGCAATTTTTATTGTAACAGCCTTTCGGCGGTTCTCACTGTACAACGGTCTGTTGTAGAGCGCAGCAAAAAGAGAGTTTATTCTAAGAATTGAACCAGTATTTATAACATTTTCAAGGAGCTGAAAGATCCGTACTCAACGAAAGGCTCTTTGGTGTACGTCCAGTCCGATCAAGCTTTGGACCGAGCTTATACTAATTATAATAATAAAGGAAAAAAAGTAGTTTCTTAGCTATTTAAATAATCGATCAGATTTTACAAACCAATAAGTGTAATTTTTAGCTTATCTTGTTGAGTTCATGTCACATAAAAAAAAGACTGAAATTAGAAATAAATTCTGTCCTCACAAAACCACATCTTTAACCACTATTGCACGTTCAAACAATGAGGATTTCCCTTCTGCGGTTGAGAGAACAATTTAAACACTGTAAAGAAAAACACACGAAGGCATATCTAATGGAGTGTAATGGAGTTTCCCAATATGACTAGTTGTAGTCTCCTAACCCTATTGTTTGCAATCGTACCGGTTGGTCTTTGCTCAATGGCGTGGCTCGCAAAATTTAATGGGCCGCTTTAAAGACCATTAAACGGTCACAACATGTCGTGCCACTGGAACATACAACGAACAAGAGCGTTCCTCTTTCCCGAACGAATATGTAGTTCTAGTTAATCGTTCCGCCAGCAATTTAATGTACACAAAATGGCAAACGAACCTGATGCTCAACCACCCACAAGACTGCAACATTAGTATCTTCTCGCAGTTTTTGTTGTTTCATTCCGAATCCGAAACATCTTTCGCGTGATAGCAAGGCCGTCGGCAATAGAGGTAATGGTTGGGCCACAACTTAGTACAACTGCGTCTTTCGGTCCGTCTTTCTTACATGCGATTAGGTGGCCAACCGACAAAACGGGTAAAAAAAGATAAGAAGCGGTAGAAAGAAGAAAACAATTTATCGCTTCATTAGGCGTCGAGTGATGGACGACACGCGGGGTTGCGTGGCACGCTTAATGACCGCCAGGGAACGAATATCTGAATATCAATAGAGATCGAAGGAGCAGAATGTTTCCGCATCTGTTTTGGGGCTTTAACGAGCCAACGGCTGTATGGTGTCTGCTGAAGAAAACAGAAATCCTTCTACATTCGCTCAAGTCATTCCGCGGGAATCGTTTTGCAGAGCTGCTTTATCTCATTAAAGTTTACTTTGATTCTTATTTATTCGAGATCATTAAAAGAACGTTACCACAAATGGTACGGAGTTTAGCATTCGCAGTTCAAACTCCGAAAGATTACAAAAACCTAAAAACTAAAGAACTAAAGAAAGTAAAGAACAAACTTCTGCCAGGAACAAAGTTCATTCCTCACTCGAGAACCCTAAATGACCTCTGGAAGGGAAGCAGGGGATCCGAGATTGTATCTTCCAATCCAACCCATCATCATCGCTGACAAATAAAATACCAGCCCAGACCGTTCAATATGTCCGAAGAGACGTTAGGACAAATTGCTCCTTCCGTTTTCCAATCGAGCAGTTCAATTTATTCCACTGCAGCTCAAAAGTGGCCGCATTGGTTTCACTTTTCTTCCTTGAAATCCTGTCACTCGCTCGCTGGAAAGGATGCCCCGGGACGACGATGTGCTTTCGCTTCCGCTCGATTTGTGTAGCGATTTGCCTGTCGTATTTGTGAACCATCCCAGCGAATCCTTTCGATTGCCTCTCAAAGACCGGGGCAATCGTTCACATTCACCGTTCATCCGAAGGGATGTGCAGCAAAACATTGACGGTTGGGGATAGGGGATTTTATTTCTTCTCTTTCATTCCGGTTATGGATGGGAAATAGTTTTAAAGCTCAGATGGTTCGATCAATCCTTAACGTTGGATTTAAATGTTTTGATGTCACTTTAACAGGAAAAAGCTATTCACTTTCAGCATTTTCCTTTCGGTGAGCTAAAGGTATAACCCAAACAAGTATAACTGACAATTGAATCATTTCGCAGGAAGTTAGCAACATTCACACGGCAGTTTGTCTCGCAGCAAGTTGCTTAACAAGGTGACAAGTTGCTGCTTGAGCCGGTTGAATTCTGATGGATCTGTTCCGATGTCTCAGCCGACTCATTCTCACCGGCTTGTTGCCAAGTTTCGGGAAAACGAGACAGTGCTCGCTTGTTAACTGACTTAATTGGCCTACCTCAAACTAATGACACTTGATCCTTCCGAGACTAAGACTTCGTCCGCACGGTTCAGCTGTTTTTTGTAGTCACAAAATGGAAAGAGTTTGGGACGAGTTGGGTGGGCGCAACTGTACCGTACCGTGGCGGACCATCCCAATCGACCAACTCCCAACTGGGTCCACCACCGATCGAAGGTGATGTGAGCAAGTTTCGGTAGTGGATGGTTGCACATCTGTACTAATTAGCTTACTGCCGCCCGGTCGGAGGTATTCCGATGACGAGACTGGTTATAATACAAACATTCATTATAACGCTCCAATGGATTGCGTTATCTTGATGTAGGATTGATTAGGGGCTCGAAGCCAGCCATCGAAACAAGTGTCGATGTTGAATGTTACCGGCCGGTGCTGGTGTGGGATTGATGATTAAAGCGCATTAAAGGATACGTGTTACCGAGCACCAAGATTCTCACATATTTGGTGTTGGCTTGTTTGTGTGAAAGTGCTGGGATTTAGTTGAAATATTTGTTTGTTCCTGTTAACAATACGTCAATGATCACACGCCTTCTGATAACCGACCTAACAAGCTTGGAGCTTTCTGGTTAAAGCGTTTTACAGGCATTCATGGTCATGGGGCATTGTGGCAGAAGCGATAGCGGTGCCGGTTTTCACATAGCAAGACCCGGGTTCAAATCATATCCGCACTTTCCTCCTCCTAGAGAAGGTTGGCTGATTGATCCAAGTACGTGGTATAGGTCCTTTACTCTACTTCCGTCTTGCTGGTCGTGGAGTTATTAGCTCGTCAACTTTTACTCTTCCACCGAACCCTGTTCGATGTCAACTTTAAGGCTAAGAAACGCTCGACGCATCGCCGCATTCATGAGCAAGTATCCTTTATTGATTCCCCCATCTCCTACTCCATTGACGCTCCCGCTCTATTATCAGTAAAAAAGGTTCTATGCACCTCACCGTCATCGACGCTCCCGTCTCCCTCTATTGATTACTAATCGCCGTACTGCTAAAAGTCGCAAAGATTCACTATTTTTAACTAAGCGTCTTTTCAACTCAGATTTCCACCTGTTTAACTTTTTCCTTCTCAATTGCATATATCCGTTGCCATCTCTAAAAAAAACATTTGCTAGTTTTAAGGAAAATATTGTTAACGCTTTGAGGTTGACTGATATCTAGAAGTTAATAAGTAAATGTATACAAGACTGTGATATAACAAGACAACCAATACTTCAGATATAGACTTATGTATGACCCCAATATGATGAAGTATTTATACTGACCTCAAGGGAATTATCTGTTAATAGACATCGGCTGCGTGGTCCGCTTCACGGGCAAAGTGTCACGACCCAGCTCAAAGGGTCTTGTTCAGCCGCGTTAAGATTCTTGAGCTGAGTATCTTTTGAAGGTACCATCCCCGTTAACAATAATAAAATTTGTAAGCTGTTGATAGTCTCTACGATAATCGTCAACTGTTAGTAGAGTTGCAAGTGACTCTGGCTCTAGACTAGACTTACTTAATAGAAGCTTACCTAATAAATGACCATCTGCTTCATCTTCTATGGAAGAACAACGAGATGTCCGAGAAGTTTTGGCCTGCTGTTTTTGCAAAAACAAAAACAAATGATTCAAGGATCTTTTAGCAACATCAAAATTCAGTTTTGTACACAAAAAGCATACTCACACGCCTTCATTTTTGGCTGACAAATATAACAGTATCTTCTATACACGCAAGAAACATACCCGCGTAGCATCCCGTTCATGAAATTTTCAGAGTGCAATATGAAAGAAAATTTCGCTTTTCCCGCTGGAAGGTCGCGTCGCTCATCGCGGACTATCTACGATTCGCCGACCAAAAAAAAAATGTAGGCTTCGAAACACTTCCCGGAATGGAATGGAATAGACAATCACCATCATCAGAGCACGTTGTTTTCTCCTCGCGCACTCATATTCTGCAGGTACGAGGGAAAAAACACACACCGGCACAAGAAAAGAAGTTTTCATTTTCGACAGAAAAAAAAATCGTGTCAGAAAGGAAAATTCCAATCCGTATGCATATAGAAAGTGGTATGAATGTTCTACTGTAGCATTCATAATTCACCGGTGTTCCGGAGTTTTTTTTTCTCCTGGAGCCAAAGAAATGAAGCAGTATCGCGTTGCAATGCATTTGACGCAATGCCAGCCAATGTTGGCGAAGTTTTGCTGGATTAGCCCAGTTAGCTTCACGTCCGTTCGCTCGGGAACAAAGGCTTCCCAGTTTGAAAATACGAAAGGCTAAACTCTCGGAAGGGCGAAAAAAGGGCTACATGAAGAATGCTTGCAGCATTCCAGGCGCAAAACCGGCAAAAGGATGCAGTTCCCCCCCTTTTCCTATGAATTCTAAATCCCGCTCAGTCAGTGCGCGTGCTAAAAACCGGCCCGTATGCGAAGGGAAAATTCGCTCATCCTGTTTCGAGGTAATGATGAGATGACGAAGATAAAAAAAAACGGACGAGGTCCTTGGAAGCCGGAACCACAGTCTGTCACGAGCCTGCTTGTCGGCCCTTTCACTCGCTGGGGATCGCACGTGAGAATCCTCTTTTTTGTGTGTTTGTGTGACAGTAAAATATTGCAAGTTTGCGTTTGTGGTATGTCAACTATTTGTCGCCTTTGTTAGTTTTTGGGGTACAAAAGAGGAGAAAAGAAAAACGTCGCTGGCATCCGGAAATGGAAATAACTCACGGTTGAGTAAAAGCATCACGTAACTCATGCAAACAAACCGCACCGAAACCGATCCGGCAAAAACAATCTTACGGTGTCGAAAAACACAGCGGAATGTGTGTACGATCGATGTTTAAGCTCCAAGGAGTAACAGTCATTCAGTGAAGAATTTTCAGGATAATAGACAAAAAAAAAACACGCTTCAAGCTTTTAAACGAATTCCGGAGCTCAAATGTGTCAAACGGCTCAATGTCCTGAAGGCAAAGGACGAGAGAGTTAATTAATCGATACGGTTTGCTTTAGCCTACGGTTCGTCGAAATATGACCACAGAGTGTGATAAAATTGTGGAGGGTTCATCGCGCAATATCCTTTCTTGGTTTGTCCTTTTGGCCTGTTCTTGCCGCCTAGCTACGTTTTGTTGACATTTTGATAATAACCCTCTAGTAAATCGTTTAAAGCCCACGCGGGTGTGTTTCATTAAAAATTTGGGACTGGACCGGACCAGCATATCCTACCCATCTCCAGTGAACAATGGGAAAAAATCATGGCGACGTGGACAAAATTTAAATTTTCAATGAAAATATTTCTTTTAATAAATGTTTATGGGATCTGTGGTCCTGCGTGGAGTTTGAAACCGCAAGTCCTTTCTTGTTGGGCGCAGTCAAGAGCATCGGCAGACGACCGGGTACAGAAATAAGAGAAATTTTGGCGACTAGGGACCTCGCTAACATGAGGCTCATCTTCCGATTTGCCAGAGACAACGGTCTTATCATTTGATTCCGCATCCCTATTATCCTTTCAATCCTAAGACATTCCCCTACGTTCCTTTTTTGTTATTCGTTGTGTTATCTTTGTCTTAAGTGATTTTTTTTTGTAGTGCCACGGGTGATCCGTTGACGAAGCAAGAGCATCCGGGATCAATGCCGACACTGTGGTAAAAAGGGAGTCAGTCTTTTTTGAGTAACAGCGTTCCTCTTCTCTGTCTAGCCTAGATGGGGCGAGCCCGGTCTGGCTGGCGTTGGGTTCGGAGGAGGTCGGCAAGTGCAGCCTCGTGATTTTCAGAGACCCTGCTGTTACGGGATGAATCTCGCCGATAGTTTCTGGATTCGGTGCTGGCCTGCTTGGGCTATCACTGCTGGGAAGATTGAGGAGCGCTTTACGCAAGCAAATATTTGTACTGTCCAGATTGCTGTTCTCTTTTTGTTTTTGTTTTGTTTTTTTTTGTCAGGATGTTGTATGTTTCATACACACCACCATCACACCCACAGACAGCAATAGAACCTGACCAATATATCGGACATCCAATAGCACTTCAAAACTACCACCACAATAGACCTGGACTATCCCGCCGCAATAGTCACACATCCACAGTCGAGTATGCCCGGGATAAGACAAATGACAGGGAGGAAATTCCTTGTCAACTATTGTATTTTGTTATATTTGTGAAACTGTAATTCGTCAACACACGCGGTGTTGACTATACGGTGACTAGCCGTCACACTTTAAATAAATAAATAAATAAATAAATAAATGTTTATGGGAAAAATTTTGTACTTGAAGGATACTTATAAAATCCTAATAAACGCTTAGCTTAAGGCAAGAAAGGTTGAAAATTTAATTTTTTATTTCATGATTTTTTGAAGACTTTTTTTCAATTTAAAATTCCAATAAAATTTGATGGTCTGAAACCAAATTCATGTGTTTGAATAAACATGAATCAAATGCATCAGTTTTGAAAATGATGCATGAAATTAAAATAAATACCATGTTTTGTATACAAAATTTAATAATCCCTGTTTAAAGTTCACTTTAGAAATTAATATCATTCGCCCAACTTTTGCTTATTCTTCTTTTGCCCTTTCTGTTATAGATCGACACACTACTGTGGCAGATGAGTTGTGTTTATTTAAATTAATTAACGTACCATTTGCCTGCGCCACTACCTCGGCCCCGGTTTGCTAAGTTACTTAACAGGGGACACCCATTTTTAAAAGCCTTGAAGCACGTTCCGGATTTATGCTGACTGCAGCTGAGATAAACCGCATGAGGGCGTCGAGCTACCCCGACCCGGGTACAGGCAGCCTTTATCCGTCCCACAGAGTGTGTGTGTGTGTGTCGGTGTGTGGGAAACCACAGGCAACTAGCAAGCAAAAAAAAAATACAGAAAGAACAGTCCATTTTTGGTCACCGGACCGGAATGAAGGCAAGGATGCCCTTGCTCGTATGTTAAAGCGTGTCTCCGGTAAGAGGATTTTCTTTTTGAAGCTCGCGCACTGATACCGCTTCGCAGCGAAGGTGTGTCCCGAGAGCTAAATCTTTCTGCCCTCAGCAGCAGTTAAATCGGTAAAAATGGCGATGACATGGCAACTGAACAGGCAACCACGCAAAAAGCAAGCGGTACGGTTTCGGTTCGATTGAAGAGCTTCCCCGGCCAGGACGAAGGAATCCTTGCGCAGCTGGAATGTAATGTGGAGCTTTTTTTTTCTTCTGCACACACACACACTGAAGAAAAGGAACACTTTGTAATAAATCACTAAACAGCGAAATAATTCTTCTTGGAGGTTCATATTTTTTTATCGGCCATCCAGCACTTCCCCATCGTTTGCAGACACGCAAGGCGGTTTTTTTTTACTATGGAAAAGGCCACCATCTCCAAATGCAATTGATTTTTCGTTGGCATCCTATTTTCCTGTCTACTGTCCCGGAACGGATCTGCGGATAAACGTCGTCGGTATCCCTTCGACTAAAGCGGGCAACCAATTCAAGGGGAAACCTTCTGGCTAGTACGCGGCTGCTGGAAGCTGGTGCTTTAATAGCGTGAGGCACCATTTTATTGTAAACTTTCAACTGCTGCCAGAGTGGGAAAAGAGCAACCGAACAAACAGAGTAAGGCAGAAGTGGGAAAAATTGATTCCATTACACGATAAACGGTGGGTTGCGTGTACAAAGATTTTCACCAACACGAAACTACAAACAGACCATTCTCTTGCTTGTGATGGTTACAAGCAAAAAAACAAAAAGGTACAATTCCCACGTGAGAACAATATGGTCACGATGATTACTATTGTGGCCAGGAGAAGGGTATGCTGGTGAAAAATGCCACACACTTAAGGGACTGCTCCGTGCTGACAGTGCAAGAAGCGACGCCATGTACTCGACTACACCACACACACAACCATACCGACAGACTGAATCGGGTGCTACAATCATCAAGTCGTTTGAGGTCTCATGTTTGTTGCTCGCTGATTGAGATCGTGATTTTGCCGGATAAGAAACCGTCTCGAACAGCATCCCTTCGCCTCATCAAGGTAGGTAGAGATACCTGACGACTTTCGACAAGAAGAAACGAAAAATGCAAAGACACCCGCGTTCGGTTCTTGCGAACTGATAACTGTTGGGAAAAGCTTGTGTGGGCGGGCATCAAATCACACATTTTCATATCTCTCGTGCCCATCCTGTGGCGGTGAAGAAATGCCGTTTTGCCGGGTTTGCCATGTTTGGGAAAGAATTTGCAATTTGTCTCCCGTTTTGTTCCCGACGGACTAGCCCCATGAGTACGGCGCACGTTAAATTGATAGCAACCTTTTAGCAATATACCACCGTATACGGGAGGAACGTTGTAGACGGGTGGGTAGAATCCAGACACTAGTGGCGCAGCAAATGGCAAAGGTGAAGATGTGTGTTGTCAGGTGACAGCGCGACGTTTGATGAAGGTAGCGTTTTTGGCTGTTTGAGTAAGTGGTTTGGGTGCGCTCGAATCGAAGATAGAGATATGTTGACATCATTTCAATTTACAATTTCAGGGGCACATCAAATTAATATTTTCGGAGTCCTACATGGGTCGGATTGTGAATATCCTAGTAATTGATTTTGCTTTTAAATGCTGCTCTTTTTACTAAGAGAATATTTGTATACAGATTGCTTGTATACCTTGCTCTTAAACACTTAAATACGATTTTTTTTTCTTGTAGTAACGTCCAGGTCGTATATTTTACGAATTTCACGAAATTCTGCAAAAAATTACTTTTATCTGATGCAATGACAGTCCAGCAACAGCTAAAGCAAGGAAGCCAGAATATAGTAATCCGAGATCTCTCGTGGTTGAAGTCACATAAATGATCTTAAAGTTGCATATGAGGGCATAGCTAGAGCAAGAATCTCGGTCAATCTTAATGGCCTTTGCCAAGGAGATAGGCTTACCTGTCTTCTCTTCATCCCAGCTCTAAAGAGGGCTCGAGAGATCACCGATTGAATTTTTGGAGGACCTATTCTATGAGTCAATCCAAATCCGGGCATACGTTGAGGACATAGACATCATCGGCTTGCATATCTAATATGTAGCAGAGACTTTCTAAAGGATGACTGTGATTGGAAATCAAGAGTCATCACCGACACCAACAAGTTGCGACTAGGTCGTTAGACTAGATCGTTAAGAAATTGCTTTATACAGCACTCCTTTTACGATTGACAAGGAGGCTACTTTGTAAAATATTTACGTCTCTGAAATATGGACTCGGCAACAAAAAATGACGAAGTTCTTTAAGGAGCGTTCGTGAGGAAAATGCTTGGGAAGATCTTCTGCTCCGAGTATTTATTTATTGTTCATAATCATTAACATATAGTCATCTGCTCAAAGTCCTGGTCTCTTACACACGAAATCATAATTGGATTATTTAAAGGAAATAAATAAATAAACAGCTACAAGGAACGATTCAAGAATCGTCAAAGTAGCCGTCATAAACTATGGAAATCAGCTTCTAACCAGAGAGCTTTAAGTGTGTCAACCATCTGCATGATTGGATCACTATTACAAAATATTCTATTTCTGAAGTGAGATCTTAATAGTTATCTATCTCTTATCGATCGACTAGGTGCTAAGGTGTTAATAGAACTTAGACTAGGCAGGGCGTCAATTATCCCAGTTCTAATGTTGCGAAGCAAAAAGCACTGTTCCGTTATTCTTCTTTGTTGTAGTGTCTCTAGTCCAAAGAGCAAACATCTAGATCGAATAAAATACTAGCGAAAGAATAGAGTTTTCGTAAAATTATTTGAATGGTATCTAAACTGGCTGTTCTTTAAAGTTGTTGTGTAGACCAAACTACACAAAAGAATTCTATTATCGAACGATTTATACAAAACGACAGAGTTTGCAATGAAACAAGATCTTCGATGTACCGTAATATTAATTCAGGTTCGTACTGGTAATCTGGATCCGATAGGATCCGGTATGTTATGGTCTCGTCATAAGTCTGACACCGTACTTCCCAGTTCATATTTAAAAAAATCGGATTATGCTTAGTTTAGCGGACTTCTCCAGTAGCTTAACTCCCTAATCGTTAGTAGCGCCAGGTGAGAAAATAATTATGTTAACGATCAAGGTGTTGTAAATAGAGCATAAATTTTATTATTTAATATTCGTATGTAGATTTTTTTAAAGATCAAATATTGAATATACTATAAAGTAGATTCCTTAGGCTGAATGCATTATGCAAAACACCTGAAGTTATGCAATTATTTGCTAAGACTCCATTCTTTTGTTCACAATCTTGAAAGTGGAATGAACCTGAGAATGTAAAACTACAGAGTTGGGAGTATCATGTGTATCCCATTTTGACAAATTTACAAAAAAAAAAATATTTTAAAATGATCCGAAACCCTGAAAAAACAGTGCATAGATTGTGCTTGCTACTTACCATTTAAGCGGTAGCTCCAAGATGTTGGTTGTCACTTGCTAGAATATTAACTTATCAAACAATTTCTTAACGCACTAGAATCACTCGATTTTGTTATCGAAGCCCAATCAAAAAACAACACACACACACACACACACACTGCCACATTGACACCGTAGCTATTCCACAATATTTGTTCCGTCTGCTTGAAACCAAAACTTCACGCTGCTCGTAAAATTACGCTCCAACAGTATCAATTTCACTGGACCACTCGCATCCTAAAACGCTTCCCAGAACGGCACAAGAATGTACACAAACACAAGCACACACACACACCTTATTCGATGGAGCTTAAACTGGCACACACACACTTTCCAAGGATCCAATCTTTCACGTAATTCCTACGGATCACTGCACACCGTTTCCGCGTTTCTTTTGGGCTTTATTTTTCCTTTCTCTTTGTTAATTTAATTTCAAACTTTAAACACCACAACACTCTGCTCTGCTGCTCGTTGTATCGCAAACGATCCTTTCCCTGCGAGGTGATTCCGTACCAGGACCTCTTCGTCGCAACGTTACATCCACTCCACTTCCGTAACACTCTGCTCCAGAGCCGATCGTACGTGAGACGATTTTCCCATCAAATTAACCGACCGAAACAGTAGCAGCAGCAACAGCAGCAGTAGCAGATGGAGGACGCACCACTGGCAAAGTTGAAACCCAAAATTTCCCCAATTCTCAACCTCAGACCATTGGCTCGGGTATCGGTACGCCTGGGGAGGGAAACCGCGCACTCGTCATTTGAGCGACGCCTCGGGTGCTCTTTTTAACGAAGATCGATTGGTTTTTGGCTACTAATCATCACCCACCGGTTCGGTTGGGGACGCTCGGTAAGGGATTATCAGGGCGAGCTTCGATTGGCCATTTCGGGGGAAACAAATACAACCGACACGGAAATGATTTAACCGACTGCTGCACACACTTTGTTGGGGGATACGCGACCCACTGAACAAACTTCACTCCCCGGTTTTTTTGTTAATTGGTTTTGATTCTTGGCCACTTCTTAACGCACTTTACCACACTTTTTCAATCACACTTCACTTCAATTTCACGATTATTTCCCCCTAGCGATTTTGATGAATTTTCTTGGAACAGTTTGGAGAGTATTTAAAATGCACAAGGAGCACGATTTCAGTTTTCACTCTTCATTTCAGGTAATAAATTCCGATTGACATTTGACCAGCAACGGTTTCCCTAAAAACGGGGCCCAGCCAACTTTTCGGTACAGAGAAACCTTTCGAAAGGACAAATCGCACCTGTTCCTTTTACCATCGATCCACTCACTTACCCTGCACCATTCCTGTGCCACTCCCGGTAACCGCAGAAGGTGAGCCGCAGGTGTGAGTAATTACTTTTCGATGTTCGGTAAATAATTTCACACTTTTTCGGACCAGCTTTCCACTTATCTCCACTTACTTTCTAGCTGCAGATGGCAACCAAACCAAAACTGTTTGAAATAGCTTTCAACGAACTATTTACGACTGTTTAAGATGGGGGGGAGAAGGTCACACTCGGCTGCTGCACACCGACGTCGCTCAGGGTACTGGGAAAGGAGATTTGTTTTTTTTTTTTTGTTGGTGAATTTGAATCACAGATTTTTTTTTCGGCTACTATTAAACATATGACACCTATCATCCGTACTATGTTTTGTATTTAAATAAGGACTCCACTCCAGACAGAGCGCAAGTTGACACTACGGCACTCTTCACCGACCGAGAGCAACAACGACACGAGCACACGAACACACGCACCGGACCTCACGAAACGGAACCCCAACAGCTGGTCAAGGACTGTGGAGAGGTTCGGGTTCCAAGCGTGCCTAGGTTTGGTCGAACGACGGCGATAAAACTTCCCGGAGCGGCCAACGGCTGCACACTATCCCATGGCAAACGTCAGCAACAAACTGTCGTTCGCTCGCTCGCTCGACCCCCAAAAGTCCCGGCTTGAGCTCGCGCGAGCTCGACCGGGAATCCTTGCTGCTGCTTCGTCGGCAACCTACCGAACCGGCGTGCTCCCCATCAGCTCCAGACCATCCTGCACCCTGCCCGAGCCCGTTCGCTGATGCTTGGGTTTTTGCGGTGTTGGCTGCGGTTCCAGCACCGTCCTTTAGGTTCCGAAGCGCAACAGACAGAGTACGGATCCTTTACGGGAATGTGTGGTTGTGTGTGTGTGTGTGTGTGTGTGTGTGTGCGTGAGGCAGTGCGAACGGAGCCGAACACGAGCGGTAGCTACCCGAACGGAAAGCTTTCCCAGCTGTGGAGCTTTCGTTTGCCACGCGCGAATATCGTCATCGTTCGGGTGCGCTCGGGATTGTTTCGGATCGGTGCAGTTGGTGAGCTGGCGATGTTTTGAATGTCAGGTGCCACTGTGCCTGGCCAGTCTGTCATGCAGAGGTGTTGCAGGACCGGCGGAACGAACGACTGTTGCTTTCTGTTGTTTACGGCAGAGCGAATCTTCCTAGAGCAGTCTGACGGATGGATGGATGGACGGAGTCACCGGGTTCGTTGTAGCATTTTAAAAGCGGAAGTGCCATGAAAAGATTTAAATACTTAATAGTGCCGCAGCAGACGATGGAGTCCCACACGAGCCACACGAGGGAGCATCCACAAATGCACAGTAGTAAATGGATGCTTCACCAAGTGGTTGGGTGTGCAGTGTTCTACTTCGGCTGCTCAAATGGATAGAAGCGACTCACACACACACACGCACCAGACCACGCGACTCGAACCGCATTCTTGCGCTTTGTGGCAGCAGCAGATGTAATTTCGAACAATCTCAAACACTGCACTGGTGCGGCGCATCACCGCAGGCAGAAATACCTGAGCTTAAGTGCTGCTGTTGCTTCTTTTATTTCCACCCCGAACACCCCGGGGCGGGTTCGCTTTCCTCGGAAAACGCCAGGCCCGAGCAGATGTGTCGGTGCTTCGGTGTGCAAGAAGCTGTTGTTATCTTTCTGCTTGCTTGCTTGCTTGCCTGCCCGCTTGGAAGGTGAGCCTCGACCGGCCCAGAATTCCGTACGCTCGTGCACGTTGTTGGGGCTGGTGTTTTATTTTCTTCGCTCACTTCCCCACTAGAATATGCTTTAAGGATACTACTGGGCACCGTGTTTGCATTGCTTCTATTTGCTTTTTTTTCTCTCCCGTTTTTCCTGCTTCCTTCTTACATACGCTTTGAATTGCTTTGATGTTTCCCACGCCGCTTGGCGATGGACGATAACACAACACAGAAGCTCATTTTCACTTTCTTTCGCTTATTTCATGCGCACTCATCAACTACTTTTATCACCACAGGCGTTTGTCGTCGGTTGCCGTTTGGCTTTGCTTGCTTTCTTTTGCCGTTGTGCAGTAAATTAGCTCATCGTTCACTCAGAAGAAAGCTCGCATCCCATCATCGCTTCATCCTCGCTGCTCGCAGCCAGGCGCTCGCGCTGCTCGTGTGAGCTTGATCCTCGCTCGTGTCTGCTCACCGATGTGTCTGGTTTTAATTTATGATAATAACCAGCGATAATAAGCACGCATTTCGGACGCACGCAGAACATACACGCGTGTGGACACGGTTGGTGCTGCATCACCAACATTATTGGCACAGGACGGTCGGGTACAACACACTACGGTCGGTGGCTGTCACCGGGTTTGCGTGCCCTTGTCGCCGATATCACGAACCCCAGCACTGCCAACGAATTTCATTACGAAAATTGGTTTATACTGTACGCATACACCCGTCACGGTACAATTCACGAGTTAGAATTTTGGTTGTTGTCCGGTAATTGTGTTTTGTTTTTTCTGTTTGATATCCTTACAGGGACGGTCAGGTCGCGGGTGGTACGTGTGAATTTATTTATGCCTTATGTTCAAATTGTAAGTATTCTTTCTAGCATTTATGATTACAAACGGAAGATATTTGGATTACTTTTGCTACACTGTAATACAACTTTTATTTTATAGTAGTATTAAGAATGAGTTAATTATTTTGAATACTCCTGGGGAATATCTAATGATGTGTGTTTGGAAGATCATCGATTGAATGTTGTTATGATAAATGAATGTGAATTTGATACAAATAAAATTAGTTGGACGAAATCTTATATCCCTACAGATATCTTCAGAGATCGGAGGGGACTAGCGCTCAGATTCCAGTGTCCTCAGTGAGACAATCGCAGTCGTTAACTATCTACTATTTATTTATAATAGACAATCTTAGTGCTGTAAAAGCTCTGAAATCTCCAAAGATTTAATATAAAAACAGTTTAACTATAATACTCGGGACAGCATACCTGTTCCATCTTCTGGGTACCATCTTCTACAAGTCATAAACATCATTGGTTTGAGGCTATCGTTTGTAGCACTTTTGAAGTTGTCCAAAACTGCCCCTATCTGGGGTCAAAAGTCAGCACCGACAACAACATTGATGTTGATTTACGAGCAACCTTGCAACTTCTTCACTCAAAACACCTGTCGCGACAGAGGAAGCTGCTACTGTATGGAACAATTATAGTCCCAGTACTCATATCTCTGTTCCCAGGACTCTGTACAACACTGACGAATCTCTCTAGGCGTGTTCGACAGAAAAATACTCAGAAAGAATGTCTCTCACCATTGTGCAGAGAATTAGACTTGCAAGGCTTCATTGGGATGGTCTTGTCACGAGAATGACACTGCCACAAATATTACATCTAATAAAACAATTGTTGGATTGATTAAATGTTGCCGAAATATGACGAATGAATTAAGGCAAGTCGGGTGTATTACGATAAAATGACACTAGACATTAGAATAAACAGATGCACGTTGGAAGCCAGGAGTGTAAGACGTTCTCCAACTTACATCCGAAACAGTTGTTTGAATTACTTTTGGCGCTCAAACTCCAAACGTACTCGGAGAGTTACCCTGAACCATAGTTACAACAATGCAACCAGGTTGAGTTAAGCTCAAATAACGTTAACTACAACACAAAGCTATACCTGCAACAGTATTTAGCCCCAACTCCACCGAAATTCATCTAATCCCAACCGAGCGGTACGGGGATGAGGCAAAGTAAAAGAAGGAAATGTCTTGTGAACTTTACACATGGCCAATACAAGAGTGGCTGACGATAGGAGATTGTATCATCTCATGTAATGCAAATAAAAACTTTTTTATACACCAATAATAATGCTTTTTTCGATAAAAACTCCAATAAAACTGTTTAAATGGAGCTATGAGCCAATGACTGGTAATAGCTTAGAAGGATGGATTACTCACAGCTTTCCAGGCTCGTCCGTCCTATGCATATGGATATCTCTCGAGTTAGGTACGCAAAAGCAAAGCAATCAACGAGTCAGTATCTAAGGCCCTATTTCTGGAGATTAAAGAGTCTTTTTTTAAAAGCTGGTAAATAAAGCTGGTAGGGCGGTCCGAGACGATAACGGCGCCGGTATTTACACGCCAGGCCGGGGTTCAAATCCCATCCAGACCGTCTCCCCTAACGTAGGGCTACGGGTACTTTGCTACGGGTAAAATCAAGTCACAGAAAGCCAGAAATGGCAGGCCGAGACCTTTCGAGGTTGTGGTGCCAACGAAGAAGAAGAAGAAGAAAAACGTAAATACTAACGACTAATACTTAATAGGGGCGGTGGTCTGGTGACCAAGGAGAAGGACCGGGATTCAAATCCCATCCACAAGCAGGCTGACTATCCAGCTACAGGTAAAATTAAGTCACCGTAAGCTAGAAATGACTGCTCGAGAATTCTCGAGGTTGTAGTGACAAATAAGTAGAAGAAATACTAAACGATTATAGAGCATAAACCAATAGTGAAGGATCCACAAATTAACCTCTTGATTTGCATCTTTGACGACCCATTTGACACACTGCCATGGAACGGACAAAGGTTGAAATTTGAAATTTTCTGGGAAGTATACAGTTATAGCGATGGTTTTTATGTAATTATACTGAGTCAATTTTTCATATCTCATATTAACTCTATACTCAAGGCAATGATCAAGGGGTTCAATTCAACCTCAATATAATAATTCAGGCTTTAATGATAAACATGGTAAAACATAAAAAATAATTGAAAATTTCTAACCAAACCAATACGTTGCTAATTTTAACTTTCGTACTGGTACTTTAATCCCCAACTCTCACATAATAATTGAACATCTTAAAAAGACCGTGCCGTTTCACATAAGAGAGGCACATACATTCGCTTCGAGTGTC
Source organism: Anopheles stephensi (assembly GCF_013141755.1). NCBI lineage: Eukaryota > Metazoa > Arthropoda > Insecta > Diptera > Culicidae > Anopheles > Anopheles stephensi. The sequence continues at coordinate 31,274,612 of NC_050202.1, read as the reverse complement.
ATAGTAAAAAGAAGCTTTAAGAGCGAACCCCCTTCTTAACGTGTGAACACGAGTAGTAGTGATCAATGTTCGCTTTATCACGCATATCCTTTCCGCTTGAACAGTTTTGCAAGCAACGTCGAACCACGTGCTAGGGATGAGCTCGAAGGTCGGCAGCGGTCGATGGGATGGAAACGCCCGTGGATCACGATTTTAATCTACCAAATTGAAGCACGCACGGCTTAACCCTGGAACGGTACCAACGCTACTATCCATTATCGGTGCTAAATCATCCCTGTTCGCCGGTGGAGCAGTCGGCTCCAATACCAGACTCTGAACATTTCGAGGAAGCAAAGGCCTGACAACTATGTCTATCGTATCTGTCTTGCAAATATGAAGACACCAAACCAACTCGATGCATGATACACACTTCGTTGTTGTGCTTTTTTTTTACCGTCACTTGACGCTTCCCAACCAATTCGTCATTGATTCTTTCACACGGACGATGGGAACAGTTTCCCTTTTTTGTGAACCAAAAACTTTATACACACACACACTCGAGAGCTAGAACCGAAACAAAAACCCCAAACCCAAAAAACATTTCGTGTCAAACCCTCACCAAACGATCGGACCACGGATATGGATGGATAAAGTTTGTCAGCTTACCACTGTGGCGAGTTTTGTCTCACCCCGGACACACACACCGCATGAACTTTTCGGCCCTATAACTAAACGACATCCAGAAAGGTCAACTGGACGACGATAACTTGCCTCTCCTGGGTCGATCGCACGAACCGAGCACAGACCGAGAATGAGTTTCAAATGAGTTTTCCCTGCCACGACAACCACAATAGATAAGGTGCGAAAAGTGTTGCTTAGTCGTGTGCCGGTAGGCTTTCCCCGGGAATTGTGCTTCGCTCGGATCGGAAAGTTCTTTGAACGTCCATTGGAGAGAAACGGGCAAGTGTTTTTCCTTTTAATTTTGAAAATAGTTTAGCACCGAACCAACCAATTACTGTGATAGCTTCTGCAAGCAACAGTAAGCAGTCTTTTGGATTAGCTTTCACCAGAGGGAAAAGTTTTCCTTCCAAGAAAGACGCTCTCTGCAAGCATCTCATGCACCATCTAAATTCATGGCGAAAGAAAACAAGTGGCAGCAAAAAGAGATTCCGAACCGCTTTCCAAAGGATTCAGCATTAGCAAGTTCACATCGTCAATCAAAACGGTCGCCATGTTGTTTTTTTTCCCCCATTTTGAACAATCTTCCCAATAGTGTTCATCATCAAAGGAAAAGAATCGAAATTAATGCAGCCGGACACTGTTTTCGCGATTCGTATTCTAGGTCGATTGTTTACATTTACACCCAGCACCGACACGATCAGCTGTCTGTAGGAAAAGTTTTCAATTCCGATTTTCATGTACATATTTTCTCCGTCCAGTCTCCAGCCCCGGCATCACATTTTCCAGATCCTTTCTTTTTTTCTCCCCATTCGCAAAATCAAAACGAATGCTTCCGATGGGAACCGAAAGTTGTTGGGCACAGTCCAACGTGGCGTGGCGACTAGGTTCGAAATGAAAATTTTCCGTCTCGCGATGCCGCTATCCGGCGGACGGGCGGATGTCCGAAGCGAAAGCGTGCTGTAATGCTGTTGGCTCTCGGTACACACCGGATGTGAGTTGGTGGTAACTTTCGCACCATACGATTGCCACCAACGGCCAACGGCCGGATGTTTCGGTACAGTTTTCTGGCGCTGGTCTGGTACTATTTCCTGCATCTGCAATGCGTATATATTTCACGTTTTCACACTTGTTTGCTTGGTGCTTGGCGGACGTGCGGCAGTCTAGCGGTGTGCTAAAGCGGTGTGTGTGTGGCAATAAAACGATGGTGTCCTGAGGTGTCTTGTAAATCGAGGTCGGTCTTGAAATTTGATAAATGATATTGTTTGTGTCGGAAATAACGATCTGCATTGATGGGTTTTTGCAGCAGGAAACATGATTATTTAAATGCTGGTTCTGCTGAATGAATGTTAGCTAGAAATGGAAAATATGACCTCCAAAAGAGTCTCAGCAAAAACAGATCGCGTATTGAAGTGTTCGTTTCGTAGCCCATTGTGTTCTTAATTCTGTAGGCTCCAAATAGCTCTGAAAGCTATCACAACGTTATGTTTCGTAAGAATGTAAGAACCCTTATACAGAGGCGGATTTATTCGTTACGGAGCTCCAAGCGGTACAATGGATTTGGGGCCCTTAAACTTCGAAATATTGTTTTAACAACGACAACGGTTTAGTCATAAGTCGCAATCGCAGTCGCAATAAGCAGTCAGAGGAGATATCGACCTCAAGAAGGCCTTCGTGTTGTTGGCCTGCTGAAACAATCTTCGTTACCGCTTACGAAGCGGTTATCTACTAATCCATGTCTAAAGATATTATCTACTAATCTATTATCCTGGCCGTTCTGTAGGACGTACCAACGCCATCAATTTACTTACTTTACTTACTTGCTTATCAGGCACTACAACCGCTTTGCGGTCTTGGCCTGCTGCAACAATCCTCGATACCACTCACGGTTTAGCGCCGTCGTCTGCCAATCCGTTATCCCGGCCGTTCTGGCGGACGCATCAACGCCATCACTCCATCTCAATTTGGGCTTACCACACCTCCTCTGCCCGTGTGGACGGCCTAAAAGGACTTTACGGGCTGGGTCGTCCGGTGCCTCCGATGACCGGTTGACCATCAATTTACGCCTATTTCTATCCATGGGAACGATCTACAAAGAATTTGCAGGTTGGGTCGTTCGCTACCATTCCCATGACGTGACCAGCCCACCGGAGCCTGGCGAATCTTATTCTCTACACCATGGCGTGATCACCGTACAGCTCGTAGAGCTCGTTATTTTACTGGTTCCTCCATCCCCTCTTGACTTTTGATAGGCTCGGATCCAAATAGGTCTGGATGATTTTCGCTTAACTGTACACCCCCGCGGCCTTAATCTGTGTTGGTAAAGAGGGCCGTAAAATTATTTTTAATATGTTGCAAATAATACAATACGCAGCATATAATGATTCTCTAGTAATCGATCATAGATTAAAGTCTTTTATGCGACAACACATTTCGCATGAATTTGGTAATGATTGTTATAGCTATCATATTGAAACTCCCAACATCAACCATTCCATCAACTCAGGAAAAATGTGAAAAGGATCGGTATTTTCATGGAGTCAGAAAGTCCAGATAGGGCGGTCCGGAGGCCGAGGTAACAGCGATGCCAACAGCGCTCTTCACACGGCAGGACCAGGGTTCAAATCTCATCAGAGACCGCCTCCCCGTACGCAGAGATGACTACTTTGCAACGGATAAAATCAACCAGAAATGGCAGGCCGAGACCTTTGCAGATTGTAGTGCCTAGGCAGAAGAATAAGAAAGTCCATAAAGATATTTAATTGCTTTAACTCAATCAATGAGAGAAGACAAGAGACATTTGTTGCTAAATAACATTTTTGAGTATTTATATTGGTCCAAAATAAGATTAAATTTAAATTTTGAAAAATCCACAAAAGAACATTTATTTACATAATTTTACTAAAAATGATGTGATGCATTTAATTTAAAGGACAAAGTTAAACACTATGCATTGAGGTATAATACGTGAACCATTTCTAATTGATATGCAGAGAATGTTTTGGACTGTTTCTTGTTCTGTAAAATTAAATTCCACCATGGGATAGAAGTCCAAATTAAATACCGGATGCAAAACGAATATCAGAAGTGACTCCTGATTTGGCAGTTGCAATGCTTTAAGGCTGATTCTAAGCCAGCTGGATCTGTTAAGAGCTGCCTAGAATCGCTAATAACCAGCAGAAACCATCGGTACCCAAAGTTTGAAGCTGTGGATGCAACTCCAACCCCAAAACCCCATTACTAATGCTGACCTTATACAGGCGGAATAGATTTAAATTACCTCGTTATCGGGATGTTATACTTTGCTGCGAAGGGATGCTCTGTTTTTCCTTTTTCTTTTTGGCTTAACGACCTTCACTAGGCTATGTCGGCCATTTAATTGCTTGATATACTTATTGATACGTCGCAGGCAGATTGTTATTTGTCCGGAGGGGATTTTATACTTGGTCATGCAGTGTGGAATAGTGTTGAGAGATTCAGCATTCGAAAGATTATATGATCCAACCCATAGAAAGATTCGAATCGGACTGTATCCTAAATGACAGATTCGAATCCGATTCGGAATGCATAGGGATCCGTATCCGATTCGGATTTAATAAGGATAAGAGGATTGACATTTGTGATTCGATTGAGATTCGATAGGGATTCAATAATAATTCTATTGAGAATCCATTAAGATTCCATTGGGATTCGTTTGGAATCTGATTGGGATTCAATTGAGATTTTATTGAGTTTCAATTGGAATTCGATTAGGATGTTATTAGCATTCCAGTGGAATTCCGTAGAAATACGATTGAGATTCGATTGGGATTCGATTTTGACTCAAATAAGATTCGACAACGATACGATTATGATTCGATTGCGTTTTGATTGAGACTTGATAAGGATTGGATAATAGTGACTAAGTTCATGGAGTCGTGGAAGTATTCGTTGAGTCTTACTAAGTTTGAGCTGGTCAATTGAGCGAAGTAGAGCTCGAAAATTGGAGGAACAACGAAAAAATAAGCACGATTAATAATATTGATACATCACTCAAACCTCCTTCATAGCGCTTCTACATCTACCTTCCTTGTGAATATCCGGAACGTCTACTATTGTAGGTCAACAAAGGCTTAAGCAACCCTGTCTGCTAGTATCCCACAGACATGTGAAGATCTCTCCTTGTATTTAGGTATTACAATTTCAAGAGTTCCGAATCTCTCTTTTTTCTCTACTTTAACCTGATTTTACCTGTAGCTGTGTAGTCAAATCTAGCTTAAGGAAGGACAAACCGAATTAGAGTTGATACCTTTTCAAGTCGTGAAACTTTCAGTGCTCCAGGTATACAGAAGCTTAGAACAAGTTCAAACATCCAGCAATCATTAGTATTGCTAGAGGAGGCGATTTGAATTCTCTTCCTTTTTTTTCACTCCAGACACACCGGTGACCTTCTTTCGTTCGCCTTTTTACTAAATGCCAAGCTCCGCAACGAGTTTGATGCTAGGTAAGATTACACGAGTATTATTGATTGCATGATTTCAGTGTGTTTGCCTTAACCTAGACACACAAAACTGCTCCCCGCTCAAGTACCTAGCTCAAATCGAGTTAGCTATCTGTGCCGTGCCGCTTCTAAGGAGTTTATCAACCTCCCAAATCCTGCTAAGCCTTCGCTGACAGCTGGAATGATTGTGGGTCTGTGGGCTTGGGGCGCCGAGGGAAGAAGAACCACCCCCACCAGGCTCACATCACGTCAAATTGACCCACGCTTTCGGGTGGCGAGTGGGGAATTCAATTTTTACTACGCAACTAACACCAACGCGGCGGGATTGCTTCTTCCCTCAGACCGTGGCAAATCGTGGCATCACGGGCCGGGTTTAATCATCTTCTTCGTTGTTGACGTAGCCGCGGTATCAACCGGTAGCCAATAATCGTAATAATGTTATAAAGTTCATTTATTCGCCCTGTCGGTACATAAATCTATTTTATAGTCCTTACGTGTTTAATATTTCGCAGTGCTCTTTCACTTCAGCCGCGCGATTGAAGTGCGCGGTTGAACGGGGAAGAACGCTGCTGCCTCTGCTCCGGTTTATTCTACTTTAACAGAAAGGAAAGTCGCACTGATGCTATCATAATGATAGCACCGGGTTGAGGTAGTACGCCATTTTTTGTAAGCGAAGTTGCTACTCCACGAGAAGAAGGCCGAGCCGAGGAGTGGTGGAGGGCTTTATGTAAATTGAAGCACGCATACGTCCGATGACAAAGAACCGTGCTGGGGAACGTTCCACACTAACGACGTGGTCTGGACGGTAACCAGACGCTAGAAATGAAGCGTTTGTATATCCTATGGGGCTAGACATTCGCGCTGAACGTGTGCGTGCGGTAGGTTGCCTAAGCTGGACGAATTGTAAATTCCTGCGAAGAAATCGTTCATACCATTTCGTACATTTCCCGGTGGAAAGGCTGGTCTGACAAGCAGTGCTCCCCCCGCAGGATATAACCCAACTTCCGACGTTGCGGCCAGCGTGCACGACTGTGCCTTCGTAAAGAGTAGACGAAATCTGATTCAATTATCGGGTGCCGTAAATAATGGTGAATTGGAATTTATTGAAACACGATCCGCTGGACTCACGGACCGGAAGCTTCGTGCGGTTAGGCTTGCTTTGGGCCATCGATTCATACACCACGCTGTTAGTGGTATACGTCAACTCCAGCGAGACATATAATAGGAAACCTTTCGCGGGAAGCTATCTGCAAGTAGGCAATCTGTTTGACGATCAATTCGCTAAACCGATCAAGAAGATTCGATTATAACTATGAAGTGCAGGCATTGTTGGTCAATGGTTGTTTCTTTACTTGAATTTTTTTTTTTTAAATTAAAAATTTGCTTCGATTGAGTAAATTGTAGAAAATGGAATTGATTGTATTAATCACACTTTTATATAACGTTGTTCTCCTTGGCATAACGACCTCTTAGGTCATTTCTGTTGTTTCCGGCTCACTGGATTTAATTACGGTCTGGAGGGACGCAATGTGCATGTAATTTGAACTCCGGTGCAATAGTTAGATCGACCTAATCGATGAAACACACTTAGGGATAAACGAACGTTATCCTGGCACTTCTTCTTCTTCTTCTTCCTACAACCTCGAAAGGTCTCGGCCTTCCATTTCTGGCTTTCTGTGACTTGATTTTACCCGTAGCAAAGTTTTCAGCCCTGCATAGGGGGAGGCAGTCTGGATGGGATTTGAATCCCGGTCCTGCCGTGTGAAGACCGGCGCCGTTATCGCCTCGGCCACCGGGCCGCCCCAATCTTTTATCCTGACACAGTAAGGCATAAGCTACTCGTGGCTGCATGACCTAGACATCCAAACTACACGTGACCACGGACTGTTTAAGCCGGCATAGGGTCTTAACGTATCAACCTTATTAAAGTAGACGCTTTGTAGGAAAAAAAAGACATTATTTAAACAATCATTAAATATTTAAATCAATTCGAAATAATTTAAAGAAAATTGTGATACAACGACTATAAAAATCTTTTGATTAAATCTATGACAAGGTTCAAGAGCATTGACAAAATTTGCCATTAATATAAAAAGCTTAATATAATAGTCCTTTATATAACTATCAGTTGTTTTAACTGTTACAGCCGAAATAAAATACTATGGTGTGCTCTTAACATATTCAAGTTAAATCACAATCATTTAAAAATACTTTAAATATGAATCAAATGATCGAATCCAACTACCAACGTGTAAGTAAGCGAAGACGAAATGTTGTACGATTGCATGCCAGAAGCTATGCAAGTTGTGCTCAAGCTATATGAAGCACTTCTGCACTATGGGCAAACTTCGTGAGTTGGAAGATTAGGAAATTTATCAGGAATATATTTTAAAATAAAAAGTTTTTTGTTTGCACTTTTTGTGCATACACAATTTATATTTCTTTAATTTTCATTTGATTCCTAATATTTATTTATTTTAGTGTTTAGGGAATAAAATTCTTTCCATGAATTAGGTTTAAATGCTTCTTTAGTTTGTTAGTGATGTTTTTGATTAAAATAAAAATAAAATAAAATAAATAACAGTGATAACGTTGTAAAATATAATAGCAAATAAAATAAAAATTCAATAATGAGTAGATATCTTAAGATATGTCAAGCTTATACTCCTATTGGTTATGGTGCCTAAAGAAGAATGTATTATCGAATGAAAAATAAAATAAAAATCAGGCCAAAAACAATTTGCCCTGATAAGTGTTGTGTTACATCGTTTGGTCATTTGTCTTAAAAAATACTGTGGGATTGGCTTGATTAGTTTGGCTTGACCCATATTCGTTCCTATTTTATCGCTTTCTCCTCTCGAATGAATTTGATGCTCCTGCGCTTTTATCCTTAATTCCGCGGTATATTTCCTCCCGACGTCTACGAGACAGACCTCCGCTCCTTATCCCTATTCGTGGTCCATTTCATAGCCAGAATAACCGTTTCCTAGGAGCGCTCGCGGCCTTTTATGATTTTTATTATCTTTTTGATTTTGGCATCCCTGAATCCCGTTTGTACTCTCGTTCTTGTGATTCCTTTTCCCTCTTCATTGTTTAGGCTAAGAATACATTACCCATGTGGCGTACAAAATAAGAAAATAAACAGGGTTTTGAAATGTAGAATTGAAATTATTTTAGAATAAGAAACACATATGAATTATAGGAGAATTATGCATAGAATTATAGAAGAATAATGTAATATATTAATATCCAAGATTGTTTCCGATTCCGGCCAAAAGCCTTTTTCTGGGCATTATTGAGCCAACGAGCTTTAAATTTAAATTCGCTCGTTCGTGTAGCTTCCAGGAGGCTTGACTATGTCTTTCTGATTCTGGGTGAGCTGCCCGCTGGTTAATGGACGAAGGAACAAATTTAAAACACCTACAGTAATAGATAATACGTAAGTTGTGCAACTATTCTTTCTGTCCTTTCTGTGTCCAAAGTCGAATACCCTCCAAATCTACTTCAAGTGAGCACTTCAACACTCTCGCAAAATCGATTCCATTTCGCGAGATAACACCGAACAATTGCTCCATGGTGAACGCCTCAACACCCCGGAACAAAACCTCACACGTTGCATTCCTTCTGTTTGCGATGCGTGGCAAACCTTTTTCATCCATTTGATCAGTCACACCCAAAAAACCGTTTGCCGAAACAGTTTCAATGAACATGAACTTTTGGTTCATTGGCCCGCCATCGTAGACCCGAAATTGGAGCGTCTCACAATCGCTTCCTTCTTCAACTTCGACCCAACAGACCGGCCAGCCAATGTGAACCTTGAACTGAAGCTGTTCCACGTGAGATGGCACTACCACAAAACCATCGCCACTATCCACCGGCGATAATAGTGACCGGCTACAATCGATGAATTATTTATGTTCACCACCCAAACTCACCAACCGAAAATTAATAAAAATATAAACCAACATGCCCCAAAACACGACGACACACACACACATTCCTTCACCGAAAATAGAATACCAAAGAAATGATTTATACTGTCAGAGGCGTCCGAAGAACTCCTTTATCAGACGCGGCCAGCAGGATTAGCATAATTTGGTGGCAAAACACACCAAAAACGATAAACTCCAAAGCGGTTTCACACTTTTGCCACCGGTTTTATTGCTATTGCACACATAGTGGTACCATTTCTGTGGTTGGAACAACCCACTTGGGTGGGTGTCCAGTCGGGGGTATGGTGAGGCGAAAAGAAAAAACAGAGCGCTTCAAATGCCATTTGCATTTCAAATGGAGCATCTCTCCACGAAGGAAACCCGTGCGGGAAGCACAGGGCGGTACGGAAGGTGATATCGATTTTCCCAACTCGATCGATTATGATCACGGGAACTCTTGCGCCATGCTCGCCTACCCTCGCCAAAGACTCACCCAACCCGCCGTCTGTTGCATGCTGAGCTCGAGCCTCCTCGGGTCTACAATTGTGTTTCGACAAGGCTCCAACAAACTGGTGATTGTGATAAACGCTGACAACGGCTCTGCCGCTTCCTCCGTTTCCTTTGCCCACCAGTTGAGCGACATTGAGCTACTGCGCTCTGCGATTTTATCATAATAATTTCAAGGTGAGTCAATTTTTCGCCCGATACGCGGAGCCGCAGGAGGAGGAGGAGGAGCTCCGGAGGGTAACTCCCTCTGCCACTGACCGGCTTGGCGCCAGGGTCGGGGCCATGCCGGGTGCGTGTCTTCATGTGTCTACTACCCATGTTTCGCTCGTTCGTGTAGCTTCCAGGAGGCTCGAGAATGTCTTCCTGATTCTGGCCGAGCTGCCCTCTGGTTAATGGACGGCGGAACAACCCCCTAAAAACGACAAGCAGGAAAAGAAAAAAAGAAAGGAGAAACCTGTCGAACGAGATCCGGGTTCCAATGAAGGTCAGTGTAACAAGCTGAACCTAAAATGGAACACAGGTTGGGCGATAAAAAGTGAGCAAATCAAAAAGCGAACGTACTGCCGGTTCTTCCTTGCGCTGCCTTCACCACGGAAAGTCCGTGAGCATCCTTTTTCGAAAGGAGTGCTTTGAACTCACGCACCAGTGCCAGGTAAGCAGCTCTGTACGTGAGATGGTTCTAAAAAGCTGGAAAATGGTTCACATCTCGGCAGGGATGTCACTCTCCGCGATGGAGACTTCAAGGATAGTAAAAGTCGTTCTGTCTTATTATGGCGTCATAAAAATCATCTCATAGCTGCGCATATTGTTGCAGGAAGGCAGCACACGATTGCTAGCCTGAATGGAATGTACATTATTTATTATGGGTCAAATGGCGTTTGACTACGTTTCCCTCACAACCTAACGGTAATGTGGCCAGAGTCCACTACAAAACAGCGACGAGCCATCTTGCTAAAGCTGCTCACAAATATTTCCGCCAGTGGCCCGTCTAATGATTAACGTTTCCACTCATTTGCCGGGAGGCACCACACACAAAAACTTCTGCTTCATTAACTATTGCATATGCGCATACACTCGGTGCATGTACAAGTGCATTAGGCACACATCACAAGCCATCCCCAGGTTCAACCGCTAAGCCTGGCAGAAGGGAAAATGTCATCGTAGCTCAATCGTCACTTGTCACACGCCGTGGTGCCTCTTTGCGACACGGCGTGCAATGCACCGCGGTTAACTCACTCATCAGCGGCGTTGGGATGGAGCAGTGATTTAATATTCAAATTCCTTCCCGCATCTCCCACGCGTTGCCTCACCCGCGCAACTGTCCAAGCCCACTCCCAAACGAGGAACGGCTTGGAATTCTTAATCCGTGCCCGTATTGCATTGCTCGGTGTGCCACGGTGTGTTGCGAGTCGCATCCGCTCCGATACATTTACTCGAAATCGGCATTCAATTTATTGTATGATTGTGCCTGCCGATAGATTACCGAAATGTTGCATATCAGTTTAGTTTGAATTATTGAAAAAAAAAAAACAATTCATGATTCATGATTAAATTATTGCCATATTTAAAGTGTATAATAACCGTACATTCTATTAAAGTATCACCAAACAATGCTGCCATTTAAACTGTAGCTTCAGATTATAAAATTACGTTGTATCGTATAACCGCTTTGTGGTCTGCATGGACCTGCGGCAAAAATCTATGCTACAGCTCACTTTCAAGCACTTTCGACTGCTAGTCCATCCCGACCAAACAGGTGGACGCATCAACGCCACCACTACATCATCACATACATTTAGGCCTGTGGACGGCCTGACAAGAGTTTACAGACCTGGTCTTCTGGTGCTATTAACATGACATGATCAGCTTTCCAGAGTTTGGCTAGTCCTATTCGTTCCACTAATAGGACTCCTACTACACTAATAGCACTGTTGCAAGCTCACCAATGTAGAGGCTCCTTTGTTTCCCTTGATCAGAATCTTCAACCTGAACGCGTTTAACAGATGTTCAACAAGCTAATAAAAAAATCTCCGAAGTCTTGTATGGTCCTAAAGACAGGATAACAGGCAATGATGTACTATGATGTTAAGAAAAAATTCACTAGACCGAACCTGGCAGGAACACATTGTACTTCAGATATTTAGATAGAGATTTTGGCTAAAGTCTCGAATGTGCGGTCACCTATCTGTCACATCACCCCTGCGTAAATCAGTGTTTGTTAGCAGGGCTGCTGGTGCTGCCATCATCATTTTGGTTTTTGCCTCGTTAATCTCCAACCCGAAGTTTTGTGCCGCACGCTCGATCCTTTGATAAGCTTCTGCTACATAGGAGAACCTCAAACCAATGATGTCTATGTCATCAGCGTATGCCAGGATCTGGATTGACTTATAGAAGATGGTCCCCGAAGTTTCCACCTCAGAGTCGCGGATGGCTCTCTGGCGCTAGGGTTGAAAGGAGACAGGCAAGCCCATTTCCCTGGCGCAGGTGATTGGTGGTAGCAAAGGGCCCTGAGAGTTTTCCATCCACCTTCACCTGGCATGTGATGTTGGCCATTGTCAATCTTACAAGCCTGGTAAGCTCGGCCGGGATTCCAAAAGAGCTCATTGCGTCGTACAGTTTTACCCTGGATTTGCTGTCATATGCGGCTTTTAAATCAATGAAGAGAAGGTAGGAGTGGAGCTGCTGTTCCGCCATCTTCTCCAAGATTTACCGCATCGTGAAGATCTGGTCAGTGGTTGATTTTCCATTTCGGAATCCTCTCTGATAGTTTCCGACTATCTCTTCGACGAATAGGACAAGTCGATCTTGTAAGATTAGGGAGAAGATCTTGCTACATTCTAGCTTATTTCCCTTCTTGAATGTGGGATTTTTATGCCGAGATTTTTATCATGGTATAACCATATAGTTTGGGGTGGTCTGGAGGCGATACCGGAATCAATCTTCACATGGCAGGACCGTAGTTCAAAATCCTTCCAAATCAACTCCCCGTACGCAGAACTAACTACTTTCATTCGGGTATATCAAGTCACAGAAATCCAAAAATGGCAGGCCGGGATAATTCTAGGTTGTAATGCCCAGGAAGAAGATGATATACATTTAGAACTAGTCAGGACAAGGAACTTGTAAGAATTCTTGCACTATGCATGCTGTCAACAATAGATAAACACTAATTATGATACGATAAACTACAAATCAGACTACACCAAAGCTAATATTTTCGCTGTTTTGCTTGTACATGTTGTGATTCATATCCGGACAACCACTGTCTACAGGAGGACAGATTGGTTAGTATACTGACGCTTCTAGTATCTACCAAGCCTAAGGCACTTCAGAATACAGGGTACAGTGCATCTGGCAGAAGTGTGTAAATGAATTTCAACAGTCTTCAGAGACACAACAAAGTATTGCTTGCTAAATCGAATTTTAACGATACTGCTGTTGTCGCCACTGCATCGAATAATCTTGTTAAGCGGGGATCGGGTTGAATTCCAGCTACCGTTTTGCTACAATTAATCGGTTGCAAATATGCTCATGCAGCGCGCCTAACAATCGACAATTGAAAGGAACGTCCAAATGTCTCATATCCCTGGTTCCACCGTTTCCAACCGCCACCGCCACCACTACCACCAATTGTTTCACGGTCGTCGTCACGGTGCCGAGTCGAGCTCGTATGGAAAGGTGATGTGATGAGCTTTAGGCGCGTGAGCAACCCACCATTCCCACATGCAACGACAACACCAAAGCTCGCACCCATTTTATTTCCCCATGTGGCCTCTGAGGAACTCATGCCCTCGTGAGCACTCTCTTGACGTGTTTCCCCGCATAAAAAGTACGATTCTCGCTGGTGAGTGACTCGGTGCGGACACCCAGCCATGTGTGCACCGCATGCTGGCGCGAGTTTCAGTCGGCGAGATCCAACTTTTTGGCTACGGGCGATCGGCCGTACATTTGGTGTGTGCGCTCGTTCGACCGTCGTTCACTCGCGGACAGTCCCTCCCCTCTCCAGCGTGGCGGCAAAACAGCACAAAAAACAAGCATTCCCCTAAAACCCTGCCACCCGAAGAACGGTCCGTGTGCGTGCCCGTTTCGCAGGAAAGCCCGTCGACCGAGCTGCAAAGCTGCGCGACTGTCGCAGCGTTAAATCAGTGTCTCCACCACGGTCCCAGTCGGCGGAGGTTTCTTTTCATTACTGCTGCTGCTACTGCTACCTAAAGCCTCCTGTTATAATACGAGACCAGGCGCCGAACAGAAAGACAGACAGAGTGTGTGCTTTTGAACAGTGTGTTTTTCAGCGGCCTGCGTGCACAACGTTGCCCTGGCAAGAGGACAATTTGGTTTTAGAATTTTCGCAATTTTCGCTGTAAGTGTAGTTACCGGTGAGGAGCTAGCGAACGTAGCCGAGCTAGACGAGCGAGATTGAGAGTGTGCTATCCTCGCAAACGAGTGCAGCATCAGTGCAGCGAAAGTGCGCGTCAACATGGTGAAGTTGCTGGCCTTAATTGGCATCCTCGCGCTAACGGTGGCAACAGGTAAGCGAGCCTAGTCTTAAGCCTTCCCCATACAAACATTAGCAAAGCTGAAGTCACTACTAGTACGGAGCATGGCTGACATCATCATCATCATCATTGCCACCGTGAGGGCATGAGAGCTTCCGCCTCGCGTTTTGCCCGTTTTGGGTGGAGGGCGTTTTCCAATTTTTACACCTAACCGTCGAAAGTGCACTTGCGTTGGATGCATTTGCAACGGTTCGCAAACTCGCCCAAGAACCAGTTTCTGTGTCACACGCAAAAGCTACCCAGCGACCGAAGAGAGTGAAGCGCGCGATCGAGTAAAGCATTATGCTGCGCCTGGTCGCTTTGGGGCCAACCTTTCACAAATTGCTTGCCAACCCGTGTCCCTTTTGCTTGCGTACCACGTTTTGGCACGCACACAGCATTTGCTTCAGCTTTACAACAATCGATCGTTAACGGTACGGGCTGTGCGATCTGGTGAGCTGTTCTTATGGACGTGGGAGTTCAGCAGTCGCATACATTCGACTCGCTGTGACTCCTCCACAGGGCATGAAAAAGCTTTGACATTCCTGCTCCGCTGGAATGTCCTAATTGTGTCCTAATGATCACACTTCTCGTTTAACACTTCCGTGCCGATCTTACGCTTGCTAGGAAAGGACTTGCATGAAGCGCGATTACCAAACCACCTTATTGCCATCACTACCGGATATGGACACCCCCCACGGATCGGCCCCGAACAAACCGCACCGCACAGATACCATTATACAATCAGCATATGCGGCTGGTCAGATGAATTGCGCACCGTCGCGTCACCACGTCACATCGCCTGACACCACATCACATCACTTGTTGGTTCGTGGTATTTTTTTTTTCGAATTCGACGCTGCCAAGCTTCACATTGGTATTGCGTCCGGAACCAGGTCGAACTGGGGCTGGTTCGCACCGGCTTTCTTTCTCCAATTGGTATTACGTGATAATGCAGCCAGCCAGCCACTGACAAACAGGCTCGGGTGGAGCAAGATCCGGTGTCCGGAGATCCTGGGACGCGCGGTACCACGCAAAACCTGTTCCTCCTCTTAGCGCATAATGCAAGCCAATTTTCAACTCGCCCCATTGGCCATCTCTTGCTCCGTCTGGCATTTTTCTGTTTCCGAGTGAAAACTCCTTCCCGACCTTAAACGAGAGGGGGGAGGACAAAAAAGCATTTAAATGCAGATGTATAGGCTTCGAATGATAACGCTAGGGCGAAATGTCATCCGTGTCAGCGTAAGTGGGTATCGTTGGTGATACTGTCGTAATTGGTAGCCTATTGGATATTTTAGTGAGAGGCTATGATTATTAATTATTTAACAAACTCAAAGATTTGTTGTTGCTCAATGGTCTGGATAGTTGTACTAATGTATTATACTCTCAAGATTTCTGAGGAACAAATAAACTGAAATTTTACATAAAGACTTCAAACCAGCAATCGATAGCAACTTATATTGAGACCTTCTGAAGATCTTAGTGCTGTTGAATTGAATATAATTATGTTCGTCGGGAGTTCAGGCCTCTGTTAAAATAATGAGTACAATGCAGCCGATAGAAACGGCTCCCAACGATAGCAGGAACATTATTGATTCAGTCAATTGATCAAATTTCCAGACTGTTAGACTCCTGTCAGAGATCAGACACATTGATGAGAAACCGTAGTTTAACATTTACGATTCAGCGAATAAGATTATATAGTTTCATATTAAATATTTGCAATACATTCATCGTGTGTGATTTGTAAACCTCTCTAGTTCTTCCAGCTTTTCAATTTGAGCCAGTCAATACAAATGCTCATTCAGGCAGTTGAGTCGTTCTGTGTTGGATTTAGTAAAATAAAAATAGAAAATGCTCGTAATTGTTAACGGCAACGAACAACAAAAGGTGAAGTGGAATTTAATAAGCTATTTAGCCTTAAAATTAAACATCATAAGAATGTGAAACTCACCTTTAATTGGCAGTTATTAAATGGATAAAATTTTCAAATTTATCTTACGGTTCCTCATACCAAAAAACCAAACCGCTGCTTTCGTACATTTACCTTCCACTTTCGGAGGGAGACAGAGAGACAGACGCATACCGCCACGCGCACGGATGGGTATTACTTCGATTTTTTTTCGCTTAAAAACCAACGCACAACACACTCTGCCATTCCTGCGTCGGCCGGTAATGAAGCTCGGGCAGCACCATATACCCAGTGTCAGCAATTATGGGTGCGGGTTACTTATTTTGCCATTACATCCTTTTCCACCGCGGTTACCCACGGAGGGGGGTTGCAGTTGATTTGTTGTTTCCGCCGGTAAGTCGCCACCAAGCCCGTTGCCCTGAAAGCTGGCGGTAAGGTGACTTATGCAATCACGATCGAATCACACACGCGGGCGAAGATCGCGCCGAACCGCCTTTCCGCGTTGCTGCTCGAAAGACGCGCTTACTGCTGCTGCGGTTGCAATCGGCGCGTGATATCGGGGAGCGTGCTGGTTTTCTTCTTTAATTTGCCTTTCCACAACTTCCAACGCGGCTGCTTCCTCGTGTGCTCGCAATACCGTGCGCTCGCACTCAAAATCAATCTTGTTTTCGATTTCCTTCAATTATGATCGGCCATCATCGGGAGCGCTCCAACGCACCGGGAGCGCGCAGAAAACAATTGCTATTGCGTGGCTAGCTTTTCGGTTCATTAGCTGAATCTGTTGCCGTTGGTCGTCGACGGTAGAAAAACGCCGACCGAGCCCCCGGACCGAGAGGAAAGATCAAATAAATGAACTTCAACCCCTTTTGCCGGTTCGGCACGATCGTGGCGTGTCGTGTTTTACAGCAACCAGATGAAAGAAGCCGATCCTGAGGGTGGGGTGGGGGGGGGGGTGGTAGGGGGGTGAGGTATGAAATACCAGACATCTATCTGCTGGTATGGAAAATGATCCATCTGCAATGCTTGGCAGGCGACGGCTTTCGCAACGGCTTTTGGGTGCCGCATCAAATGTCAACCCGAAGCTGTTGCCGGAGGTTTAGTTGTTTCTTCGATGATGGGTTTCTTTCTCCGTTCGCCCCGTCTGTTATTTTTTTCTTGAGATTGTTGCTCGATTGCTCGATCACGAAGCGATTGCTCGGCACGGTACATTAGCGTACTCCCGGCGCGAAATGAATCCCTTCTTGCTGCTTTGCTGCGTGAGCTTGCTTGCCCATTTTTATTTGCGCCAAACCCAAATCCGAATCCGCCTGGCGCAATTGCACCTGCTGTTGCATCGCCAGGGCCGAGATCCGTTACGATCGTGTAATTGAGGTGGGCTAAACATTTGTCGCTTTTGGAGGAGGCTCGGTAACTGCGCCTGAGAAGCTTTCCCAATAGTGGTGCCTTCTTTGCTTTTCAAGGAGTGCCAAAAACAACCGTTACCGAGCTGTAAACCGAAACGGTTCGGCAAAAGGGTAAAGGGTGATCTTTCGTGTAACGATCGGGACTTCAATTCAATGAAGCTTGCAGTTAAGTGTCAAAGTTAAGCGTTAATGTTTCCAGTTCCAGAGTCTGTATCATTATTTGCCTGACCTAAATCGATACTTTTTAACACACTCATCAAGAGATCGATTACTGATCGATGTAACACAGCATGTTGAAGCGAAAGTTAAGCCTGTACGGTGTTGAAGCCTCCACAGCCAATCCTAGGCGATCCTCACACCTCTCGGCATGAATGCTGGGGAGGTCAAGGTTCAAGTGTCTTCAAGCGATACTTAAGCAAGTGCGCTTGCACCGTGAGACTTGTAACCCGAGTGAGTCAATTAATGCGCACCCCCCGCTGGCGAGCTTGACACGCGGACTTAATCATTACCGGTAAACACTATCCCGCGCCGGTGCACATCTTCTTGAACGCTGAGTACCTTCCTCGGCTACGTCGGACATTGATTGCCCAACGAAACAACGACGATTCTTCTGATCGGTATCACCCTGTGAAACGGGCACTAGGTCGCATTGGTAACACCGTTCATCAGACCGTCGTAATGTGCCTGTGCCAAATTGCCGACTAACTGTGCGCACCATTATTCCCAACCTTCCCAAGCACGCCGTAGCAGAACAGACAACTGAACTCGAGCATCTCCGTAGATGGTGTGCCGTGATGCCACACTTACTTTTCCTTCCCCCGGTGCAAATGCGATGCGGCGAGCTTAACCGTTCTGACCTTCGTTGCACTTATTTGCGTTCGGCTCTTATTACGGCGAGAAATAAGTTAGACCTGATGTTAATGTGATGTTTTATTTTCTCGTCCTTCGATGCGCAGCCACGGCCGAAGTGCGAATCAAGCGACAGGCGGAAGAAACCACCAAGAAGGAAGAGTCATTCGAGAAAGAGCTTTGCAAAGACAAAGATGCCGGTGAATGGTTCCGGCTGGTAGCGGGCGAGGGCGACAACTGCCGTGACGTCATCCAGTGCACATCGTCGGTAAGTGTGTACGGTAGCGCAGTGCTCTGTGCATTTTGACATTAATCCAATTATTAACACTGTTTCTGGGGGGGGTTTTTCTTTCCTGCTATCCTCCCTATCGCTATCTACAGGGTCTGCAAGCCATCCGTTGTCCTGCCGGTCTGTACTTCGACATCGAGAAGCAGACCTGCGACTGGAAGGATGCGGTCAAGAACTGTAAATTCAAGAACAAGGAGCGCAAGGTAAAGCCGCTGCTGATCACGGACGAGCCGCTCTGCCAGGACGGATTCCTTGCCTGCGGTGACGGTAACTGCATCGAGCGCGGTCTCTTCTGCAACGGCGAGAAGGACTGCACGGACGGTTCGGACGAGAACTCCTGCGGTAAGTCCCCGTTTCCCCCTTGTCTCTGACAACCCAACGCGTCCCCACGCGGTGTGATGAGTTGAAGGTGATTTCACAACCGATCGAATTTCCTAAATGTTATGCGCCAAAATTAACCACGAACCTTTTCGGCCACGGTGGAGGCCGTGCCATAGATCACGCCCGTTTAAAATTCATATCCATAACCGGCAGCAGCATCGTGTGGCATCCTCACACCGTGGCTGGCACACAATGCAGTGCGCGATCGATCGATCGGAGTATTTGCATAATCCTCCACAATCCGCGCCGAGGCGTGGCAGCGAAACTGGATTCCTTTAAATAAATCCACGCACACACACACACAGCAGAAGAAGAAGAAGAAGAAGCCAAATTCCATCTAATCGAGTTGTTACGAAAAAGTGGTGCTAAAAACCACTTCTCTCCTTGTGTCTGCCCTGTCCGGCGTTGCCACTAGCAACTCTCCCGCCGGGATATAGAAAGATCACATTCCAAACCACGCGAGCCACATACACACACACACACGCATACACACGCTCTACCTCCCATTCAGCCCAGCGATCGGTTTTCGATTGCAGACGCGCTCTGAAACCCACCTGGACGTCCTTGAGGGAGAACCGGCGGACCCAGATAGACACCACAGGTAGTGGTGCCGAAGAGGAGAGGAGTAGAGAAGTAGTAGAAGAGGGGAGCAGCAAAAAAAAAAACGCAACGCAATCTGCTTGCCACCATTGCACAGCAGGATCGTTGGATTCCTATTTTTGACTACAGCATCTTCGCACCAGACATACACACCTTACCCAGAGCTGACCTTGCCAACAGGCTGGTGTGTCCGAAATTGCACTTCGCACGCGGACTCTGCTTAGGCTCATCACAGTTTTAGGCTCGTTTGATTAACGATAGCAGACTAGACGAGCTGCTATTTTTAGATCCGCTCGGTGGCCACCGTCAAAGCAAAGCTTACCTCATGCAGGGATTATACTGGGCTCGCTGGGCAATTACAATTTCACCAACCAACTTTCTCTTTCCACTGACCGACGTTGACTCCTGACGTTGACACGTACCTTAGGATGGCATGGAAAAGTAGAGGGAAAGGAAAAGGGAAGGATCTTTTACCAACCAAAAAAAAAGTGCGATCCCTGCGATCGCCAAACCTTCTCCTCGAATCCGTGTGTGTTTTGGAGCGATTTACATCACGCAGGTATTACAAAATAACAATAACGGATACGCTCGCTCTTTCGCACTGGGATCCTGACAGCGATCAAGACTAATACGCTCTGGCTGCTGCTTTCACATTTTGCATGCACTTTAGCACTCCTGAATGTGCGTTTTTTGTGTTGGAGTTTTTTTGCTTCCCACTTTGACTATGCAGCTCAGGTAATGGAGATGAAGTAAGCACGCACGCACACGCTCCCGTGCCAGAGTGAGCCAATTTCTTCGCCAATTCCGCCGTAAACGTATCGCGAACAGGAACAGCTGGTAAGCGGTGTTTTGCACAAGTCCTGCACCTTCACCGGTTCAACAACAACAACAAAAAAACCCGAGCAACACACCACTCCATCGGGACATCGGTATCGTGGGTGAAGGTGAAAGGAGAAAGGCTACTTTGGAGCCGGATGTAAGCGTGATGATTCTACCGCATTCGGCTCGAACCATTTACTGCTGGCCAGCCTTTCTGCCCGCCGGGCAATTAGCTGGCCGATGGAGGTTGTTTTTCGCTGTTGTTATTACTCGACCTGGCAGCCAATGCGATTGTTTGTATTGGCGGCCGGGACCGACAATGGCCGGGGGCGAGGGTCCATCTGCCATATGAAGTGGTGTGCAGACAACAAAAAAGCGCCAACAGCTCGGCAAAGGTTATGCATGCAATCGCATCACTCCCGGACGATGATGCTCACACGAAAATAGCAACACCGAAACGACAACAAAAACACACATCTCGTGGTGGTGCCTGCTAACAGCAGCAGCAGCAGCAGGTGGAATTGCAAAAGCTTACGCAATGGCTTACGCCGCCGCACCCGGGCATACATCTAACCCCTTTTGCCATCGACGCGGTCGTCTTGTGCCAGCATCTCCACAACGCATGCACAATGTCACGCAAGACGCTGGCCCGCTTGACCCGCTGGAGGCAATCGCCGGCGACTGCTGGGAACAAAAAGGCTTCTTGCAAGCGCTCAAGTCTTAAGCCTATTTTAAGATCTCTTCTTATTCTTCGCACCCGGTGCTGGTGCTGGTTCCATAATTATGTGCGCATATTTTAGACCAAGCACATCGTTGCACAGCCCAAATTCGGCGTCGTGGAACCTCTCTCTATCTCTCTCCGACGTTGCTACCCCGACTAGTTTTCCAACCTGTGTCGGATTTGCATCGATTTGGTTGTTTTGCACTACGAAAAATATGTAAACTAGCTGCGGAGCAAATGATATGCTCTATTTCGAATCGCTGGCTTTGGCTTTTTCCCGAAACCTGATCTACAGAAATGTTCTGCTCGGTAGGTTTTACTCTGAGATCGCAGCAACTTCACTGACCTCGCCCGAAAGGATTCCAATCGGTTCCTTTCTATCTGCCCGGTATTATCGCATGCAATTTCTCTATCAATTGCGAATCGCTTCAGCGTAGCACAAGGTGCAGCAGACAAGATTCCGGCCCGGTGGCCCGGTGTTTAGGTCACTCGGATCAACTCCGAGTGTCTGCCCCGGGTACGAACCGGTCTGTGGCAGCGCACGAACGGCCTGTTTGGTCTCGTTTGGCTTGGTAGCACTGCCGGTGATAGCAACCAGAAGGACCCCGTACCAAGGAGGTTCGATCGGTGTGTGTGTGTGTGCATGTGGTAAAGCGGGTTTGTAGGTTACACGCCGATCAGTGTGTACCCTGCATGTTGGCAACTCTTTCACGACGGCCATCCCTCTTTCCCCCGTAGTGGGGTTTTCGATCGAACGCGGCTTATGCAACCGCCGCCGCCGCCGACACACCGCCAGCCCTGGCGGGTGGGCTTTTCGTCTGGTCTTCATCTGCACGATCGTTTGTAATCGATCGTGGCAGCGACTAGCTCGAGGATCGTGCGCTTTCTCGCGATCACCAACCGTCCGCACCGACGAAACCGACGGGACCGAACGAGACTTCAATTTCATGCACCGAAAAACCGTTCCAACGATCAGACACAATGAAATTAAAGAACCCGCGACCATGTTGCAGCTTAAGTCGCCCAGATTAAGCCAACTGGCAAGGAAGCCAGTCGCGTTTAGCGGTCCCTAAAATCTCACCCCACCACCCCAATTCTTACCAACCGTCAGCTCCCAACGAACATCGCGGCCTATCTACCCCATGTGTCCGTATCGTGGCGTGGGCCGTACTGCAACTAATAGGGTTATTTATTCGCGTATTTGCTTAGCCACATGCTTTCCCTGCCCGGTGGTTTCGTGTGATCGGACCTCGTTGGACCAGTGGACATACCCAACCTCAAATACGCCATCTGGTAAATTGTTGAAATAGCATCGGTCCGGTGGGTAACAAACAAACACAGGACAAAAAAAAAACACCCCAAACAACAACGACGACCGAAAACAACTGTAGGCCGTTTTTTTCGTTTTCCATTCTTTCGACACCCGATCTATCGTCACCCGCGGTGGACCACGGTGGTAATAGACACTTCTAATGGAGCATTGTTGATTAATTTCCGTCCCTGTGTGGTGCCCGGGCACTGGGTACCACTACACGGCGCAACAAGCATGAGAATGCGCTTTTCGCGTGCAGACATTCCTTTCGGGTGGTTGTAGGTTGTAACTGCCCACGGCACATAGGACGCAGCCCTAACGACACGCTATTGGACGCTATGTTTGCTATGGAGCTCAGCTTGAGAGAAGCTGTACAATAGAGCGCGAGGTGTGTACTGGAAGGTGAAAGCTGAAGCACCGTTTTGCGTATAGGAGAATCGAGATAATTCTTGCATATTTTTTCTACCGAGTGCTGTAGGTTGTTTGGCCGTTTCCAGGAAATCCATTCTATCGGCTCGAGAATTCAGGAAGCTTAATGCTCTCACCGCATTGGCGAGGAGTGAGCTCATACCTTTTAATTAAATCAAACGAGGAAACCGAGCGTGAAATTTTGCCTACATCATGGCCATTTAATTTGAAGGCTTGTGACGGCTTAGAACACGTCATACGCATTAGCTTCTAGGACCGGCAAGATGGACAATCGTCCAAAGTTTTACCATTTGCAACATCACATGATGTAGTGTTGCGTCGTCCTTCAAACGTACCGACTCGATCAGTTCCTCGTGGAGTAAGTCCGAAGGCTGGCCGCTCAAACAGGGGGGGTTTGGGTAGAAAAAGTCCCAACCTTTCCTGCCCGCTGCAGGTGCTGAGCACTCGCTGAGCGTTAACTCGCTGGATCCGGTTTGTCAGCGTTGGGTGCGCTGAATACAAGAAGCAGGAAGCAATCAGGAAACGTCGACGATCAGGCTGCCACTTAGTGGTGATCGGGGTGGCGCACATATGGGCACACGGTGCTCCAGTCATGTCGGTGCGGCCCTTCCCTTCCGCGTACGTCACAGCAAACGGTCACAAAAGCGTGCCGATGATATGGGCTTCAGCCACGTCGTCGGCCCAGCGAACGCAACGGATCGATCGAGCGAGCGAAACGAGCAAATGATTGGCCGTTCGTCGGGTCAACCTGCCGCCGGGAGCATGTCCGTCAAACAGGTTTACTGGGCGCTCATTATAGGCGGCAAGGTTTGTGGAGCTCCAGGAGCTGTGGTGACTTATTTTCGGACATCGTATCCCATCACATGGCCCAAAAGTAGACGTTGACTCCCGCATGGTGTCACGACGCGACGTGTACAGGGAGTAGTCCCCAGTGATCGCTCTATGTCTCTCCCTCACTCTACCAATATCTCTCTCTCTGCTTGGCCCAGACTTGGCACGACGCCTTAAGCACACACTTTCGCTTTGCGTAATATTACCTTCTCCCGAATGGTAGTGGGACGCATAATCCCGAGCCGGTTTTGCGTCCGAAGGAAAGTGAACGAGCAGGCAAACCTGAAACGCACACAAAAACTAGGCCCAAGACCGGGTTGCTGCCACCGCCAAACCGCCTATCGCCTTCGCCTGCCTGCGCTGCGGTTATCAAATCGGCGTGATCTTTACGGATCTTTCTCTCCGACACCGTCCGACAGCGTCTAGCGGGTCACGATCCCCGGCGGGTGTGGTACGAACGTCCCCAGGGAAAAGCGTGTACGCACGGCACGGTGACGACTTTCGGACGTCGCCACTCGAGCTCGGAGTGGAGTCGCGGTGTTTGCGTCGATATGTAAATTGAATTTCACTCTCGATTTCGTTTGAGAAAACTGGATTTCGGTCCCGTAAGGTTCGACCCCCGCCGGCCCAGGAGCTTAGCAACAACGCTCGCCTGCTTTGTTTTCTTATCAGGTTTCGGGCGCTGCTGTCCATTCCACCCCAACCATTTTAGTCTGCTGTTGGCTTTTATTCAATCGTGATTTGACTTTTGTTTGATTCCCGCCAAAAACAACATCGACAACAACAGCCGCAGCAAAAAAAATCCAAAGTACCGGAGGGGAACAAAACAAGCATAACAGATGCCTTTGATAGACGTCTGAAAGGAAACCAAATACGTTCGACTGGTTCGGGGACAACGTTGCTGACAAGTTCATGCTTTCCCAACTGAAACTGCATGAGGTTTAACATCAGTCTCGGTTTCTCGTGGCGGTCAACATGTTTCCTTTGTTTCGTAACAACAACCAACCCACCGGGCAGGTGTACCGATGAAGATCGCTATCAAGCCGCAAGTCATAAGTGGGAATGCAACGTTCACGGTCCTGTGTGCGGTCTGATGTCCACTGCACGGTTTGCTTTTCCATTGCAACGGCCATCCATTCGCTCGTGGTAGTGAACCTTGAAAACCTTGCACTTACAATGTCCGGGTCCAACTCTCATCCATCATCTCCTGCACACATGCACACGACACAATTAATGGCAAAAAGGAAGAGATTGCTCCTCGAGTCGATGTTTCCACCGGTGCTTATATGTACATTCTTTGCATCCGTTGTCAATCTAGATATCGAGAACGATCCGAACCGTGCGCCACCGTGCGATGAGTCCGTGTGCCAGCTGCCGGATTGCTTCTGCTCGGAGGATGGAACCACCATCCCCGGCAGCCTGCCGGCCAAGGATGTGCCGATGATGATCACCATCACCTTCGACGACGCGATCAACAACAACAACATCGACCTGTACAAGGAGATCTTCAACGGCAAGCGCAAGAACCCGAACGGTTGCGACATCAAGGCGACGTACTTTGTCTCGCACAAGTACACCAACTACTCGGCCGTGCAGGAGACGCACCGCAAGGGTCACGAAATTGCGGTCCACTCAATCACGTAAGTACCGGTTGGCAGATCTTAACCGAGAGGATCTCTCTCGGCTTGGCATTACTATCATTCTGTCCATATGCATCGGTTGCGTTGCGAAACGTTTGCGCCTTATCCCATCATCTGTTGGACGTCATGTTTTCTTCACCGTTTTCATTTTGCACCACAGTCACAACGATGAGGAACGCTTCTGGTCGAACGCCACCGTGGACGACTGGGCGAAGGAGATGGCCGGTATGAGAATCATCATCGAGAAGTACGCCAACATTACGGACAACTCGGTGGTCGGTGTGCGTGCACCGTATCTGCGCGTCGGAGGCAACAACCAGTTCACCATGATGGAGGAGCAGGCGTTCCTGTACGACTCGACCATTACGGCGCCGCTCTCGAACCCACCGCTGTGGCCGTACACGATGTACTTCCGCATGCCGCACCGGTGCCACGGTAATCTGCAGAGCTGCCCGACCCGCTCGCACGCCGTCTGGGAGATGGTGATGAACGAGCTCGATCGCCGGGAGGATCCGACCAACGACGAGTATTTGCCCGGTTGCGCGATGGTAGACTCCTGCTCGAACATTCTCACCGGTGACCAGTTCTACAACTTCCTCAACCACAACTTCGACCGGCACTACGACCAGAACCGTGCCCCGCTTGGTCTGTACTTCCACGCCGCCTGGCTCAAGAATAACCCCGAGTTCCTGGACGCGTTCCTGTACTGGATCGATGAGGTGCTGTCCAACCACAATGATGTGTACTTCGTCACCATGACGCAGGTCATCCAGTGGATCCAGAACCCGAGAACGACCAACGAGGTCAAGAACTTCGAGCCGTGGAGGGAGAAGTGCGTTGTTGAGGGTCAGCCCGCCTGCTGGGTGCCCCATTCCTGCAAGCTTACCTCCAAGGAAGTGCCCGGGGAGACGATCAATCTGCAGACTTGCGTCCGCTGCCCCAACAACTACCCGTGGGTGAACGATCCTACCGGTGACGGATTCTTCTAAGCTGTCACACCTTTTGAAGCAGTAGCGGGTGCTTTTTGAGCAGCTCTTCTCTTTTGACTCGTTTAACGGTTGCGTGCTCCTTGGAGCTCAACGATCGTGGAATTTCAATTTTTATCGCCCACTACCACATTTATCCTGTCCTATAGCGATACTTAAACTTTCGGTCTTTCACTTTATGGCACACTGGAGCACCAGTGGAGCAAAGGACAAATCAAATGCAACTACGCACTTCTCATCTTTCGTGCGTTGCTCCAATCGAATCGAAGCACTCCTCCCGGCGGGAGGGAGGCTACTGGGTAGTAGTCAACTAAAGCGACCATCCATTCTACCCGGTCCTTCTCCTCAACGTCTAGTCTCGCGCCTCGTAGCCACTTTTGCGGCAGTATTGCCGTTGGCCATTCACGAGACTACCACACATTGCCGCCCCTCCCCGGGAAGGGGAAAATCGGAGGAGAACTCCCTGCTATTCCTCTTACAAATGGAATACGAAAACACGCATCAGAAGAGTAGAGGAAGCAAACAACGAATGCTGTGGATATTACAATTATGTATTTTTTGTCGTTTATAACTTAATTTAATACAACACAAAATGAAGAAAATTAAAAAAAAACAACAAACAAACAAACCAACACAAAAAAATACTGCGAAAAAATATCCATTCTACCCGCAACAAACATAACACAGGCAAACGAACGACGAAACTATAACATTGCTATTGTACATCCGAGGAGTCCACAGAAAAACGCTGAAAAAACAATTCCTCCTCCTCCCGCCACGGTATTCGCCACCCTCTTTTCCCGGATAGAGAGAAAAGGAGGGAGATACAAATTTAACAACAAACTGATTGAACACAGAGCAACTCTTCAGTAGGGGTCACAAATTCAACCCCCGTCTTCCTAAAGCGGGATTTGGACAATTCCATTCGTTATAAACCTTGTCCTGTATTTTGCTACTCCAACCTCAAGGTACACTTTCCCGCTCCTCCAAACCCCTTGCTCGACTCGATTAATATGTAAATACTGTGTAGACGCTAGTTGTTTAAGTGATTTCTGTGCCGTATAAGCGGTTCTTGTTTGTGTGCGCGGAATGGAAGAAAGCCCTCTTTCCAAGACCCTTTTGCAGGTTTCAGGTTCAATGTTGGGGTGGGCGTTTGTCCCCACGCATTGTTGAACGGCTCCAAAAATCTCAACATTTGGCAAATAGACGCACGCTGCGTAACCGAACACGAATTACTACAGCTCATTTGAGCCACAAAAAAACATTGTCAGAAACTAGTTTGAATGCATATGTTAAAGCTTTCCCCTTTTCACGACCAAAACCCCCCTCTCTCCGCCCCCCCCCCCCCCCACCTACCCATTCCATGTAAAAGTCGACTGTTGTTAGCAGAAAATTGGAAAGAAGACAAAAATAAAGACTATTTTAGAGAAAGAAACCCACCCACCCTGTGTGTATCGTGTCGCCTCGTTCGCCATGTTCGTAACATGTTGCAATAGGTATCGATCGTTCTGCGGGAGGCTGCGATCGTCAGGAGGATCGACGTTCGAAACTTTCCAAAGGTACGCTCCTCCATGTAACTGTGCATCGCGAAACGCAACATGCGCATGCGCACGGAACGAAAGAAAGGGAGAGTTGGCAACGGTTTTGCTCCTTTTTTTTTGTTGGTTTTGCTCCCCCACTGCGTTCATTCAGTTTTCTATCCAATCCAAGGTGATCCAGTAATCATACCACATACCACCCTCGTATGACACCCTGTGGGGCCACTGCCACCCATCGGATCAGGGGACTTAGACGATGGCCGTGTGACGACGACGAGACCGCACGAAAGGTGGCCACATTACCGTATATATGCAGCGTTGCCTATCTGCCAGCTACTACTACTACTACTACTACTACTACAACTCTTGTTCTCGTCTGCTTCCCTGTCTGATCGTGGCGGTTTCGTGACCGTGCAGTGAAAGACGGTGCCTGAGATTGAGTTAGAAACAGTCGATGAAGTGTATGTATTTTTTTTTTCCTTCGCTTTCGATTCATCCACAAAAAGGTATGCCTGAGGGTGATTATACCGTATGTGTGTGTGTGGATGTCTGTTTCATCTCACGATCGTACCGTTGTTTACTGGTTACCGATTAAAGCTAAGCGACAGTGCAACGGGCTTTCGATGGGAACCGTCTCTCAAAACGAGTATCAGTTGTGTGTGTCCCCCCGGTGTAGCCCGGAACGTGTAGCGTATCGTCACGACGACGCCACCGCCACACCGCATCTTAATAATGGCGAAGAACCAACTTCTTTTTTTTCCCAGCGTGCGCTAATGTCCACGTTCCACGTGGACGGCAGCAGCGTGGCCACGTTCGCACCTTTCCGCTTCAGACAATCTAGGCAGGTTTGCCCAGCGTCTAGGCGTCTTCGGACATGTTTTGTAGAATTTATGATAATGATCTGGTCGAAGAATTTGGTGTCGAAATGCTTCTGTGAGAGCCTGCGCAGTTGCTAGTGGTCGGAAGCATTCACACGCAAGCTAAATCCGGAACACCAACCCCGAGGCGGGAACCGGGATGAAACCTTAATCATAAGCTCGCTTCAAGGTTGGGAGGTGGTGGTTAAAAATAAACGAGTTATGATTGGTAATATGGAAAGGTGGTTGAGTCACATACGGCCATTTTAATCAGGGATCGCTATCAATCAACAATTTCATGAACAAGATAGTTCAGTATAATCTATGCTTAAACTCTGAAAATAGGTCCTGAATAGGTCTGGAATGAGGAGATCTGTTTCTCGATCAGTTATAATCTCAAGACAGTCTTGATGTTCTTGAAACATATTTTTCAACAAATTGAATTCGATTCGATTATTGATATCACTACTTGTGTGTCACATACAGGGTGTGCAAGCTATGTTTGACAGTTCCCTGAGAAAATTAAAAAACAAATTAGCGCCAAATAAATAATTAAAAACACTTTTTCATAGGATGAGAATCTTCATTCGAATAATTGAAAATAGCCGCCCTCTGCTTCGATACTGGACTCGACCCGTCACTGGAACATGCAACAATGCCTAACCATGTCTTCCATTTGCGATAGGAATTTTCTCAAAATTCAGGTTGCCACAATTCGGGCGACTTTTGATTGTTTGATTCACTCGACATTTTATTCACTATTAACACACGCTCTTAGCTTTGGAATGAGATATTCTTGTTATTATACATTAAGCCAACTACGAGTTGTATAAAAAACACAACTGTCAAATATGGCTTGCACACCCTGTAACTTTTTCCTCTGGTTGCTGTTCGATTCTGTTAGCATATCGTCTTTCCCAGTTTAGTTTTTTGTTTTCTTATGTTCCATCTCATTTTTGTACATTTATTTTCTGATTTATGAGTAAATTGCAGAACTTACGACCATTTTTCCCTCTACTTCTAACATTGTTTAATATTTTCTTCTACTTTGTTATTATGACAACATATAAACAAGATTGGAATTAAAACAATGCTTTGATGCGTAACGACGACGTTTTTTCTATTGCATTGCCTCACTCCCAAAGGAATGATTCAAATCTAATACAACACAAAACTTCCAAGCAAAGGTTATATTTTCAATCATTCAACAGTTCGGAGGATGTGTAGCATTCCAATACCGAATCGAATCAACTTTGAATGAATGTCACGAGGAAGAGAATCCCATAGAGCCCGTGCGCAGTGTCTTGCGTGTGTTTGAAGTACGATTGCGTGAAGGTGATCTTTTCGACAAAACAACCGCACAGCGTTTGTGGTAACCGGCGAGAACCGATCCCACCCTCTCTGTATCGGAACGCGTACCAGGAATCCATTTTTGGTATCGGCAAAGAACGTTGATTGGGTTGGGTTTTTCCAGCCACTAGACCATCCGA
This sequence comes from Anopheles stephensi, assembly GCF_013141755.1. Taxonomy (NCBI): domain Eukaryota; kingdom Metazoa; phylum Arthropoda; class Insecta; order Diptera; family Culicidae; genus Anopheles; species Anopheles stephensi. Next base: position 31,244,444 of record NC_050202.1, on the reverse strand, counting down.
TTATGAACCAATGACAGCTGAACAAGGAACATGGGATCGTCTAATTAACCTCCTCCAATGGTGATGATGATGAAGATGATGTTGACGGTGTCGGTGCTGGTTGCCCTGCTAGAGCTGACACCGCCGTAAACACTCGCGCAGCACACCACTGTGGGTGACGCCGCGCTGACACACACCGAACGCGCCCGATCGATTTCATGGCGTACGAACACTCACCCTGGCAAAACCGTTACCAGCACACCCTGATCGATTCCTTTCATAATTCACCGTTGCATTGCGGAACACCTTCACCTCGACCACGACAGCGGCACGAGCTGTTCGTCGCCACTGGCCGCACCGTTCCGCCGCCGGTACACTACTTCCTTCTTCGACCGGCACTATCGTCATCTGCGTCAATTATCGCCAGCCTAACAAAATGCTACAAATTCGGTACAAAAGAAGCGGCCCGGATCTTCTAGGGTGTGTTGCGAGTGTGGCGAAGGTGACGGGCTTCTCACGATGCGCAGGATGCCAGCAGCTGGGTCCATGCCACTATATGTCAAGTTCGTGCACGAGCCCGGTGGTACAGTTTGCTAAGGTGCCTTGCGAAAGCCGGCCCGGATGATCGTGTGCCTCGCCATGGATCGTGTGCCGATGTAATGGATGATAATTTTCGTCTTTTGATTGCCGGTTTATCCCGCAAAAGGGGTTATAGTTTTTCCCGCATGTCAAATTGACAGTCTATTACCGAGCGGATTTCACCTTTCGCTAGCTAACAAAAGCTGTTTTATTGACCGGTAATGGGAGTTCATTTGGGAGTTGATTCATTGCCGCCGTGTTACAAAACGAACCGGAGAATCTAGAACCTCCTCCTTGGCATTAGCGGACAGGAGCATGACATACGGCCCCAACCTAGTGCCCAGAGATAGAGCGACAAGAATTTGTGTGCAGCTCGGTCGGAAACAGACTGGCACCCTCCATCAATCCATCAATCCGAAAGTCGCTAGAAGCTCTGCAAGACGCGTACCACCATTTGCGACCTCCAAGCGCAATCCGGCAGGGAAAGGCGTGAGGGGCATTGCAATTAAAAAAAAACCGTTCAACCATTACTACATTCTCATTCACCTGCCCACCGCGGTTGCTCGCCATTCGAATCAATCGCACCACCGATTCGATTGCGAGGCTGATCGTTCTATTTGGCTACCGGGTGCGCATGTCTGTCGGCACAAATTGACCTACTACGACTGCTGCTACCGAACAACGGGTGGGTTGCCCAGATTACGACGCGGTACGCCGCTACCGAAACTGCACCGGCTAGAAGTCGGAATCCGGTACCGCTATCTTCGCTATCCTGACGGAGAGGTCCGACCCACCACCGCACAGCAATTAAGTCGTATAACTGTGTATGGCGGAATTAGTATTCCACACGAGCTGCTATTCCGTCCTGGCACATAGCACGCCACTTTACGAGACGCAGAACTTAGAATGACAATCGGTTGATGTTGATGGAACGAGTGTTTCAGCTGCTTGATACCACGGTGGTCACGGTTAGATCGCCGGGGATCGATCGAGACGTAATTCTAGCTTCCGACCGATCAGCTGCTAGTCAATGTGGCGTAATGGTGAGCGCTTTAGCTACCAGAAGAATTTACCAGCGATCTTAGCGTGCCTTGAAGATGTTAGGAGGAAATAGAGTTCTTTCAACGGATTTATGTGTAGGTTGTTAGGACCTCTTTGAATAGTAAAAAAGAACATTATCTCACATCATATTGGTTTCTTCTATGTAGAGCTAGGTTATTTCCTCTTTATATCTTAGTTTCCTGATGTCCTGATATGACCTGGTGTTATGTAGTCAGAAGATTACTTCCCCATTGTTCTTGGTTTCTAGAGTCATGCATGTGTTAAAGATCTTCGTCTTGATCCAATCATATCCTCAAGTTTTACCCTCACATTAACCTTACTACCTTGTGCTTTGCACTGTACGTAATAAAACACTTTGTAAATGTCAGTCTCAGGTTCGTTGCAACTTTGAAACGTATAACCTTCATTTTGGCTAGCCAGTAATCAGACAGGCCATATCCAGCCAAGGCTCTATTCATTGTCTTAATCTAATGCGATTTTAGTCCGGATTCCTCATACCATTCGAACGCTAGAAACTTCCTCTTTTGTTTTCGCATTCAACCCTCAGTCATGTTTTAGTGCCCTGTTTTAGTGATTTGGACATTATTTCTGGGTTTCAGTCCATCAAAAATAAAACAACCAATAAACCAATGAGTGCCAGGTTTGTAGCGTCTATTAGGACAACATAGTTTCTAGTGCTCTTGCTACAAAACTACCACCTTTAAGAACCTCTAAAACTGAACTAGCTTAAAGAAACACTCATCATATTTTTTTCATATACATTTCATAACTACATTCTAACACGGTTGCTTCATCTGAATGCAACATAAAAACAAATGCAACCAGTTATCTGGGGTCTCTTGACACAAACTTGAACTGCTTCTAGCGAACCAGCTTACGCACCGTTGCCTCTAGACCACCCGCCGGTAAAAGATTTGTGAGTCCTTTCAGAACTTGTGTAGTGTGCGGTTGATAAATACGACCAACTTTACGGCACCCTGTTCCGGCAGCGACGGAGACAAATCGTCTCGCCTGGCGACAAATGCAGCGCCAACACCGTCGAGGCGAGAAAAGTATTTCACAAAGTTTACTAGCCTTTGTTCTGGACCAATTGCTGGCCCGCAGGTAGACGAACCGGACCGGGTGTCACTTGTATGGTATGCTATGATTTCGCAACCGATATACATGTTTTTGTTTTGTCCACCTTTTGCAGCAACGGTGCTCATTGCGGAAGGTTAACGAGTTAGCCCGGCCGGGTCAACGAAGCGAACCGATGAAAGTGAACCTACCAGTCATGTTGACAGTCTTGTAGCGAACAACGGACACCGGTTTCGGTGAACTCTTAGCCTTGAGATGGAAGCCCGGCCAACGAGCTCTATCGCACCGGAATGAGGAACATTAATTTCACACTCGCCCCCGGTGCGCATGTTTCACCGCTGCTTTATTCCTGCTCGGTACTGCAGTAATGTATGGCTTCCTTTAGCACAAACAGAATCTTCCCGGCGAGCGAAACACACACACGCACACGCACACCCTTTTCCGGATGATGCATTAAAGTGGTGCCTGTGTTCTGGTCGATCCTATCCTCAGAGATGCGCTTTTTCTCAACAACAGCGGCAATTAATACCATGCAGCAGCACAGTGACATCAGCACCACCGTACATGACATGCGCATTTCCTTTCTCCTTCGGCGATCGGCAAACAACATAACAAAGGTGCGCAGACCTTGCGCTTTGAAGGATGGCCACAGCACGGGGGTAAACAAAGCCCGGAACGATGCCCCAGGGTTGAGAGAAATCAAAGTAAAGAAACAAAAGCAAACCAACGAGCGACCGAAAAGAAGAAAGAAAAAAGGTGCCAAATGCAAAGCATACATTACCCACCGTGCCACGATTGAAGTTTGCATAATCGTGAATACCCTCACATTCGCCAACCGGTGTGATAAACATGGATGATAAAATGGAAGAAAAAGCACGGTCAACAAAGCATCCGCCGTACGTCGCTGACGATTACGAGCGGATCGCCGGTTCGTTTGCATTCCACGATTGCAATCACTTTCGTTTTAGATCAACGTGTGGGACGATCTCTTCGCCCGGGGTGTGAATGAACCATCGGGACGGATCGGCAGCAGACAGCCACGCTGGAAGAAGACGCATCGAAAGTAAGTGCAATTTTGATCGAACCCGTACCAGCAGCACGTCACAAACAATCGGCTACCAGGATCTGCTACAGCGTCGCCATTGCAGTCCATTTGCAAGTGTTCATCGCCATTAGCTGGCGCCAGTTCCGCACTATGCGTCGAAGCTGGACAACGGTAGTCGGATTAATTTCTCGGTTTTTGGACTTGGGTAAACTTTTAAAAAATATTCTCCTTTTTTATTTTCAAACATATAAAATTAATTAAAAATAGACTATACGTGAACTTTTTTTGTTTGAGCTATATGTCACAGAACTTTTTCCTATAATTCAGGTCTTTGATGCCTTAGTAAAACATAATCACGAAGCACTTTTCATCACAGTGGATCATTTTGACCAGTTTAGTTTAGTTTAGTTATATATTAAGGAGAAGAAAAACACAGTTAGCATGGAGTATTTCAGCTGTTAAATGTCAAAACGTAAAGAAATTTACTTAGGTCATTATAGATCCCTTTTCTATACAACACAAAATGCGCACGTGGGCTGGAACCACATTTAAGGTGAGTTAGGTACTGCATAAATGATCTGAAACAATGTTTTTCAACAAGGGGTTACTCATATCGGACATTGATCATGTGGGACAGAAGGCAGTATTGAGGATCAAATCCCATCCAGATCGTAGCCACGTACGCAGGACCGACTATCCAGCTAAGGGTAAAAACCAAGTCTTGCCTTTTTATGGCAGGCCGAGATCTTTCGAGATCATAAAAGCAAGGAAGAAGAAGAGTTTGCGATAGATACTTTGTATTTGTAGCTACTTTTAGAGGCATTTAGGCTGGTGGCACAGCTCCGTCGTATAGTTTTTTCGTCGTAAGTTTCTGTTAAATTGTTCATGGGACTTAATAGATAGCCAAGGGTTAATATTTCCATCGTACGATGGAAACAAAAAAAAAATTGTTTGGAAATGTTGACAGCTAAAACCGCAACGACGTAGTTGTGCCACCAGCCCAAACTTGAAGCTTCTCTCTGATAGTCAATCCATGCTACTGTTAGAACAAGCATCCAAGAACGACCTGGCCAATTATCCCCCAAAAAGTCTATTGATTGGGTTTGTACAACAGTTTTGAAGTATCGATACTCCCTTATTACTGTAATACATACACTTTTCCCGAAGATATGGAAATTAAATATTGTCCAGACGACCTTTAACCGATTACTGCCCAGCCTATGAAACTTCAAACGCCAAATATTTCTTTCATTTAATGCTTTAGTCTTAATATTGGTCGGTCTTCACACGGCAGGATTGGTGATGGGGTTTCATTAAAACTGTCTCCCCGTAGTTTGGACTGACTATCCAGCTACGGGTAAAATCAAGACAAAGAAAGCCATTAATAGCAAGCCTTTTAAGGTTGTAGCGGCAAAGAAAAAAAAATCTTTTAAAAATTTCTTTCGTCCGCCACAAACTCATTTGCCCCATAGTGTCGGACATCGAAGCTGTAACGAGATCACTCGCTAGTAATGAGCATGCAAAAAACTCCGCAGCCAGAGTTCGAGGCTAACCACAGCCGCATGGTGAGGAGTGCTGTTTTTTGCTGGGCGAGATCGTAACACCGCCCGGCCGTGTTGGGTTGAGCGGATGCTTCCTCTTCGGGTATTTTTAGACCTACTCACGGTGTTGCGGTGCATCGTAAAATTAAATCCACTCTCCCCGCCCCGCCAGTCAGTCGGTAGAGCGAGCAATGAAAACACACAAAATGCAACGGACACCCGCGGCGGCATCCAACGGCCTCGAACGGTTGGATGGATTGCACTCCGAATTTTTTTGTTTTCGGCTCTCGGCATACTCGCATACTTCGGGTGTCTCTTCACCTTCGGCCAGCACGTTGGAGGAGTCCACCATTTCCTTGACATTTGCCAAAATATACTGCCTTCCGTCTGTTGGAGTGTTGCGGTTTATACCGTTGCCATTCGGTGCTCACTTTCTAGTGAGCTTGTTTTCCATCACAACGGCGTACGGGTATAAGGCGAGGAAATAAGGGATAAGAGAGTATAGTCAAATCATGATCGTGTGATGTAAAGATTAATAAATTCGCTTGGTTGGATCATTTGTGCGTGGTGCTGATGGACCAGGCGAATATTGTGGGTTTTTCGAGCTTCGTAGGTAGTATTTCGTCTATTTGATATAAAGCGCTATCAAATATGTTACTGAAACCTCAGTGACTTGATCCATAATTTCCTTCAGCAATAAGAACTAATTCTGTGCAACGCTGTAAGCAAAATCACCACACGAAAAGGCGATTATACGCGTGGACCATCGATATCAAATTTGTCTCCAGATGAGAAAAAACATTGTCTACTACTTTCGATAGATCATAGCCGCTGATCCAGAGATTCGTGGATGCTAATTAACGCTCCATCAGCTTTCCAAGTCATCTGTCGTCTGGCTTCCTTCAGGCAAAACCTGCCTCACAGCGAGTACAATGCGTGACTAGCTCCCACCCAAAATCGTACCTCGGCGTGAAAGCATCTGCATGGCTGTGTGATAATAACGTTTAGCAACACAATCAAAGTGTAGCAAAGAGATAGACACATTGTGCTAAACACGCATCAACTTTAAACAGAGCGTAACTCATTTCATGGTCATACGAAATGGGTTAATCATATGGAGGTTTTGGAGAATGTGCGTGTATGTTTTTGTTTTTGCCCCATACCTTTTGTCAACTGACGATTATCCTTTTTTTTTGGTTGTTGTGCTTTAGAAAACATACCCACTTTTGCTTCATTTAATACCGCTCATACCCTCCTGATGGAGGAGGCCTAGAGAAAAGAGGTTGATCGTTGGGAGGTTTCCATTTTCGGTTGCCGCGAAAGGTACCCAACGTTCGACGAGCACCAAACTTCAATCAAAAACCCACCTGGAACGTGTCAGACAGTATTCAAACGGTTGACAGTTTCTGCCCACGGCTAGCGGATGATTGCTGTTCCCGGCACTGTGTACGCCCCACAAGCTTTCCACCTTTAAATGGTGATGGATGGCATTGTGCCCCGTGCGCACGAAACACTCAACATTATTCGAAAAACAAAGCAATTGAGTAACGTTTCCTAAATGTGTGAAATTATGAGGTTCAAATGTTGTTTCCTTAGCTTCTAGAGCTGCTTAAGTTGTCTGAACTTCTTGAGGAGAATTTTCCTAAGCTCGAAAACCAATAACCTCTAGAACAATCCCTCCTTTTGAGTCTGAAACGCACACATCGGTCTCTAACGTAACACTCAGTCACACTAAATTACGAACGGTGTGTTGTTTTATTTTTACGGTTAATGCCCACGACAATGCCACTTAAATTTATTCTAAGTACGTGGCCAGAATGCAGGATTGGCGTACAAACTTTCTGTGCGCCTTACCCCGGCGAGGGGGTTCGTCGCTTGCAAAGCTTGCGCCGTGCATTGAAGTCTTTTGATTTCGACGTTGGTTTTTGTTGGTTTTTTTCAGTTCTTTCTCCTTCTGTTGGGCTGCCGGCACGTTGGCACACAACCACCAGCACCGGCGAACCGTTTGCATCCTTCGCGGTGCACGTGACGCAAATGCAAAATTATTTCTCAACCGAAAGCACGACGGCGGAAGAGAAAGACGATGATGGTAATTTCGTGCGCTGCTATGCTACCCCACAGTATGCACGCGTGTGTAAGTGTGTGATTCGATTTTGGCTTCAGAGTTCATTCACATTTAGCCCCCGAAGAAATCAATCATCGAAATCAAAGGGAAGCAATTCATCAGCGGAGTGAGAAACTGGTTTTAACCGTACGGTTTGGTAGAGTTTGGTGCGCCATCATTGAAGTTATAATTTCAATTTGGGACCGAAATTGATCAAATGGCAGCAGTTTAAACTCAGTAATAAGAATAGTTCAATATTATAAATTGGGATTTATCTTATCGGAGTAACCGTCATAATGGGTGAAACATCATCGCCGATCGACTGTCCTAGTCCGATCTGTCTTTTTACCCAAACATCCGGTAGCACAGTCCCGATCCGACATCAACCAGGTTCGGTATCCAGTAGCACAAACTTATGACAAATGATCAATCCTCCACAAAACTACTCCCCCTCCTCCCTGGCAACTCTACTCTCCCCTTAAGACTAGATGAGCGGTTTCGCATGAACCTTTCTTTTCGCCCAGAGGACCTTCCCGAGGTGCGAAAGCATCGAGCGCGAGACCGCAGCAGCTCGAGGCTTTCTCGTCGCTGCGGTGAAATTATCGATGCAGAAGCCTGCCACAGAGAACTACTAAGCGAAAGAAAAGGGAAAGTTATTTATTATTTTACATTTTCACGTTCACCCGCGACACCACCACGGGCATATCATAAAAAAACAACACAAACACACACACAAACCCCCATCCCGAAAGCGAACGACGTCTTCGGCCCAAAAGGTGTATGAACGGAGGACAATAACCACAGACGCCTTCGCCACAAAACGGCCAACTTTCGAGCCAACACGCCCGCCGCCGCCGGGTAGGGCGATGTCTTTTCGTTCGTCCAGCTCATTGAAATTGGTGGACCATCAGTCAGGCCTATCAAACTCTCGAAACCGATGACAACAGGTCGAAGATGATGGATGGCAAAAGGAGGCAAAAACCATTTTACACAATCCCTTTCTTACTGACAATGCGGGCAAGATCGTCAATCATGTGGTAGGGTAAGAATAAATGGTTAACTCAAGTAAGTCGGCTACAGTATGGATCGCAATGTGAATTGTGTGGTTGGTATTTTAAAAGTTGGAAACATATCAGCGATAATACAGATATGCTTATGCGAGACACAATGGTTTCTTTTGATGAAAAACACAAATTAAAAAAACCCTTTTTAAGTGTAATAGTTTGTGATTCTGCCAATTATTTGAATGCAATTTAAAAGGTAAAAATTAGCAATACGGCCAGGCCGTTCTTTATGAATAAAAAAAAAAAGGTAAAAATTAGCATACGGCCAGGCCGTTCCTCATAAATAAAAAAGGGAAATTTTTGAATAATATCCCTAACTTCAAATATTGGATCTTTAACTGGAAAGTATAAGGACTTAAATAAAAATAAAAGAACATTAAATAAATGTATAAAATTCAATAAAAAGTAGTTGCATAACGAACAGGCAAGGATTTTATTATTTTTCTTCCTTGGCACTACAACCTAGAAAGGTCTCAGCCTGCCATTACTGGCTTTCCTTGACTTTATTTTCCCTGTAGCTTAATCGTAAAACGTCCTGCGTACGGGGAAGCTGTCTGGATGTGATTTGATCGACGGTCCTACCGACTGCTGCCTTAGCCGCCTCGGCCATCGAGCCACCCCGATCCAGTCCGCCATACCGGTCGAAGATAAAAATCAATACCTAAAAAATCAATTCTTAAGAGATTTGCAGACTAAAAATTCTACCGAAAGCTAAACCATAGATCAATATGCTAATAAGAAAGTTTCGTGCTACTATTCTGCAATGCTAGCTCGTTTCAAGTTGAAACAATAAACAATGTACGGCAAGACTTTAGTCAGTTCTGTTTGACCAAATTCATAGCGGTGAGTTGTGCTCTATTTGGACTCTTAATTTGGACCTCCCAGCCAAAGTTCCTCTCGCGATGGGCTCAGTACTTTGATGAATTGCTAAATAATCAGTTCAACGAACAGCTAGAGGTTTCACTAGCAGATGATATCATGCTACTGCCACCTAGCATAGATGAAACACGAATGGCCATCCGGCGGCTCAAGAACAACAAGGCACCAGGCACCGACGGAATAGTAGCCGAACTGATCAAAAACGGTGGTGCAGCACTCGAACAGGAAATTCATCAAATTATTACTGACGTATGGGATAGCAAATTGATGCCTTGTGATTGGAATCTTGGTATCATCTATCCCATATACAAGAAGGGAGATAGGCTAGAGTGCAGCAACTACAGGGGTATTACGGTGTTGAATACCGCCTACAAGATCTTCTCCCTAATCTTACAAGATCGACTTGTCCCATTCGTCGAAGAGATAGTCGGAATCTATCAGAGAGCATTCCGAAACGGAAAATCAACCACTGACCAGATCTTCACGATGTGGCAAATCTTGGAGAAGATGGCGGAGCAGCAGCTCCACTCCTACCATCTCTTCATTGATTTTAAAGCCGCATATGACAGCATAGCCAGGGTAAAACTGTACGAGGTAATGAGCTCTTTTGGAATCCCGGCCAAGCTTACCAGGCTTGTAAGAATGAAAATGGTCAACATAACATGCCAGGTGAAGGTGGATGGAAAACTCTCAGGGCCCTTTGCTGCCACCAATCACCTGCGCCAGGGAAATGGGCTTGCCTGTCTCCTTTCAACCCTAGCGCCAGAGAGCCAGACGCGACTCGGAGGTGGAAACTTCGGGGACCATCTTCTATAAGTCAATCCAGATCCTGGCATACGCTGATGACATAGGGGTGCTGGCTGCCAACCGGTCATACTACAGCCCGAGGAAACTTCTCCACTATAAATACCTATCACAACGATGATGCGTCCGCCAGAACGGCCGGGATCGAGGATTGTTGCAGCAGGCCAAGACCGCAAAGCGGTTGTAGCGCCTGGTAAGTAAGTAAGTAAGTAATTTGGACCTCTCCCACTTACTGTATCCATGTGGACGGCCTAAAAGAACTTTACGTGGTGGGTCGTCCGGTGTCATTCTCATGACATGACCAGCCCACCTGAACCTGGCGAGATTAAATCGCTGCAGGATTTTGAGGTCACCGTTCAGTTCTTCATTGTAAGCGCGCCTCCATTGTCCTTATGGAGCTTTCTGAGCATCTTCCTCTTGAACTTGGCTTAGAGGATTTCGTTGGTTTTGAACAGAGTCCATGTCTCAGAGACGTGTGTGAGTACTTACTTACTTATCAGGCGCTACAACCGCTTTGCGGTCTTCGCCTGCTGCAACAGTCCTCGATACCGCTCACGGTTCAGCGCCGTCGTCTGCCAATCCGTTATCCCGGCCGTTCTGGCGGACGCATCAACGCCATCACTCCATCTCAATTTGGGCCTACCACGCCTCTTCTGTTCTTGTGGACGGCCTAAAAGGACTTTACGGGCTGGGTCGTCCGGTGTCATTCTCATGACGTGACCAGCCCACCGGAGCCTGGCGAGTCTAATTCGCTGTACGATAGTGAGATCATCGTACAGCTCGCGTGTGTGAGTACTGACCCTATAAATATTCTACACTGCTATCTTAAGGTATTTTGCGGTATCTTGCGTGAAGAATATTTATGAGTTATAAAATAAACTTCTTATAACTTTGGACACTTCAGGCCGTTGCTCAAGATAAAGTTTCAAATTGTCTAGAGAGACAATCGAAAGCATCATAAACGGAATCATAACGGATAAATAATGTTAAGGACTACCTTACTACGCGTAAAATCAAGTCACAGAAAGCCAGAAATGGCAGACCGAGACCTTTCGAGGTTGTAGTGCCACCGAAGAAGAAGGTTACACACACGAAGGGAGGATTACACCCCGTTTTCTTGAGGAACTACTGAGATGATCGAGATAGTTGAATTATAAGCGATACCTATAATAACTGCTATACTATTAATCACATTGAGCTCAATTGGCCTACATACACGAATGACACGAAAGTCGAACGAATATTGTTTTATTCAAAACTAAGTTTTCGAAAAATTGAACGCATCATAAACACTCTCGTTCGTCAGATCATAATCAGTGTGTTTGAAACATCATTCCAAGAAAAACCTTCAATCCAACAATTCTGCTATTTAATTTACCGCTCAGTCATCCATTATAAATTTACATTCAGGAAAGCCCCCCAGCTGCAGAATGGCAAAGAAACATAACCACCCTAATCAACACCAACAGTAGCAGAAAACGTTCTGACTCAGCGGAATTTCTGGCCACCGTTTTGTGCAGCACGCCGTACGCAAAACTCATTGTGCAGCAAAGGCAGCAATGTCGTCGGCGTCGCCACATCGCTGTCGCCGTCATCATACCGGGGTGCCGGTTTTCATTTCGTTGCCAGAGTAGAAATCCTTGGCATCGATTTGGTTTTTAGAATGAAATTCTGCGCAAACCGTAAGCATCCTCCTGGCGTGCGCTGCACATGCCGGCGCATCGAACCCTTAGTCACGCAGCGGCGCAGAAGTGGAGCTTGGTGCATGAATCACCTGAGCTTTGACCTCTTTAGGATGGGAAATTTATAGAACCGCGTGATATTCACTAGCGCGGCGAAAATCCCAAAATCTCAAGGATTCGCTCGCGCATATAGGTTCGCGTCAAGGATTACCGGTATTGATTGCGTTCCCGAAGTGCATAGGTGCAAACCGAAAGTGATACGTTCAATGCGAGGAATTTCCACCCTCCCCGGGTGACCTTCTCGCGAAATGGTAAGACAATCAAGGGGTTGTACCAAGCGTTACTGGTTATTGGTGGAAAAACGGTTGTGCGCGTTATGACGAGCAGTGAATCCACTACCGTAAGACCGCCATCGCCATCGAAAGTAGTCAACCCCGGACGAGTGATTGCAGGAAAGAGTTTGGCACAATTCTTGAGTTAGGCAAGCACGTGAAGGATCGCATGTCCTTCAGACCTTAGGGACAATCGTTCCCAGCCTAAGTTTCCTGTTTCCTACAATCCTTCCGATCCCTACATCTTCCTCGCCAATCATCGATCCTCATACCGATCGCCGGTGCTCCAGTTGTTGGCCTTGATCTTTATTTTAGTGGCCGGCGCTCCAAACCAACCCGACGAATGCCGAATGGCGGGAAGCCAACAGAAATGGACGACTTTTTAACGCGTTTCACGCGTGATTGCCGACGATGCCGGGATGCTTCGGACGGCTTCGAATACGGAGCGCGAATCAAGTAAGTAAACAGTCAGGGCCGGTATTTGCTGCTGCTGCTGCTGCGGCTGTTTTCTATTTCATATTTTACGAAATTCTTGAATAAATTTCATGAATCATCCGATATGCATAAATTAAGAGCCGTTATCAGTGTGAAGCTATTAAAAAAAGGCAGCTAGCGACAATGCGAGCTGTTGCGAACGAAATCGAAAGCAAAACGAAAACAACAACCATAAATAGAAACAGCATATCGGAAAGAGGACGAGTTGCTACCGTGCGAATAAACCACACACCAGTTAGTCTGAGATAACCGTAAAAACCCTGCCCAAAATGTTGCTGGTTTGGGAAAAAATGCAGCCGGCCCCACCGCATGTTAAATCACCGCACAAAACTAAACGAAATCCACAGACACACACACAAACCAGGCAAGCAAGAAAAAACAGGGTCTCCCGAAAAAAAAATCGTGTTGCAAACTAGGCGAGGCTTGTCGTGGTCTAAGTCTTTTTAGCATGTCGGCGATGTTGCAATTATTTCCAGCGTGCCAATTGACTGTGCGGAGAGAGACACGGCAAAGAATGGGGTGGCTTGATTTACTCACATCACTTTCTTTGAAACATTTAAAATTCGCTCAATGATTTATACAGCAACATTTGAATGGAAGAAACACATAATTTAAATTCGTGTGCGTAAATGCCATCATAACTGGGAACTGATTTAGCGATTTTCAGTTCAAGTTTTTTCGATTATTCAATTGCTTCACTTTACTAAGATTATTGATTTTATTTGCTCAGGTTCAAATTTTTTGCAAATTTAGAATCTTGAGACGATATTTGGTGGGAAGTACTACTCATGGAAGTTATGACAAGTCTCGTGGACAACAAGGCAAGGCACGTTGAACGATGAAGCCAGTTCAACTATAAAATCTCGCTTGGTAGATGAGACTCCTCCTCGACTACAAAGTCGCTTGCTGGTCAAGATCCCTTACAAGATGGAGCCTCTTGAACTAAGAAACTTGATAAAAAACGTCCCATGCACGACGAGGGCTTTCAGTATGCAAAGTCCCTTGAACGGCGATGCCTCTCGAGCGAAGAAGACTGTTGTCACCTGCCGCTGATAATAGTCGATAGTTTGGTCGAAAGTTTTTGTCGTTTTTTTCAATATTGACCAAAAATGAAGACTAGCATTTGTCTCCTAGTCGTTGCATGATGTTTGCAAACACGTTGCATGATGTTGCATGATGTTTGCAAACATTTTTCCCAAATTTAATATGTAATTCACTTGTTTCAATATCGACCACGAGTCCGAGCTTCAAATACTCCTAATTAAAGATCTTGCTAGTTTAAAGCAAATATTTTTCAAAGGATTTTCATTAGGTTACTACACGAAGAACTCTTAAAAAGGGGTACTGATTTGAGCAGATGGTCTGTGACGTTAAGTGACAAAAAAAACTAATACGAGCATAAATATCTCAATACATTATTTCTTAGTTGTTAGTTGTTTTAGTTTTAGTTAGATTCCTACATACAACACGCATTATGCCTATATATTGCCTTGCGGTCCAGACCATTGTTCAGCTCTTTCCGAGTCTTAACGATTACTTTATTGCATTTCTTTTTCTAAAATAGTTCTATTGGTCATTGCTGAGGTCGATTCGAAGTTGAAGCATAGCTGAACTTAGTAGCTCCCTAATTTTGACCAGTATCACATGGCACGACTTCATCTCAAACTTTGCCGGTGAAATAAAATCTTCCAATTTGTTCAGAATATTTTTTACCATTTTATAAAAGTACTCTGATCGCTGCACTCGAAATATAATAAATAAAGCCATGGTTTTCTCATAAGAACTGCAGCACAAATTTACGAGGAAGCTAAGACGTAGGACAAAACCTAAATCCAGAAAGATTCCGGAACGCTTACTTCAATTATTGGACACGATCACCAGGGAATTGTTTGCTATTTCCTTTTTTCTTCTTCCTTCCTTGGCACTACAGCCTCGAAAGGTCTCGGCCTGCCATTTTTGGGTTGATATTATCTTAGCCAAGTAGTCAGTCCTGTGTATGGGGAGTCTAGATGAGATTTCCCGACCCGGCCCTGCGCTGGTCTTCGCCTTGATCGTATCGGCCACCGGACCGTCCCGTATTTTTATCTGCGTAAAACTCTTAGTTCCTCCACGGCGTTGACCATAGCTGGTTTGATGGATGGCTAGGACCTTAGGATAAGTATCGCTAGTATAACTTAAATCAGTCTTTTTTCTAAATACGTACGGTACATGCATGATAAAAGAAAATAATTTATGAGATAACAATTCTCAATACACGACAAATCGATATAAATGCTACAGGAACCACGACACACACACGAAGCTACTCACATAATGCAAATAATCATCTTGCACGAGCTAATGAGTTACACATGTTCGCATGCCACCTTCTGGCCACGATGCTGCAGACGAGCGGTGGCAAACGCCATTATGCCACTGATTGAACGCGTACGCGCCTTTATGCAAGATGGATGTTTGCAATTAAAAAACCCCAACCAAATTGATATGCTAAAAGCTAGCATTTCAATTATCTGCTCCTGCACAAAGCCATCACCACACCCAAGGCACCCCATCCCGCGATAGAGAAATGGCAAGAAAATAGAAGAATTAAGAAAATAAGTGGCCAGCCCGGGTAAGCCGCACGGCCTTATGGTTTCTTGTGCATTTTGTTGCTGTTTTTTTATCACTCACGGCTCACGGTGGCCTCCCCGGGAGCACGCAATACTGCACACAGACACACACACGCACACAATACGCAGCCGTGCATTGATAAGCCCAACCGGTTCAAACGCCGGCCTTACGCAACGACGCCACCCGATGGGAAACGCAGCCACAGCGCGAGGGGGGCAGTGTTTTGCCGGGCCGGTCCGAAGCAGGTGGCAATCGGCCAGGAAGTGGCAGCACCGTGGTCACGGCACGCCACGGATGGTCGGGTTACTCAATACGCGGGTATTAATTGCTACCCACACGATGCAAATCAGCTTTTTCTCATCGCATCGTACCGAATGGCGGGGAATGCCAAACTTCCTACCCGATTCCGTTGGAGGTTACCGGCCAGCATCCGGCGGGCGTCGGTCCGCGCACTCGATGCGCAGACTGGTCTTTTGGACACTTTGTCTTCCTTTTTCGAACGCCGATCCGTGCTGGCCCTGATCAATGGTGCATCGATGTCGCTCGATCAAATCGATCCGGTGACCGATACTCGGACGAAACAGGATGCGCGAGCAGTCGCGTTTATGTAATGGGAAATCGTGATCCGAATAATCACAAATTAATCACGAACCACGCGGGCTGAGGTTGGTGGGGAAAAGGATGCAGAGGAACAAGTGGAGTGAAAAAGAAATGCATGCCAATCTGCATTCCATGTGTAAATCCCGTACAAAGGGAGAGATGCAATTGCACGAGTGAGGTTCGTCGCTTTTAGCTCGTTGAAGTCTTTCACCGCACTTGTTCATTTATTTGCAATCTGAGCGTTTTTAAACTGTCTATTTGATTGTTTTCACATTATTAATTTTTAAAACAAGTTATGATTGCATAATACGATGAAATAACCGTACATCCACAACATCTCAAGCCCAATTGTACTGAATATAATTAAACCCAAAACCTTGAATTTATTCATTTACGTTTGCACTGTGCACTGGCGATAACCATCGTAATATTTACCGCAAACCATTGGCAATGAACTGGATTAGCATACTGTCCCAAAAACCAATCAGCAAGCTCAAGCAGCAGCAGCAGCAGCATCGCCAATTTCGCATCTCAACCACCAGAAACGAGGGCAAAAACGAGGTAAGCAAAACCTCCTGACTGATGACATCAGTCGGTTGTACACTTTAAAATAACATCACACAAAGTTCATCTACCACCCAAAAATGGCGCCTGTGTTTGTGTTGCCCCTCCAACCACAGAAAAATGACCTCAAATTGAACCGTTTACCCAAAATTGTCCATCCTGCCAACCAACCAACCAACCAACTCTTCTCGTTTCCAGTGCCACAAATCATCTCAACCAGCACGCAGACCGAGATGCAAAAAGGGTCGGGATCGTGGCCTGTCTCATGGCGCTGATATTTTTAGCAATACGCATCTGCATTTTACGCTCACCAATGTGGGGTGGCTCAGTTTCGCGACAAGGTACGATCGATCGATGGCGGTGTGAGTACGAAAGGCGACACGAAAAATAAAAAGCTGTCTCGTCCCCGTCCCCAATGTGAACGGACTTCGAACGGGGTACCGGGGCTGGTGGTAGAGTTTGTGTTAGAAAAGATACACTTCTCCGAGATTAAAGTTATCTCTATTAGCTCTTCAGCATTTACTATGAATGATAACCAAGCCATTACATCCTAAAGTCCCAACTACTGGAAATTTATCATCTGAAGACGGGGTTCATCTTTCTATATTAACTCGTTCTTTTCGCCATTGCATTCTCCCGGATGTTTGCGATGAACTCCAAGCAGGAAAGAATTCAGACAAAAACTTGTACAGACGAAAAAGCTCACCAGTCACTGAGTGTGGGGTGATGATGATTATGCAATCTTCGTCACCTTTACCGCTCCACAGTGCTATATTCCACACACATGCATGTGATAATTTACCCATCCCCGGGAGACTGTTTGCGAATCAAAAGAGAAAACAATAACCTTCTTTTGCAGACATTGCTAAATATTTCACTTGCACTGCTATTTGCTGCACAGTATAATGCTTTCGCTTTCGATCTTCAACAACGTTTAAACATTAGTTGTTTTGAGAAAACTTGCACACCAGCAGTGGGTGCCTTAAGCGCTTCTTATATTCTTTCTTCGTTCGTCGTAGTGGGAGGAAATAGAATTTTGGGTGAGCACATTGTGATTCGCAGGGGTGCACTCACTCACTGCTTTCCGGCGAGCTTTTTTTGGCCCCCACCAGTAGCAAACACCGGGTGAGTTATTTGCGGCTCTACGCTCACGCAACGCCAGTTTCTTCAGCCTGTACCATTCCGTTGAATGCCATTTCTGTGAACTTTTCGGTGCTTAACGCAAAGCGGAAAAGAAAGTCCGTAAAATTGCCAACAGGAACCGTTTACAATGCCAGCACAATACAATAAGAATAACAAGCTGACACATTTGGAAAGGCAGCTTGGCGCTACCGGTCTTTATCGGGCAGCCTTCAATTGTTTTCGCTGCGATGTGTAAATATCGTCTTAGCGAACAAAAGGCGTTCGTTTTAGTTGATACTTCTTCCAGATTATTAGAGTATCAAATAAATAATATTTTTTTATAAAAGAAATGTCCAATCTAGACGTTATCTCTAGATTAACCAATATGATGGTTAATAAGATAATTTATGTGCATTCAATTGGAAAAAGTTGTACAATTCCCACTTTTTGTTAATAGATCAACGCAGATTTAAAGGGTGGTTTTCAATTAAAGATTTGAATCCACATATTAAACTCAGAATACTGTCAAATTTTAATGTCCCCGTAACTCGAGTACCGCGTTAGTTGAGAACTGACTGTGTATGAAAAATAATAAAATATAAATATAAATAAACTCCTCAATGGAAAGGATCGATGACATCCACCGATTTTATTGCCTAGAAAGTATATCGAAGGTAGAATAAATTAATTATGCTACAATATTACGACCTTTGGCGATTCTGATATCGTGAGTACTGATCTGATAACTAACACATTACTTTCGATTAACATAACCTTTCCTAACATCCCAAAATCTAAAACAGAAGCAAAGTTAATAATCCTAGTTGAGCAAACAAAACTCTGTTTAAACAAGCAAACTGCGCTAACCTTAACAAATTCAATTAGCAAGTGCTGATCGACCTCTCTCATAAGCTTGCTGATCGCGTATGTCACGTCACTCACACGGTCACTCAAAGCTTTGCGAGCCGGCCGAAACTCTCCCGGTGCGCACTGCTCATCCCTTCCAGCAAACGCCACCCGTTCGCAACACCCCATGGAAGTGGAAACGCTTTACACCCTCACAGCACACAAAGGTCCCGGGCCGGGTAACCCCCACCCTACCACCGGCACCTGAGTGGACTGAGTGCCGTTCGAGAACGCAGAAAGGCGACCCCAGCCGAACTGCCCCACGAAACCGCTTGCAGCTTGCATCCCGCTGGCGTAACAGAGCGAGAGCCTCTATATAAGTAGTAGCCGGTGCGGGAAAGGACGGTTTTAGTGCGCGCGCCCTGTCCACGAACCGACGTGTGCGTACAGTACGTGCAACGTAGCAGCAGCAGCAACCAGCTGCCCAGCCCAAACGAAAACCAGAAGCCACACCCGGTACGCCCGGACTGCGGACGATTCCATTTCGTGAGCCGAAAACTGCCACGAAATCATTGACAGTTGCGTTGCGCTTAGTGGTGGTTTGCCCAGTGTGCCCGGTGTGCCCGTACTCCGAGGCGGCGAAAGCGTGTGTTGTTAGAAAATGGCTACCAGCATGGCCAGAGTGTTCAAACTGTTCAGTTTGCTGTGTTTAGTGGTGACAATCGGTAAGCAAAATATTCACACCAGAAATCGTACCAAAATCGGCTAACGAAAGGCAAGTCTTTCCATGGCCAAAAAGGGCCTCTGAGGGCGAAACAGCGATTGAAATGCAATACTTATACTGTTGAAGGTGGACAAAAAAGGCATAATGGCATAACCGACGGCATACCGGAAACAGTTGGTGAACGGTGTATTACAATTGCGGATGGTTCTTTACCGCAGTCAGGCGTTTCAAAAACTCGCTCATCTGTTTCCGTGTGGATTTGTGATCATTTCCCGTACAAAGTGTTATGAAGCTCAAACTTTGGTTAGAAAATTACAATCTTTAACTTCCTTTTGCCAAAGTGATCGATTTGCCAGAAGTCCATGGGATTGCACCACTTAGCGAGCGCTTGGTTGCAAATAGCCTACCACCAGGGGCTATTGGGTTTTAATTCTTCTTTGCGTCATGCCTTATGGGCGGTTGGAGGCCAATTTACTTCACCACCAACAACCAGGCACAACACACGCACACAGTACATTCCCTTTCCTTTTTTGCACTGCCACCGTCACCGCCGCACAAAGTTCCGAGGGTGCGTGTGAAGCTTAAACGACCATAACCGTGCAATACAGCAAGTCTCTTGTCTGTCTCCTTCGCTTGCTGCAGTTCAGCTGCAATCCGAAAAGCCATCACATATTGTTCAGTGTGCATTTCAATTGCCTGTCTCCCACTTCCACCAAAACACATTTATGGGCTCATGTACTCACCAGGTTCCCCCCCCCCCACCCCCGTATAAGCACCGCAAAGCCGCCGCTGGTAATGGTATTGGCACGAAGAACTGGTTCTTCGTCGTCGTGCCGCTACGGTCGGTCGGTTTGCTGGCGCTTTCGCTTCCTTGAACTCCCGGCCAGATCAATCTTCTCGGGCCAGGACTGGAAAGCGACACATTTACATAACACGGTACACGGCGGTACGTGTATAGGTGTGTCTCGGGAAAGATTAACAAACAAAATGGATGCCCTTACGCAACTGCGATCGTGATCGATAAAAGTTGGCCAGGGGCAGTTGTTGGCTCTCGGCCGAATCTTGTCTGGAGTAACGGTTTTGGATAAGCTTTACCTTTAAGTGTCCCGAGGCGGTGTTCTTACGCGGTTGACCTTGACCTTGAACACCATCGACGAATTTCGTCTCAAACACGTTGGTTCTCCTAATCTTATTAGGACCACCCATCTTCACCGAACGGGACCGCGTACGGAACCGGCACACGCTTTTGATTAATGATGCAGCTAAGCCGGCACGCAGCAGCTAGAATACAGGGCGCTGGTCGGTGGCAAAACAAAAAAACCAAGCGAGAACGAGAGACGCTAACGATGCCTACTTCATTAATTACCCGAAAGATCGCACAAATAATGGATGAAACTGTGTCAGACTTACCGGTAGAGCGGGCTGATGCAGTGTTGAGATAGGCATCGGTGCGGTATTATTCAACAGTCAGGCATGAATGAATGAACACACGAATGATCGTGTGTGCGTTTGATCTACCTTGACACATGTCCTGCTGTGCTCATGACCCGAAAGCGTCTTCTAGCGATCGAGCGGAGCGATAGAACTCTGGGCTTTTGCAAAAAATTTGCATTTTAGATTGCAAAGAGCGACGAGTTGCGCTAAATGTCACACTCTTCTTACCTGGACCGTTGACAGGGCACCATTTACAGTTTATGACCATCGGCAACAAATCAACACAACCACGGCTGCTGCTCGGTGCAGTTCAGACGATCGATCATAACAATAAATTTCACTTTCATCGACACCACTCGAAACCGTGTGATACGGCGATACGATGTGATAATACCCGTTGTGGCCATCTTGAATTGGTCGCCTGTCATCGCACGCCGACTTTCACAGCTTGCTCGTTACGACACACCAATTGCCCAGCGGTGAGCAGCGTATGTGTGTGTATCTTTATGGCGCGATTGCCTAACGAGTAGCCGCCTCATCGCCTCTGCCCTCGGAGCCACGATTCCTTATTTGTTCGAGAGTGTTTTTTTTTTTGTTTCCACGCTTGCTCTTTATCGTACAGCCGTTCAACCTTTCTCTTTGATTATATCTTTTTGTTTTACACCATACTGATTTCTTTTTCTCCCTTCCTGTGCTTCGTTTCCGTTCCGTGCGTTTCCACACCGACAAACAGCGGCCGAAGTTCGCGTAAAGCGCCAAGACGAGGACGTCGATCCGGATTCGATCAATGTGGAGGAGCTGTGCAAGGACCGGCCGGGCGATGAATACTTCCGCCTGAGCACGGACGGTGACTGCCGTGAAGTAGTGAGGTAAGGCTCTACCAGCTCAACCAATGTGTATTATTCGCTGCCATCACCAAGTCCTCCGTCCAGTAACTTCAGCAGCACCCTTTCGAGGAACTGTTCGGACTTTACCAGCTACAACTCTGTCAGTGCTATTTTCTCTGAGTAGAAACAAACATGGCGGAAGTGGCTTTACCTGCAGTGACAGCTGTCACGCGCCTTCCATTGCCATGGATATTTTAGAAAGCATGGCCTTCGTGGATGACTTAACACATGCATCGTGGCCACCTGATTTCTTCTTCCGCGTGTAGTTGCGCGTACCTTCCCTTTTCTAGCAAAAACTGGAACCGGTGTTTCCGGTGTGGTGCGATCTTAAGCCTTTCCTCAACTTCCCCTCCATTGCCAACCGATACTTATCGCTTTCCGTTGTAATTTCCCTCAATCTTGCCGACGAAGAATAGGTGCGACGATGCGGGCGAAAACGGCATCACGCGGCTCGCCTCCGTTCGTTGCCCGACCGGGCTGTACTTTGACGTGCTGCGTCAAACGTGCGATTGGAAAACGAACGTGAAGTCGTGCGACCTGCTAGGAAGTAAGTCTCCGGGACACGGCCAACAGTCGTGCTGTGTGGATGAACTGAGCTGTTGCAGAACCTCCGTTTGCGAACGCCCGCTCATTTCGTCCACACGCGCATCAAGACATCGTTTGGTTCGGCCCGGTTATTTGTGTTACCATCTCGACTAAACTGTGTTCTCTCTTTCTTCTTTATCTTTCTTATGATTTTCTCTTCCCGCTGCACGAACTGAAACCCTCCCCCCCAAACCCCCTCTCTCATTCAACCCACTCAACCCGCCCTCCCATATCAACCCGAATTCCTCGCGTGTGTGTGTGTTTCCAACGACCCGTGTCCCACTGTGTTTCTCACCCGTGTGTGTGGCTTCCTGTGTTTCCACCCACCACCCCTTCCCCCAATTCCTACTCATCTCATCCGACGGAAACATCGAACCCGCCAACCGTGTAACCACCGCGAAATGCAACACCCAACCCTTTCTTTTGTGTGTGAATAACCGAATGTGTCCTTGCATCCCGAACCTACCAAACCCCTTCCCGAAACATGCATGCGCATCAGGTGTACACGGTCTGGACTGAAGCAAATCACTTGCCCGTCCGGATTGGCGTTCGACATTGAAAAACAGACTTGCGATTGGAAAGCAAAGGTCACCACGTGTGATAAGAAAGAGAGTAAGTGTCCTGCCCACCCAAGGCCCACCCAGGCGTGGGCGCCATACACTCGGGGTGCTACCGAGCTTCGGGTTGTACAAAGATGAAAGGTGTTTGCTTGTTTACACACGGGACACATACCTTACACCTGATTGTGGGCAGGGATGCTACAGCTAGGTCACCGGTACTACTCGTGCACAGCAGCGTGGAGTAGCTTCACTGTACATAGGGTGTAGATCACCGCGAGCTAGTCGCGGTAGCACGTCTAGCAGAAGGTTAGCGAACGCTCACAAAGGATTATAGGAGGCATCGCGCAATACACATCGAGGTCTGGCTCAGAGACATATTGGTTTTGGATACAGCTAGTAGACAGACGTAGTCCACGGTGCACAGAGCAGATGTAGGAAGCTGTTAGGTTGGGCCGCTGAATGATAAACGAACGACTCTTCAGCACGCTCAGCCCGTTAATCGCCGAAAGTAAAACGCACACACGCTCTAGATACAGACGAGCAGACACACGCACACACACGTACACACGAACAGAGTTACTAACAAACTCATGCACAGGTAGCATATTTTGGCAATGGTGATGGTTAATGTAAAATTTCATCCTAGTAGCAATCGATATTCACGCATCTCAACGATGGAGCACCAAAAATTACACACCACCACACACGTCATAGATAAGAAACACCCCTGAAAGTATACTCATCCGCATACACACATTCAAATGTTATAGCAAAATTATGGCATTCGATCAGTTTGCCATCTAATTTAAACGATTTTTAATCTAATTTTTTTTATCTTGTTGTCAAGTCATTTTAATTCTAAAAAAGACATTCAATTTCATAACCTTTGTATCTAATTCTCATAAAATAACTTCATCGGTCATTGTTTCTAGCAATCATTTGATTTAACAAACGAGACACGACACGACCACCAATTAGTGATGTTATTCTTACGAGCACGAGGAGCTTCCTGGCACAGTTTCAAACAGTTTCGTCGATACTCGCACTCTCTTCTTTTACACACATACAGTTTTTTTTCCCCTCGATTGGCTTGTTATCAAACAAGCGCATTGCACAGCACGAGAACCCGATGTGTGATTAAGCGTTATGTGCGAAATATTGTACATAAAGCACACGCAGCACCCACACGAACATTAGATCTCAGCAGCAAAACATACGCGATGAATATGATGTTACACACCTGAGTCACCCTGATCACCTCTCACTACTCTATTCAAAACTCTTTCAACATACTCTTAACAATCCTCCATTTGGGGTTTCCTAACACTTTCAAACGGGTTATTGGAATATTGTAAACTAACAGCCTCGCACCGGTTTGTAGATAGTCTTGCGCACGCGCACACTGGTAGGAAGTTTCACGTGCATTGCACTACAATCTTGCAATTGTTCCGTTTTCCCTCAGAGCCACGTAAAGTGCTGCCGATCCTGAAGACGGACGAGCCCATCTGCCCGGAGGGCAAACTGTCCTGCGGCAATGGTGAATGTATCGACAAGGAGCTGTTCTGTAACGGCAAACCTGACTGCAAGGATGAGTCGGACGAGAATGCGTGTAGTAAGTATTGGCTGCAATGCGGATGTTGAAGGCTCTCCGGGGGACAGTCCGAATATTAAAGGCTTCTGTTTGCGACCATCTTTCCCACAGCCGTCGAACTTGACCCGAACCGTGCCCCGGACTGTGACACGACCCAGTGCGTGCTGCCGGATTGCTTCTGCTCGGCCGACGGAACGCGTATCCCCGGTAACATTGAACCTCAGCAGGTACCGCAGATGATCACGATCACCTTCAACGGTGCGGTCAACGTGGACAACATCGATCTGTACGAGGACATCTTCAACGGACAGCGCCAGAACCCGAACGGTTGCCAGATCCGCGGTACGTACTTCGTCTCGCACAAGTACACCAACTACTCGGCGGTGCAGGATCTGCACCGTAAGGGACACGAAATCTCCGTGTTCTCGCTCACGCACAAGGACGACCCGAACTACTGGACCCAGGGCACGTACGACGATTGGCTGGCCGAGATGGCCGGTGCCCGTTTGATCGTGGAACGGTTCGCTAACATTACCGATGGTTCGATTATTGGTGTCCGTGCGCCGTACCTGCGTGTCGGCGGTAACAAGCAGTTCGAGATGATGGCCGATCAGTTCTTCGTGTACGATGCGTCGATCACCGCTTCCCTTGGCCGTGTACCCATCTGGCCCTACACGCTGTATTTCCGCATGCCGCACAAGTGCAACGGTAACGCACACAACTGCCCGTCCCGCTCGCACCCGGTCTGGGAGATGGTGATGAACGAGCTCGATCGACGTGACGATCCGACGTTCGACGAATCGCTGCCCGGTTGCCATATGGTGGACTCCTGCTCGAACATCCAGTCCGGCGAACAGTTCGGTCGTCTGCTGCGTCACAACTTCAACCGCCACTACAATAGCAACCGTGCGCCGCTCGGTCTCCATTTCCACGCTTCCTGGCTCAAGTCGAAGAAGGAGTACCGCGAGGAGCTGATCAAGTTCATCGAGGAGATGCTTGGCCGTAACGATGTGTTCTTCGTCACCATGCTGCAGGTCATCCAGTGGATGCAGAACCCGACCGAGCTGAACGCGCTCCGGGACTTCCAGGAGTGGAAGGAGAAGTGCGACGTCAAGGGACAACCGTACTGCTCGCTGCCCAATGCCTGCCCGCTGACCACCCGCGAACTGCCCGGTGAGACGCTCCGTCTCTTCACCTGCATGGAGTGCCCGAACAACTACCCGTGGATCCTGGATCCGACCGGTGACGGTTTCTCCAAGAAGTAAGCCCCGAGTGAAGGGGGAGCTGAAGAGGGGCAGAGGTCCTAAAGCAACTAGTTTTCTTCCTTCCCATTTAGGGGGGAAACCATTTTCCCACCGGGAACCAACCAATCTATTGTAAATAATGATCACTGTCTCATTGTCGCACGATTTTTCCTCCTCTATATTGTCGGGTGCGTTTTTCACCACTTCTTTTCCCCCCCGTTAAACAAGCAAGGCAACACTAGGAGAAGAACTTTGCCTAGAAGACGAGAGACTTCAATCGGGACCTACCTGCGGGGTTTGAAACCCTGCCTTTCACGTTTTCTTTCCTACCCATCTTTCCGTCCTTCAATACATCGTGATATTTCGTTTGTTCTCGCCACCTCGCGCCAATATGGTCGCGTAGGGCGAACATCGGAGGCGTCTGGAGTTCCGATCGGGTCGTCGAGCACCGTATCCTCGGTGTGATCTATTATGTTTTTCTCTATGTTGGAGAGAGAGAGAGAGAGATAGGGAGAGAGCAAAAACGGTTAGCAACATGTTGTACGACGCAGTGTGCTTGTGCAAGGTCCCCGGAGAACCTGCGTAGTAGAGATCCGGCTAGGAAGGGTCTGCCACAGCAGAGGGCAGGCCCACACAAACAGAAGAGTAATGAGTAATTTTACGGTACTGTTTTATAATAAAATATTGAAAAAACAAACAAAGCTACGTAACTTCTTCGCACGTGTACTGGTGTACGGGCGAGAGCCTGTCCCCATATATAAGTGTGTTGGTGGCGGTATGCAGAAGCACAAACTAGCACACCCAAACTAGCAAAAAAAAAGCGGAACCAGCATCGTAAAGTGAAATTTATATTTAAAAATATTCGAAAAAAACAATAAAAATTACAATATAAAAATATATGCGGTATATTATTAAAATTTCTTTTTCTTTCCTGATTTTAAGTGGAGTGATGTGAGAGAAAAAAATGCTGATAGCGAAACTACTGCTCTTACCACTTTTCAGACAAGAATTGCATCTGAAATGCATTTATTACAAAGTTCACTCGCCACTGTGAGGCTACCATATCTCGCGTTTCACATTCCCTTTATCTGTTCGGCGCTTTAATTTGCTCTGTGTTGTTTGCTGGAAGATACTTTGATGATACTGCTGCTAGTATCTGTGTGCTCAGGACAAAACTAAGCAAAATGCAGGTTTATAATGGCTTTAAAAAAAACCTCTCTCGCTTTCTCTCTCTCTCTCTCTCTCTCTCTCTCTCTCTCTCTCTTTCGCTCTCTACCTGCTATTACATTTGTTTATTTTCGTAACTAAAAAAAACAACAAAAAATCATGGCAAAATGTGTAAGGCAGTTCAGATGCGTATAAAAAGTTTTCAAGCAGAAAGGCAAATAAATTAATCCAAACCGAACACACAAAAATCGAGCGAGAAAACCGCAGTCGAAAAACGAAATGGAACATAAAACTGTTTAACCGCTGCCTTGATTCGGGGGAAATTTTTTTGCAGGGTTTTTCCGTTGAACATGAAATGGTGAACGAAGCTAGTTGGCATGGGAACGGCGGCAGATCGCAAGGTAATCCATTACCTTCCTTTGTGAAGATTCCAGATGATATTGTAATCGTAGCCGATGATATTGTACACGGTCTGTCAGCACTCGTGAAAGTGCCCAACTTAAGAACAAGTAATTGATTAGCTTGTCATCTGAAGCCCTTCCAATGTAATCTAACTTTGTTTAACGATTTCATGTAAGGAGTTAACAAAAAAGGATCGATACCTTTACATTATCAACCGAAAAACCCTGTAACTCGAATGGTACAATATTGATTATAGTCTTGTACATCAAATAACCTAATACACCCCTGTTTGGGCGAAAATTGACGTCAAATACATGAAAATGAAAGGGTATTAGTGATGGGGACATTAAAAAAGGGGGAGCCGAAGTATAATCGCTGCTCACAACACAACATCCAACCTACAGGGCTTATTAAGGTTTCTTGCTGCTGCTGCTGCTCACTCTTATTCCCTCTTACACTCTTTTATAGCTACACCTTAAATCGTTTCCTCTCGTTGCTTTCGTGTTTTTTTTCTTTCTTTCGATTTTTCCCTCTAAACACTACACTAAGTTAGTGAGTGGTTGTTATTTAGTTCTTTTTTCCACAAAACAAAAGGCCTCTCATTTACTATGTACGCGGGTTCGCTTGTGTGAGTGTGCTATGTTTTTTTTTTGTTCAGTTTTGTATTTTTTGCTCGTGTTATTTGTAACCGTCATTAGTCGCTAACGTTAATCCCCCGGATCGATAATCTGTTAATTTTATTATTACTTTTTGTTATATTCAATTCCGAAAATTAAAAAAAAGAAAAAAAGGAGCATAAAGTTTTGAAGGATTCGCACACACACGCACACGCGCTGTTTGTAAGTAGTTCCAAATAGGTAATATTTTACAAGATTATGTTTTCCTGCCCTTTCCAGTGATGGACATTGTGATGGTCTTCCCGTCGTTGATCTCTACTAAGCATTATAGTAAAAGATCTATTAACTCGCACATGGCCCAACAGGGGTTTAAGGTGAGAATGTGTGTGTGTGTGTGTGGGAAGTTTTGAATATTAAGAAATTAAATATATAAGAAAAAGTTAAACAAACACGACGAATTCACTTTCCTACGCTACCGCGGCGCTTGTGTGCTACGGACATTTTGCTGCGTTTGTTTTGTGGTGGACGACGTACGGACAAAACGAATATCTTGCTTCGCAGTTCTCTGTGTATGCACGTGCACGTATGAACGTGTGTTTGTGTCAAATCTAATGCTCGGCGCGCAGCAATAACCCTTCCCTTTAAATTATTCGCTTACAGCAGATAACGTTTCCTCCTAGTCAACAGCGAGAGCAGGGAGGGGGAACGTGTTCCAGATGTAATGTTTGTAATGATAAAATTATATATAAACGTCACCGCCACACGTTTTGCCATATATATGTATATCTTCGGCACACAATATTACACGGCACTTATTACATGATGCGACACTTTTCGTCGCCTCGTGGTTCGCCCTAGAGAAGAAAAAGCAGTTACGGAATTAGTCTCTTGGCGGATAACTTCTTGGCAAGAAGAAGGAGTTAACACTGCTTTTTGCTCTGTACGTACCTGCTGGTGATGAAGCTCCTCGCCGTAACTTCCAAGGTACTCACGGTGACGGGAGGCAGCGGTCGACACGATTCGCTTCACACGTTCAGAGGCAGCAACCTCCTGCGAAAACAGATAAAGAGTCACGAAATATGATTGTGTACTCGAAATGCACCCGCTTCTCCCTATCCCCCATCCCCCTATTCCTTACCTCTCCGTCAGCGTTCATCAAATGGGTGGTCATGTTGTCTCCGGCGAACCACTTCTGGCCCTTCATCACGATGGTCGATGGTGGTTCGTGATCCTTGCCCAAATCGGACGACCAAACGGTCACAAAGGCGCCCCCGTCCACCTTTAGCGATCGGTGAAATTTGAACACGGTTTCGTTGGTGCCGACCTTACGGACCAGAGACCATCCGCCGATTTGAACTTCCTGAAAATTAGCCGAATCACAATTATTTTCGTTTTTTCTTCTTCAATACAATAACCCCTCCGGTTGAATGCAGTTTACCTTGCCCGACTTATTTCTCAGCTTCACGAATTTTCCCTCCGGATCGACCTCCACAATCTCCAGGTCACCTTTGGCAGACGACGTGACGGAATAGTCCGACACGCTGCGTTCATCCGATTCCTCCAACACCGTACGCTTGCGCTTGGCCGCGGCACGATTCGGTGTACGGCGCACCATACCGGCACGGGACATGCTGCTGGACAGTCCGGACTGCGAGAACAGCGAAACATTGCCGCTCGGCGTAATCTTGAGCCGATCCTCCTCCGAGCTGAGCAGTTTGTCGTAGGCCGCAATCTCCATGTCGAGCGAAATTTTGATGTCCATCAGCTCCTGGTACTCCTGCAGCTGCATCGACATTTCCTTTCGCAGCCGCTCGACCTCCTCCATCATCTTGGCCTTTTCGTCGGCGTGGCGCAACCGTTCCTGGTTCATCTGGTGCTCCAGATCGCGAAGACGAGCCTACAACGGACCAAGACAAAATAACGGTTGATCATCAAAATCAAACATAATGATTTGTGCCCGCAATTAGCGGCTGCTTACCTCATACAGATCGGAAACCTCCTCACGGTTCATGCGTAGCTGCATATCGTACTGGTTGCGCAGATCCTGCAGCGCCTGCTGCAGCTTCGCCTCGTACTGCTCCGACAGTACGCCATCGATTTCGCTAATCTCCACCTGGCGGCGGGTCTTCGTTTCCGATATTTCCTGCATGTGCACCTGGTCCTTGAACGTCAGCTCCTCGCGCAACGTTTGCACGGCATTCTCCAGTTCGACGCGGGTGAGCGTTTCGTCCTCGAGATTCTTGCGCAACGCGTCGAGCTGCTTCTTAAGCTTGGCCAGCTCCTTTTCCAGCTCCTTTTGATCATCCTTAGCCTTCTTGTGGTCGGCAACGAGCGTGTGATACTTGCCGGCCAGCTCGTTCGCTCGCGCTTCCTGTGCGCGCAGGTTACGCTCGGCTTCGGCACCTTCCTTCGTCTTACGATCCAAGCTTTAATAAAGAAAACAAATGGAAAGAAAAAAAAGGGATAGTAAAAAATGTTCCATAAATGTAATTGTAAAATGTTTATATCGTTAATACGTTAAATAACTGGACATGTTCAATAGCTATCATAGGCAATTCTGCCTCGTACCTGGGATCTACTCTTCGATCGTTCTATCGCTCAGTTCCTTCTAAAAATTTCGTATTATGTTGATGTCGTGATTGAGACACGTTGCTTCCCAAATTTCTCCACTTCGCTCGTGGAATTCTATGCCGGCCTGCTTCCCATCCTGCCATTGGAACATCCACATGATTCATCAATGGACCAATTATACCCTCTTTAGCGATCCCCGCCTTCTATTCATGGAGCTATTTTCTTGCAAGCGAAACGGTTCGGGAATTCAAAACACGTTCTTGCTTTGTCATGAAATGTCCATTACTACTGCTAGAGAAAGAAGCTTTAAGGGAAAGATTCCTAGTGAACTATAGGGAACATATTGCTCCAACGGATCATAAAGCAAAACGGGTGATCGAAAGAGCGCGAGAATATGCGCTGCTCTCAACCAACCAACCAACCACACGTGGTTTGTATCACTAAAGGGCAACAGCAGCTCGCATGGGTGCGATGATCGGTCTGACTTTACACACTTGGCGCGTTTGACTCACGCGCGGTACACATGTGGGGCCCAACCAGCCAGCCAAGATAAGCATGATCATAGTTTTAGCTCAACCGCATAGACAGAGCCAGCGAACCAGACGACCAAACTACCGGGCCTGAAGCTATGACTAAATATAGCAATCAGTTCTCACCGGAATGCGTGTGTTTGTTTGTGTGGTGCGAAGATGCGTTTGGACCGCGGGACTTTCACCATTTGCTTACTCCCGGATCTTGGACCTAACTATGCATATTATTATAAACCTCCCGGGTTCTCTTCAGTATGCCTTCCACATGGACTACCGAATGGGTGACGAAGGTTTACGATGACCCCCACGGAACCGACCGTAGAGCAGTCGCAAATTGAACCCCCTTTGAGAATATGTGATCCCAGCGATAAATATCAAATTATGTACGATGCACTTTCATTCACCGGCCCGAGGCCCGTGTATGTTTCAAAGTACCTTGGGAGATGCTCCATTAGAGGGAGAGCCTAACTACACTACACGTAAAGGGTTTGTTAGAAAAAAAAATTAAAATCGATCCTAATTATTATTCATCCTCATGTCTTCGTGTACAGACGATATACAGCAAGAAAAGACAAGAAAAACACAAGTTCCCGTGAATGTTCCTGCCACAACGGAAAGGAGCTCCCACGCGATGCCCTCGCGCGTTGTCGAAGGCGGTGTGGCATCACGCGGCGTCCAAACAGCCCTCACCAACACACTAACACGTATGCGGCGATGCATCGATTACTCGATCTCTCCCTATCTCTCTCTCTCTCCCCTCCCTAAAAGCGAGAAAAATGCATTTCCCTAAACGTTTTTCCCGGGGTCGCTCGAGGTCCACACGCTTTGACCCTGCGGGATTGATTTGTTTGCACACTTCTTTGCTTCGTTCGTTTTATGTCCCTTTCCTTTCCTTCATTCGTTCGTTCGCTGCTCCCCCATTTCATGGCTTTTCACACCCCACGGAATGGGTAAGAGTGTAGGAGCTTTGATCGTAGAATAACCACCCTCGAGGAGGATGATGTCATACCGTGTGCGTTTTGCGCCCGCGCACTTACACACACACACGCGCGCGTGGTTACTGGGGACGCACATTCATGGACAAACGCTTTCCCCTTTTTTCCGCCGACAGCGAGAGGCTGAAGCGACTAGCTCAGGCGCGCGCGTTGCGTGGAATCGTCGCGCATTCATACGAAGGGACAGAGACAATCCAGGCTGGAAGATGGATGGAATGCGCGCGCACCCGTGCGCAGGAGTAGCAGCGGCGACTGCTGGAGATTTACCACTCCGAGTCAATATTTGATTTTCCATCGAAAGCGATGAAACATGCCTAAAAATGCTTGAATAACTTTCGACCATAACGGGAGGGTCGTCGGTCCAGCCGAAAGGCGCACCCGTGACGCTATGGAAGCCCCTACGCGACACATCATCTGCCTGCGTGTGGTTGTGCGTGTTTCGGGTTCGTTCGGCGTGCAACGCACTGACTGGGGAAGTTTAGAGATGAGACTCCTCCATGGCAACGAATTTAAATTGAACGATGTGGGAATTAAGCGTCATCTTGGGGAGGAGGAACGAGTGCACGCAACGCGCATAGCCTTCTTCTCCTTCTTGAAACAATAACCAAACAGTGAAGAATGAGAGTGAATAAACAAACCGGAAATCGTTAAATCTCTATCCCTTCTCCTAGCTGCAGTGCAGGGCGGCGATCCCGTTGTTTTCCTATCGCAAGGCCTACTTTAGCTAAACAGCTAAACTTTGTTATGTTTTTTTTTTATCATTCACGTATAAAAAGTAACACAAATAACATGAAACAAAACTATCAAAGTTATCTGCCCAGCCCATAAAACACTACTTGTTGCGTGTAGAGTAAACTTTATCAACTAGTGCGCCCGAGAGTGTGGCACGGTTTTATCTTGCGTTTATCCCTTTTGTTTACCAAAACGAACGTGCCATACGCAGTTCTATTCTGTAAGGTAGAACCCCCCATTCGAGATTAAGAAGCAAGAGCGCTTTAATTGTAGAATGCCATTGCCACCACCCGCATGCGACAAATAATGTATGTTTGAAGCGTTTTTTTTCTCTACTTTTTGCTAGCCCACGAGTTGGTTGAGTTGCTATCCCCGGACAGATTGATTGCCGATTGGTAGTTGTGTGGGTAAACAGAATCGCCCTTGTATTGGTAATCTTTCGCGCTTGTCAAACAACCGGCTTTTCAAACTCCGCGTGATTGTATGTCAACCGTATTAAAGAAAAGAAAAAAAAAACGCTGCAGCAGCCGGTGAGAAGAATTTGGACTGATGTCATCTGAAATTTTAGATATCCATTCCAAAAATTACGTCACGATTGGACGGGCACGGACGAGTTTTATTGAAGTGGAGACGACGATCCTGAGCTGTGCCGCTGCCCAACGGTTCCGAAAAAGAAGCCTTGAGCGACGTCACATTTTATGTGTTTTTCAATGATGCATGACTTCATACACAATGACGTAATGTGTTTATAAATGACCAGCCGTCATGGACACACTTCACAGAACGGTGTGGCTATAGGAGAATCTGTACTCGCCCCGTCTGCTACGATATGACCATCAGGCATGATTTCAAAGCTGTGAAAATATGCATCGCTCGTAATGCGACCACAGTGTAAATTGTAAACAAATCGCCGCATTAGATTTCATCAAAAAACCAATCTCTAACTCGAAGACATTTCGAAAGATTTGTTTTTCATGCGAATCGATGACGTCAGCAGTAGAAAATAACTAAATAATCCCACACCGTACGGCCATGAGAAATGTTGCTTTTTTTCGAGCACATCTACGCTCGGCGGGAGACAACTGCTTGCCCGCCTTGTCGTACGTTTACCAGCCCGATTCGAGCAGCTAGCTTTCATGATTAAAAACAATTCGAATGGGACACCCAGGTCACAACCCGGCATCCCCTCCGCTCATAGGGTCCTTCTTACCGCTTTTTCAAGTCCTCATTTTCCTCGAGGATCCGCTTGCCGTCGATCTCCATGCGGGCCTTTTCGCGCGACGTTTCATCGAGCAGCTTGCGGGCATCGGACAGCTCATGCTCGTACATCGATTTGATGTTGGACACCTCGCGGGTGGACGTGTCCTGAGAGGTGCGCACCTCCATCGTGAGGCGTGAGTTTTCCTGCTCGAGCATACGCATCCTGTCCATGTACGCCGCCAGACGGTCGTTCAGATACTGTAGCGACTGCTTCTCCTGCATGCGGGAGTGACGCGTAGGACTTAGCGGGCTGGCTGGACGGGAGCCGCTGCTGTGATGTTGCGACGCTGACGCACCCATCGCCGCGCTGCCGCTCTGCTGTACCGGGGTGCTAGCCGTCACCGGGACCGGCGTCGAGGCACCGGAACGCTTCGTTCGCTGCGACATGTTGACTTGTGTTTGCGTTCGAAAAAGCACCCAAACAAACCGTGTGTGTGTGGTCAATTGTTACACCCTTCTTTCGGCTGAAAAAGGCACTGCTCTGCTCGGTGTTATTCGCTTCACACTATGCTTTCTTCCACACTTTCACAGCACGCACGCACGCACACTCACACACACGCACACTTTCTCGGTAAGGCGGCTCCGATTCAGGAGGGAACAGTCGGGCACGCGCTTGCAGTCGGCATTCACCGGGCACACACAACACAAACCGATAGACCGATTCGATACGTTTTCGCTTATATTCGATACGCCGCCCTCTTATCTATCACCGCAACCTGTGATATACGGGTGAATTACTTTATTGCAAGTAGACGGTCACAAAATTCAACGGACACACATTCGTTTTCGTCCAGACACGAAAGAAGCACCAGAAAAATGGCGTCACTGTAACCGCTCCCAGGTTATGTCATGTCCGTCGGCGGTGGCCATCTTGGATTGCTGTTTGGCAGTTTGACATTGTGGATTGAATCAATCCGATCCATTTATTTTACTGAAAATTACTGTCACGCAACAAAAATTAGGTTTAATTAGTTCAATTTTGTAAATGTAATATGTTCTGAGTTTATTTATGAAAAACTAGCATTCAAATCCTGAACATCAATGAACAAAAAAATTACCTCTTTCGGAACAATAGTTCCGAGCCGCTTGGTAATGATTTGCTATAATTTTATATTATGGCGTTAGCTCAAGCTCAACAATTCAAATATAACTGCCAAAACCATATTTTTCTTAAATTCCATTTATTTTACCACAGAGCTCCAAGTGGCCGTAAGTTGTGTTTTATGAAGCTCAGTCAAGTAATTTGGCTGTCAGGTGCATAAGGTTGGCATAATCGAAGGTCAATTTATTTTCGGTGAGCGACATAAATCATGCTTTTAATTTGCTATAATTTGTTCTGAGCTGGACGGAGGCCGAGGCGATAACGGCACCGATCTGCACATAGCAAGACCATGGCTCAAATGCCATCCAAGCAGGACTGACTATCAAGCTACAGGTTGAATCAAGGTAAATCAGACTTTTCGAGGTTGTATAGTGCTAAAGAAGAAAAATATATTTTATTTGCTCTTTGAATACGTTATGGGCTCTAGGTAATTTTTGGATGTCCATATTGTCTTTAATTTAAAAATAAAACTCTGTATTCTCCATAATGATTAAAATGTTTATTGAAGCCAACTATCACAAATAGACGAATAAACCTTTTCTACCGGTCCCACGCGCGCTTTCAACACGAACGCTTCGTTGGGAAGCAAAACAATATCCTTTGTCGCTACCGATCCTCTGTGAAAAAGTTGTAAAAATATAGCCTATATAGTACAAGCAACCCAAAAACGTGGCTCGCACGGCTCCAAACTTACCCTCGAATATTGTGCGAACCGACACTGACTACATCAAAGTACAGCTTGTCCGGCAGTGAATTAGACAACGCAACAGCATTTACCACCTCCAGCTGGCTGCCAAGATTGGCCAGCGTAATGTACGTGCTAAAGTTCGTTAGCTCTCGTACAACTGCCAGCACAGAATCCCCCAAGGCAACCGCCTTCACAGTGCCTAGCTGGAAGGTGCGCGACTTTCTAAGCTCCATCATTGACCGGTACACCTTCAGATGACTCTTTTCGGCCTGCTGCTGTACGAGCACGTTTACTTCCCTGTACCGATCACCCACCGGTAGCCATGTGCTGGATCCAGTCGTAAAGCCTGCCATCGCCGTATTATCCCACTGGAACGGTGTGCGGCATGGATCGCGTGATTTTTCCTCGTACAAGTCTTGGCCCGCATTGCAGGCAGCCGGATCGACGGTATCCTCCCAGGAAATGTACACATCCGTCATGCCAATCTCTTCACCCTGATACGTGACACTCGCCCCAGAAAGACTGAGCAAGATCATGTTCAGCGCGTCAATGCGTTCCTCGCCAAGCCGTGTCCCAACGCGTGGTCGATCATGGTTACCCATCTTAAAGAAAACGAGCTTAGTGTCGAGGACTACCGAGTCACCAGCCTAAACCATCAACTTACCACCCAGTTTGGCACCTGACCGGCGGGCAGGATGCTCATCCAGTCCCTTACTACCTTCACGTAGTCGGACGCCGGCGATTGCTTGTTCACCTCGGTGATAAGCCTAAAGTTAAACGGCATATGCGATCCCAACCGTCCCGAGCTGCTCTGGTAGTAGGTCTTTATAATGTCCAGCGACGAGTAGGCTTCCGTCATGATGACCCTAGTCTCCCCACCATGTTGCTGCTGGTAAGCATCGATCAGTTCCCTCCACTCGTACACCATCTCAACCGTTTCGGGCAGATCCTGGGTGTAGATGTGGGACAGGTAGTTGGTATCTTCCGGATCATCCACCAAACCGCTCAACGGTTCGTCACGCAGCTCCGTATCTTCGTAAAGTGTCGGGACGGCATCGATCCGAAACCCATCCACTCCTTTGTCCAGCCAGAACAGTAACACATCCTTCATTTCCTGCACCACCTTCGGATTGCGGTAGTTAAGATCGGGCTGCTCTACGGTAAACTGATGTAGGTAGTACTGCTGTCGCTTGTCGCTCCACTGCCAGGCACTGCCACGGAACGCTTGAATCTAGCACACACACACACACACACAAATTAAAGGACATGCATCAGTTCTGCGCTGTGGACTGCTTCCCTTTACCTACCCAATTGTTTGGCGGTAAGTTCCTTCCACCGGCCGGATTCGTTTTCCCATCGTGCCACACGTAATAATCCTCATAGCCTGATTCGCGGTTTTCCGACTTGATGAACCACTCGTGCAGATTGCTCGAATGGTTCGGTACAAAGTCCATGATCACTTTCAAGTCGAGAGCACGCGCCTGCTCCACCAGCCGCTCGAAATCGGCCATCGTGCCAAACTCCTCGTGAATGTCGCGAAAGTCGGATATATCGTAGCCAAAGTCCACCATCGGCGATTTGTAGATGGGTGAGAGCCAAAACGCCTTAACGCCGATCGCTTTCAGGTACGGTAACCGCGATGCAATACCGTTCAAATCACCCACTCCATCGCCATCGCTGTCCATAAACGATCTTGGATATATTTGATAGAAGGCCGCCTTTTGCCACCAATCACGGGTGGTCGGTTGGGATAGGTTTAAACAGTTCACCCACGGCACGATCGCCAGCACTATACACACAGCGGGTAGAAGTTTCAGGGCGCCCATCTTCACTTTATGTTACGGCCAGTTTCTACTGCGTGGTGTTTTATAGAGCGGCGCTGCTATCTGGCTGGGTCAATCAGGAAGCTAGTAGGATCAACTGATCAAATCGACCAACACCCGATAAGATAATATTGATAGATTGATGTAACGGAAAAAGGGGGTTTAAAGCTGCAGTAGTTGAAGTGCAATAACAGTGTTCATCAACAACAGTACCTTGAAAATGCACTTGATAAGCGTTCCGATGGCGCCCAGTCAGAGATGCACCCTTCCGAGTAATCTCTACTGCCTAGGGTAGGTATAGGAATTGTAAAGCGAAGGTACAATTTGAAATAATTTATTTTGGTGAGATTGCATTGCATCTTATTTACAGGCAGGTGAGATTTTCTAACGCTATTTATCTGTTAGCGGAATTGTAATACATCCTAATCCTAAGTTACGGCTCCTGCACGCCCTAGCGTCCTCCTAGCAGTCGAGTACCTGTGTTTTCCTAGATGAAAAAAAGTCTGTTCGTTCGGTCAAAACCGGAGACAGCCGGTTTTGTTAAGAGTTTCCGGTTCAGTTCGATTCAGCCGCTGGAGTCACCTGGTCACGGCAGACCATCTACCACGTTTCGTTTGGAGTACAATTCGATTGTACCGTCTGCAGCAATAACTGGAATCAATTCGTTTATCACAAACCTACCGTCCATACCAATGTGTTTCACTCTGAACTGAAGAGGGTCCCCGCATTGACCCTCGTACTTCACTCGTGTATCACGCAATTTCTCACGATCACTCATCCGATCGTTGCTTAAGTTGGTTGAACCAGTCGGGGATATCGCACTGGACGCATAGTCTCCTACCACTTCGGGATGTAGATCGGCAATGTCAGGGATCACCATTGCTCACCCTCAGGCGGTCATCGTTTTCGCCAGAAAATTTTCGTTATACCGTGAATGGCATAGGATATGCTGAGGAGAGAGAAGAACATACAGATTCACCAACCGAAGGTACGGAGATCGTAACGGCGATCGATTTAAGTGAGATACTTAGAAATATGGCTGCTGTCCCTTCTGTATCCTTCCCATGTGTATTTACCCAAACCATCCAACACCTGGTCCTGTGCTGTAAGCTCTTGTTTCGATTTATAACACCTCTTCAAGTTTAAAATGCTGTGTAAAATTGCTTTTATTTACATCCCTGAGGGAAACACACTTAAACGTACACTTTTTGTTACGAACCAACAAACCATGGTTGGAATAATGCTATAAACTAAACATAAAAAACTGGTGTGTAAAATTCACCATATTCTTGTTAATGTCGACATGTAAGAAAACCCATAGAAGCATCAGTCACCCGATCACCCGGCAGCCCGCTCCACACTGGGCAACCGTCGGTTACGTTCGTACGCTTCCGCCACCGCTTGCTCATGATCGCTGGCGATCGCCGACGTACCATGGTTACCTTCAGCTACGGAGCTGCTGCGAAAAGGAAGCGTGAACACAGAGAAAGCGACAGAGATAACACTTGACATGAGCTTTTGACCGAAAGACTAGTGCGTTAAGGAAGGGCAAATGAGTGGGATTAGCGTGAGTAGATGTTAGCGCTAGCGACACTCGGTAACCACCATCACCAACACGCTCCTTATTAGCTGTACACAGTGTGTGATGGCAGTGTGTGCATACGGGAGGTGTCGACTGTTCGACGACACCGTGCATGCATGCATGTGGTTCGGTTATGTCGATAAGCAGGCGGCACTAGTGGACATGGAGTAGCTAGAACAGTTTTTTGTAGAGTACGTACGAGGAGCTAATCGAGCTGAAGATCCAATCTTTCCAGCCCTTGTTGCTCTCGTCGATCTTCGCTTCCACCACCTCGCAGAAGTACTTGCGATCGTGCGATCGCCCACTCTTCGCATCGCACAGTATGCGCTTGCGGCACTCGTAATCGCACTCCGGTTTGACCGGTGAGTTTTTCCAGTAGTGCCTAGTACAGACAGGAAAAGAAGAAGAAGAAGAACTCGTTGGTAAACATTGCCGAGAGGCCACTAACACTACCACTCACTTGTAGTACAGATCGAACAGCTCCTTGCTGTCGGTCATGTTGTTGATGAGTTGATCCCAGTCGGCGGGCCGCAGACCCTTCATGCCGTAGGCCGCCCGGGTCGAGTACAGCTTGTACCAGATCGGATAATCGTAGAGGTTAGCCTCCTTCAGATTCATAATCCACGATTCGTGATCGACGACCAGCTGCAAGGATCGGAACAAAATAATCAATCGCTAACAATACAACCTGCGTTTCCGGCCTTCGCTAGGCCCCCGCGCTTACCCGTGTAGTTTCATCATGATCACCGTCGATGTAGTAGATCCGATAGCCCGGATTGAGGTCATTGTACGGCGTCACCGACGGCCCAATGTACGCGATGCTGGTCGCACGGCTCAGATCGTGCGGGTCGTAAAACACCTCAAACTCGTCAAAGTGCGTGTGGCCGAAGAACTGTGCCGTAATGGTGCTCTCGAACCGCGACACAATCTTGTAGTAGTTGCGGCTCCACACCTTCAAGCAGTCCGAGTGACCGGGCGGTATGTGTCCGATCACGTGCACCTTTTCACCCGCAAACTCGGCGCTCTGCAGCTCGTAGATGAACCACTGCAGCTCGGTGGCCGGGTCCGTTGAGTTCAGCAGCAACCACCAGTTCTTGTTGTTGCAGTAGTTCATGTTGAGCGAGATGATCCGATAGCCCGGTCGCACCAGCACCGAGTAGAAGGCACCGCGCCGCACCGTATGTGAAACGCTCGCCGGAAGCCAACGGCGCCACTGCACATCCAGCTCGTCGTACAGCCAGGCAATCGAGCTGTCCACCTGCTGGACGTACGGCGGTGGGAAGCTGTTGACCGGTGCACTCTCGTGATTGCCCAGCGCCGGAAAGATCGGAATGCCGGGGAACTTTTCCGTCATCTGCTTGACGGTCTCCTTCAGCACCTTCAGGTTCTCCTCCTTCGTTTGGTTCCACACGTCGTGCGGTGGCAGATCACCCGTCCAGATGATGAAATCAATGTCGGAGTGCGTATCCGCGATGTGGTTCAGCATGTGATCCACCGTCCGCTGCGGTGTGTCACACTTCCGATAGTCACCCCACTTGCCGGCGGCACCGTTCGGAGTCGTCGGCCGCCCATTCGTCAACCGGCAGCACAACGGTTCGTTACAGTCCGCGTTCGATCCTTCGGCATAGTACGGATCGAAGTGTGTGTCGGACAAATGCAACACCTTAAACACTGGGGCCGCTTCCTTCGGCAAACCGAGCTCGCGCGGATCAGGCTTCGGCACTGGCGGGAATTCGACCTCCCACTCGTGATACGGATTATAAATATCACCGCACGCATCACCAATGATGAAGCTGCATATCTCATCCGGCCCGATCGTTATACGCTTGAGCACATATATAACCTCCACACCGAACAGCTGGCTAACACCTTCGCAGACGCGCGCCGATTGAATCTTCAGGTTCACACAGTACTGGTAAATCATTTTGATGATCTCCTCCTTGCTTTTGCCCGTGCGAATGTAGTGCTGAAGCAAACCGGCTCCAGCTTTGCAGGCG
The DNA here is from genome assembly GCF_013141755.1 of Anopheles stephensi. Taxonomy (NCBI): domain Eukaryota; kingdom Metazoa; phylum Arthropoda; class Insecta; order Diptera; family Culicidae; genus Anopheles; species Anopheles stephensi. The sequence goes on along the minus strand of NC_050202.1, from coordinate 31,203,568 downwards.
GTACAGGATACCTGCGACATGACGCTTGTTTCCAGCTCGAACGCGACCTGCTGCAGGTTGAAGTACTTGATCGTCTTTGTTAGCAGCGGCGGTAGATGCGACTCCTCCTTGGTGGTGTAGAAAAGCGTGCGGGCGGATGCATTTTCTCGCGCCTCCTGCATCCGCCTCAACGACTGCTCGTCCTCATCGCCCTCGATCATCTCGTACCGGTTGGTCGGGGGCAGCTGATGCTTGTTGTACTGATTTTGCAACAGCGGATAGATGCTTCTGGGTGCCGCTTCGGCCGTCCAGTTGTCCTCGGGCGATTTCCATTCGATCTGCGCTCGGCGCTGCTGGTTTCCCGAGTTGAACAGAAATGGGTGTGCTGCAGGAGAAAAAAAAGAAACGCGGATAATGGAGACATACAAACAATCATTGGGAATGCACAGTAAAAATGCTTCTCCAGCCAACTTACACTGTGCGAGACGTAGAATCTCTAGCAGAAAAACGAACACGATCGGGAAATAGTACTGGCTCATCTTGACGCTTGGTTGGTTGGGTTCTTTGTAGGGATCTGCAAAAGAAAAAAGCAAGTGTTAGGTGTACTCGCTACACACGCTATCAGTTTCACTTTCAATTTCGTCCCACACGATGGGCTGCAATCGACTTCAAGCAGAGTCGTCGACCGATCGGCGTCAAGGGCACTTGGGTAATTTACCGAGCGAGCTTAGTGTAGTTACAGGCTCGCAGCAGAAATGAGCACCCGTCAGTCCGTTATTTATGCACGCTGCAGTACGTTCTCGAGAGGGTGCTTTCTTCAACCACTGGCCAGCACAAAGGCGCACACTGCAACTGCACACTGCAGGCAACGGGGCTTGAGCCTTTGTACGTACGGAATTCCGCACCGCGTTGATATATGGCAGGCATTTTAATAATCTCGGTCTACGTTGTGACAAATCAATATCTAAATAAACATCCGACCTTATCAGCGCGTCTCTCACAGCAACTGAACCAGCTTTCTTGTGTGTTTCTATCCCTCTGGAATAGGAAAAGCTCACAGGCTAACTCCTACTAACCCTAAGCACGACAAAGAGGTCCGGCCCAGGGCTATATTTTTACACTCAGCGCTTCGTATGAATCATAAACACATTACGAATGCATTCCAAGGCCAAACGGCTGTAATCTACCACCGAGTTATTTACAATTTCATCCCGCTTGACGTAACACGTGCGTGTTTGTGGACGGTGGCTTTGATAATCCCGCATCCCGGACCGCTTACAACTGATCGCGATGTTCGGCGTGACATTATGTTTGATAAATATTCATGTCAACGCTGTTGCTGTTGCCCTTTTCTGTGGGGCAAACACTTCATTTCATTTCCTGTTTTGATGGCGGTCACTTTTTGCTCCCCTTACAAGATCGATGCCTCATCTCGATCCGATCGATGCGCTACCGTTAACGATTACATGCGCGTTCCGGGAAAGATTTTTTTTTCCAAACGGTTGTAACCTAGTTATTGCAGGTGATCTCCATTCTAGGTGGGGCGATTGGATAAATAGTTCAACGTGCCGGACCCACGGGAGGGAAACTGGTAGCACTGGTTTCTTCTTCTGGGGACCCGTAAGTACGCCATCGATCTTGCATAACGTAAAGGTTGGCACAACAGTGACGATTGCATGATGGAGGGCGTATAACTATGTCACAGCTCGGTATGTGGCATTTCGCGCACTTCGTTATTAGGTCCGTCCGTCCGATCTGTTCCTCCCGATACGCCTTACGAACAAAGCACACGTAAAGGGGAAGCCTACTCTACCGAGAACTTCAGGCACATTGTTCATCATTGTCTGGCAGAGCATGTTGTGGACGCTGGAATGATTTTCTCATGTTGACGATATTCGCCACAACACACAAAGCAATGATATCTGTTCGCGAGGAACAATGAACGATCGTTTAGCAGTATCTCATCAGAGGTTCCAGAGGTTCAGCAACTGAGCGGCGACAGATCCACGCTGTGTACAACACGAGATGCATCGGAAAAGATCTTCACGCCATCCGCTTGCAAACCGGGCTTTAGCAAACTTGCCATTTTTCTTTCGCTCGTCCGGCAACGGTTTGTGATGAAAGAAACCCGTTTTTGGTAGGTTTGGTCGGAACACACCAGCTACGAATCGGCGAGTCCGGTCCTGTCTGTCCGTCGATCAGTTTCGATTGCCGAAATGTGGGTCACAGCCTGGCTCACGCCTGGCGCCTCGCCGCTCTACCCCGGCCAGCTTAATGATGCGATTTTAATGTTTGCATCTTTAGCTCATCCACACCCGGTTCCTTCTTCTTCTTCAACAAAAGAAGGTTTGTCGATGGTTAAAAAATTCCGTAGGAAGAACGTAGCAGTTACGCGCCGGAGAAACACCATCACGGACGGATGGATCATCAGCAGCAGCAGACCCCGAATCGTTGAGCCTCACGTAAGTCGTTGTTGGGGTCGACCGTCTACCAACCGTGTACTTTCTCGCAGGCGTATTTCTCGCGCCTTGCGGCCCGGTTTAGCGCGCATGCAAAAAGAGAAATGCATGAATAATGGATGCGGTAAGAGTGGTTTTACTTTTCGAATGTATGCTCGCCGTTGCTGTAGCGCCTTTCGGGGCTATGCTTTGCCGAGGGTGAAATTTGCCTGCGAGCGCCCGAAACTTCCACACCACGCGGCGCTTTGTTCGGTGACACACTGCGCTGTTCCCCCAACCAGCCATTGTTGACCTAGTCGCGATCGTCGGATGTGAGCCGTGGACGAGATTGGGCGAACGAAATGACGTCTTCAAAATTCCACGACACTCGCTTTCGTGTGTTTTTTGAGCACAACCACCAAGCACCAAACCACACGAGATGTCAAGTTTAATGTGATGCGTAAATCATTGGAGTAAATCATTTCATCTATTTAAGTTTCAAATTTACATTCATATTGCTTAGTTGGGAGAAAAGGATACAGGAACCTTAAACCGTATCCGTGCACACCGATACAGCATGGAAAGCTTGCCGTTCGACCGTGGCGAGTGCGGCAATTATTTTAATCAACCTTAAGTACCAGGCGGCAAAACAATAATATTTCTGTCACGGATCGCTACTACGATCGCGAAGACGGACGATCATGCGTTTCGGGGTGCGAGTGGCCGTGGGGCACGCGTGAATTGAAAGATTGCACAAGCGGCCCATTATCATATCGGTAGATGGTTTTACCGTCCGCTTTGCCAGACGAAACGAAACAGAAAAAAAGACCCACTGCGATTAGTACGGCTGCAGTCCCTGCACTCTGTGTGGGCCTGACTGTTGGAGAGGGTGATTGCGACCGATGTGAGCTGCATTCCCGACCGTTTATCGGACGGGGGGGCACACCACGATGGAGCGAAAATTATGTTATTTTCCTGCAGCACAATGGAACCCGATGTCAGCTCCTGGGCAGGGGTGCGTGGATTACTTGAAGCAAGGTTCGTACAAGGTTCGCTGCCAACGATTACGCGACATACGTTGACAAGCGTGCGGAACCGATTAGCGAACGCCCAAGATGGTAGCACGAATTGGCGGTACGAGTGCGAGCTGCTGCGGTTACCATTATTCTTTCGAGTAAGGAGTTCAGAATGGGTTTCCAGCATGCAGAGATACATTGACGTTGTGTGTGCAAGCGTTGAGAATATGACAAAGGATTAATTTAGTGTCCTTGGAGCCGGTCCTCCCTTGGCCTTTTGAGTCAAGGAAGTTTAACAAGGTTAAGGGAACACAATTGGTCGAAACCCTAAACTCAATTGTTTTTCATCTCATATAACATGAATCTCCATGTTGAACACAATCAGCGATTTGGACATAACACATAATCGAAGCCCCGAGTTTCCAACAGAATCTTCATATAAGTTTGTTGTTAGGTTCTGGGAGCTTAAACCATGTAGAAATCCTTCTCTGATACTGGTACATATAGCAAATTTGAAGTGAAAGGGGCTTCCAACTTTCGTTCTGCTTATGACCTCCAAAGGGGCTTAATCCATAGCTGCTGGTATTATTACAGGAGATACACTGTATGTTCCTAAATATAGATAAACCACGAGTCTGTCATTTAAAGAAAACACAACAAAACGCCACGAACATTGTTCAAAATTCGTCTCGAGTTTAAGGCACAACAACACAACACAGGGGTATAGAAAGGCTCACAAGGTTATCTTCAGAGGAAGATTTGGCTTACTGTCTCATTGAAGCATTAGTCATTGTGTCCACTTCCAACCCAACTTTTCACACCTCTATGGAGTGTTTTGCTTTTCTCCCTCCGCACACATAAACCACTCGAAACAGCATCAGAAGTGAAATCATGCTGAAGAATTTGTATTATCCTGCTTATCATAACGATCGGTCGTTAGCACTCGATGATGCGAAAACGACAATAGATCCTGAAAATTGGAAAGTAACGCATCCGGGACAGCCGCCCGGCCGAAAACCGTTTAGCGGACCAAAAAATTAACGACCTTGCCTCTACTGGATAGGTCTGTCTAGCAAAGGCTTATGGGATACGATCCTAGACGCCAGCAGACTTGATTGACGCAATCCACTCGATCGAACCGTTGGCGAATGGGCCCCAGGGTGGTGTTGCAGGTGTTGTATATCTCGAATTGCTGTCCAGTTCCACTTTCACTAGTGGGAGCTTACTTTTCTCCGGCAAACATCTGTTTTGTGCGCAGGAAGTTAGGCAATTGATAATGTTCTTCGGCCTCTCCGCCTCTTAGAGTTGACGCTGAGAGGTCACTTTTCCTTTCGAAAACCGTTTCATCCCAACGCGAGCGCGAGGCTTTATGTTCGCGCGGAATCGTGAAAGTGGTAGGCTGTCCCCATTGCTGAATGCTTTTTGTTTAAGAGTTGATATGTCGATTTTCAAACTTAATCACCCTTCAAAGGATGCAATTACCGTTGAAAATGTCTTGAAGCGTGCTAGTGAGTAGCAGATATGATCGCAGCACCAATGCTCGATCAGTAAAGGTGAAAAGCAACTCTACCTAAATCGGTCCTCGAACATGCTCCCATCAAACGGCCATAATTTCTCCTCCGTACCGTACAACCAACCCCTTAGTTGACACACTAAGGTTCCTTGACCTCCTATCTAGCAGCGGTTGGCTCTAACGCTAGAACCGGTACTGAATCCAAGGGATCCGTGCCCTTCGATCTCTAACGACGGCCCCCTTACTGCAACATCATCAACAACAAAACCATTGAACCGATTAAAAGGGAAAGTTTCCGGCTAATCATGACCTAAATCTTGTCTTCCCTGGCTGCTGCCCAGCATGCCGACAAAACGGCAGACGCGTGTTCCACGTCCAATTCACGTCCCAACCTCCCTAGGCCCTCCTGCTCGATCCGACTGGCGGCGCGTTAACACTGACATTGACCTTACCTAACGCACGGTGTGGACGTTCCCCTTCGGAGGAGATGAAAATCTTGGGCCGTAAAACAAATAAAGTGTAATCCAATTTACGGTCGTACTCTGTAATCTCTTTCTCGCCCAACGAGCGTTGTTTTATCGGGTCGATGCCATATCTGGAATAAAGCAGAGGAACAAAATGCGAACGATGAGTCAAAAGAAGCGGGAGCGAAGCAAGAAAAACTGGGTGCGTTTTCGTCTTGAGCTGAATATAATTCGGCCCGGATTCAAACCGTGAACAATCGGGTTAGTGAGCTTCTTCCGCTCCTGGAAGCCCCAATTTTTCCGCGCCCCTGCTTGAAGTAATAGTGAACGTGGACGCACAACCTAGATGCTTCCGTTTGGGCGGACCTGACAAAGATTTGTTTCCCCCTTCCATGAGCGGGGTGGAAATAAATTGGAAAATAAATGAAACTAAACGGCACAGGTTGTCGTTTGATCGGTGGCAGGCAACACATTTTTCACACGAGTGAAAGGATGAGTCATTGCTGCTCAATTTCTTTGCAACCTTGTACACAACTTAAAAAACCCCCCGTTTGCAATGGCTCCCTCCACCACAAATAGCGCCCAATCGGAAGAGGAATCGGACCGGAACTTCAGCGCTAACCACTCACTTCGGTGCTACAGTGTTTGGGGTTTGGTTTGCAATATCGCGTATGTGCGTCTTCTCTCGCACGTTCCCTGACCGATGGACGACGATATGCTATTTTGCGCAATTTCGTTTTTCTGCCGCTGCGCGATAAGCCTCAGCCTCACAATGGATCGTAAACAACGGGCAAGTGATCGTGGCGTCTTGGGTCATGGTTTTAAAGACGCGTAATAGTTTCTCCCGTCAGCGAGAGATGCATCTTATCGTCAATTGTGCACTTCCGGTGGAATTGTTTTTCGCTTTGGTCTTGTTTTTTGTTTGTTTCTTTAGTCCTACATGTATTGCCTGGAAGTATTTTTTTAAACCTATTCGCTAAAGCATGGTGCACGGAGGAGTGGTGCGGTGTGTGTGTATGTGTGTGTTTGTGGAAGCACCATCCAACGTCAAACATAAATCATTCAAGTTTTCTTATTTGTGTCTAAAATTGGCGTGAAAATGTACGAAAAAAAGAAGATCATCAGCGTTCCGCGCTATTCGAAGGTCAGTTGCGAGAAGGCAAAGAAAACGTTGAATCAAAACAACAGTACCTCCAAAAAGACCCAATTTTTGACGAATCATGCTGGGGAACGGAAGTCGGTTTGGACAAAGGCAAAATAAGTGGGGCAATCAGTTTGCAATTAGGTTGCTATGGTTACACCGTTCTTGAAATGGAAGCCGATCTTCAAACTATTCGGTTTACTGCCTGGGATCTGTTACATGAAGTAGTTGAATGGTTTCGTAGCTTCATTGGAGGGCAAACTTATGTTAATCAACACAACGAATGATAGCGCAAATAAAAAATAACAGCTAATAATGAGCACCATTAGCATCAGTAAGATAATTTCATTACCAGATTCCATCAATAATTTCGTTCTTCGTAAAATCAAATTCATATTCAAAAAGCTTTTGAATATTTTCATAAGTTCTTTGCAAGTTTAGATATATTGTAGAGATATTAACAGTATTTAAACACTTATTATATAAACCTCATGGAAGCCAAAATGATCGTGGCACCACCGGTGGTACTGAGAAGGAACACTGATTACGGTGGGATGTACCTAAGGAGATCGTACCTATCGTTTTGAAGTCGTCCATCACATTACCTTCATCGTATCATCAAACATCACACCATCGAGGGATAAAAACTGGACTTTAGAGAATGTTCATAGACCTAGTTGGGGAACACAGCAGTACCGGGGATCGAATCCTATCCGGGCCTGTCCCCTGTCTACCCAACGCGATAGCAATAAGTCGATGACTACACCCTATAAGTCTAGTAAGCACGGCCTAGCAGGTCGTTTAACAATATAGTCCCAGTACTCACACACCGCTAGAAGGAGCAACTACAATGAAGAGCTCTACGAGCTGTACGGTGATCTCACCATCACGAATTAGACTCACGGTGCTCAGGTGGGCTGGTCATGTTAATTTCAATCCAGCCTGTAAAGTCCTTTGAGGCCGTCTACATGGAGAGATAAGGTATGTATAGTCGAAATTGCGATGAAGAGATGGAGCGTGAGCGGTATCAAATATTTAAGCAGCAGGCCAAGACCGCGTTATAAATATGTGTGGAAGAGCAAGATAAGAGCCGCTTCGAGCTATACGCAGACTCTCACGATTGTGCAGCGATCGGCAAGTCGGGTCATGTCATGAGAATCACATCGGACGACCTAGCCACAGAAAGCCGTTTAAGGCCTTCCACAAGAACCGAGCAGAGGCGTAGTAGGTCCAAAGTTAGATGGAGCGATGGCGTTGATGTATCTGTTAGAACAGTTGGAATATAAGTTGTGCGGATGACGGAGTTAGACCATCAGGGGTATCGTGGACTTCTGTAATAGGTCACAATCACGACACGGTAATGGCGAACAAAGACCTCTCGATGTCACCAAAGATCCAAACCAAAGACCATGATCACCAAAGAAATACAATTAGAGTAGCATAGAGCTCAAAGTTTAATGATCGTTTTAGCTTCACATTAAAGCCGTCTGCAATCCAAATACAAATCATTAGAAGCAACACAAGTGTAGATACTATGTATGCGATCATCTACCACAAAACAAACTTCTCTTCACGTAACATACATTAGCCCCAGGCGACGAACCTCGGTTTTTGCCAAATAACACTCTCCTAACCACCTCCAGCGAGCTGCGACAGTCTAGTAGTTGATCCAATTTTGCTATTTTTTGCGATCGTTCTTTTATATAATATAGTCGACCAACACACACACACACACAAAATGCTCAAATCCATTTCAAGTTCGGCTGACAGTATTTTGATGTTGTTGCTCGTTTCTGTTTGCTGTTTTGCTTTGCTTTGCCGCCTTATGTCAGAGCATTTGTGTGCGATGAATGCAGGAGCCGGCTGCATGGTGGATGAGTTTTGCCTAGGTTAAGCAACGATCTCGACGCATTGTATTGTCGCGACCCCGCGTCCGTATTGGGCGGAGGGTGAGAATTATGCACAACCCATGCGTTACAGCACAATAAAAAAAGTTCACTCCATAGGCTCTCTCTCCTTCTCTCTCGCACACACGCTAGTGACGACTCCACCCGGTCCAGTTCCTATCCAGGTGGAAATTCTCTCCAAAATGCAGATCATCAGCTAGCATCGGTGCAACACGAACAACAAGGGAGCATTCTCTCTCTCTCTCTTTCTCTCTTCGGTGCATCCGCTGCCGATGCACTGTGCTGGGTGCATTGATCGATCGGTTGCGTCCGTTCGTTCGACAAAAGGGCTCGTTTTGCGCTTAATTTAAATATATTAATATATCGAAATGAGATTGAATTATTGATATTGATGCTCTCCGATTCACGCACACACACGTATCAACACGATTCCAAACGCAAGCCTGATGATCGTTTGGCACGAAAATATGTTTTGCCAGCACACCGGCTCCCAGCGATTGCTCGGCATCGTCACTAAAGTGAAAGTAAACAAACGAAAGCTAAACCACGGCCCACTAACACCCCACTTAGACCACCAATACCACCACCGTTCACACCATGTGCCAAGGGTGACTATAAGTTGTAGCAAAAAATGGCGTCCGTCCGACGACCAAATACCACGGGAAGAAGTATTTTCTCTTTCACAATTTTCACGCTCTTGTCGCTCGTGTAGGACCATCGGTCCAGGAAGGTCAGCGAGGTACACGCTTGCACGGATTTACACAGCACAAATTTGAAAAACAAATGAGACAAGAAACGATTACCCATGCAAAATCTGCAACAAAGAACTGTAGCCCTGCTATGCTTCCGAATCACTGTCACACTGGCTTCTTCCGACCTGCACAACTTCTCAAACAGTTCTCTACTTCCTTCACGATCCTCAACTATTCCTTCAAGCACGTGCAGTTTTTCGTCGGTCCCAAACTTTGTAGGTCAAAAGTAGTTGTGTTTTCTTTTACGGCCCCCCCCCGCTGTTGATGATCGATGATGAGTGGTTGATTTTCTCCCGAAACGCCAACCGTAAACCATTTCCGCTCGAGTGGGCCGCTGATGAGTGGAGGAAGGAACACCTCCAAAACGGTTGTGCTTTTCCCCGTTCGCGTATTGTTTGCTGCCATGAAATTTTCCATGATCGTTCATTCGATGCTCGATAATAATAATATGATGCAGCTGAAGTGCACTCTTGATTTACTGCTGCCCACAGCCCCTTCTAATAAATTTCCAGTGAAGCACATCGTTTTCCCATTTTCACCAATTGTTTTGCCCTGTAATAATCGACCAAATCGACACTTAACACAATTCGATGCCCACACCAAAATGAGAGCGAACCGTAGTTTGAACTTGGATTACCCCAATATGCAAATATTAACACGTACACACACAATCACACGGAGACGCACATATGCTTGCACTCGATCACTTACTTTTTCTTCGATTTGATTACGGTTTCCTTGCTATCTCGCGGTCTGTTTTGCGATGAACCTCACACACTCACACACGCGACTCTGCTCGGCACGCAGCAACATACACACTGCGAGAGACACACTGGCAGCCCGATGGGTGTTGGTACACTCCCGTCCTAAAACTCCTTCCTTCTTGTGCCACCGGACCGTCCGGATCGTGATCCGAAATCCGAATTTTTGTTTCGAAAACTGGGCGCGCACTACCCCCGCCAGCAGTGGGGCAAATGGCGCCAACGGATAACGGACGGTGTCCAGCAAGCGGCAGCTGTGCACGGTGCCAGCCAAGGAGGGAGAGAAAGGAGCTAGGAGCTAGGGAAGAGCAGCGAGCGCGCGTTTTGTGTCTATCGGTACGCGCGGCCAGTAACGAAATGATTCCGACGGTGCTGGCTGACTGGCTGGCTGGCTGGTTGGCTGGTTTGGGGGCCAGCGTGAGTGTTGTTACTAGCGGATGAGGCAAGAGAACTGATTGTGCGTTGGTAAGAGAGGGAGAGAGAGTTTGCTGTTCAGGACTGTCAAACTGACTGTGAGATAAAACGAAAAAGATTAGAACTATCGCTCGCTAAACACAGAGGATGGATCAATAATAAACAGAGTGAGAAACAATGTTGAATAAAAAATTTTTTTCTTATAAGCCAAGTTACTATTTATATGTAAAAGGAACGTCAAACAGTAGAAGCTGTAATATAGAATTTTATGTATCAATCGACACGTCCGGATTGCGTTGAAGTGTCTAATTGGCCGACGATCACAAAGTGCGGTTCTTTGTTGATTTAAATTGACTAAAAATGTAGCATTACGTTCAGGTCGTTCTGATTGAATAAAAAAAGGCCAAAAATGTCTCATCCTCTTGCTGGAAGATTAGCCCAATTCTCACTTTCCATTGTTTATATTTATTTTTATAACTACACCATGTATTGTGCAAACATACTCGTGAATAAAAAGAAAGGATTTACTAGAAAATGAATAAAGGGTGAATTCATGCAAAAATTTTATAGTTTTAGCATTTCTAACAGTTCAAACATCAACTTGATCCCCTCATTTGGATTATGAAAATTCATACACCTTGTATTTTAATGGATTAGTCTTTTCGTTCTGATAAGAGTGCCGAACACAGTAACGAGCCATAATTAGAGTAAGCAGTACATTTATTTTTCTACTAATGTTAATTTACAATGGAATGATCGGTTGTGAAACTAAATCTGAGAAAATTAAAACAAAACAAGAAAGGCTAATATGTACATGCAGACTAAACAATCTAATGATATTTGATATAATGCCCATTTAATGTAAGTTTCCTTTTATTTCAATGGGAAAAGTTAGCTTGTATAGCCTAAATACTATATTGGTTTGAATTCAGAATCATTTTTATTCCAATGACCTATCATATCCAGCCATAAATTGTCCAATAAATCCCTGTGTAATCCAAAAGAGTGACCGGGGAGCTGAAGCGATTGAGGTGCTGGTCTTCACATGGCAGAGCTGGGGTTCAAATCCCACCCATAGCGAGGACTGACTACCCAATTACGAGGAATTAATAAGTCTAGTAACCCATTTCATGGTTAGCATGACCTCGTTGGTTGATAAATGAGGAAAAAGAAGATGAAAGACACTCGCATGCAATACCATATAATATTGAGCCATATATAAAATGCAAGCCTGTAAAAAAAATTTTTTTAACGAAACGCTTAATAATGTCTATTTTATCACTTAAAAATGTATTAAAAAAAATGTGTTTGTGAGTGTTAAGGTTATAACTGAAAACGCAAAACAAAGTTTCGCTTCAACCAAGCTAACAAAGTTTGACACCGCTGCCTTCGATCGAGAGTTGATCGGATGTGGATCTCGATTGGAGCATACCAAACGAGAGCATACCGTGCGTGCACGGTACGTATACGCACTAAAACCTGTGTGAGAAAGCACACAAGAGAAGGAGAGCACGTATCAAAGTTTATGCTCTTGGATGCGTGAGAGTGATCGTTCGATGATCTCGCGAGCCGCCGAGATCGTTAGAGACCGTTGTTTTGAAAGCTGGATTGAAAAGTAACGTTTGAAAGCACCGTTTGATTATATTTAAGATTAATAAAATAGTTCATAACTGTATTAGCATAATAAAAAGCATGAAACATTAACTATCCTCTAGATTAAGGTAAGTAAATTAATATGTTTAATGAAAATAAGTTATTAAAATCAAGATGTAATGTATTTTACAATATGTTTTTCTAATGAAAATAAGCGCTTATGTTTTGTTTCAGAATGTATTTTGTTAAATCTTATCCGACTCGCTCTCTCTCTCTCTCTTTCTCAGTCCCCCATGTATATTCCCGCATGGTGTGCCTCGTGTTCGCTACCATTGCTATCTCGCTCCTTCGTGTCACGGGTTTTCCTAATTTCTCCCTCCCCTCCACCACCACCTCCACCCCTAATCCGTTGCATTCCGTTTCTGCACGGTTGCACACAAGCACGCATGCAATGAGCTTTCACGAACAGCGTGAAGCGGATCGTTTCCGTGAGGAATGTGTACATTAGAGGATTGAGTACTGCGTTCACCATCGCCAGGATACCGAAGGAGTAGTGCAGATTCCAGTAGGCGCTCGTGTTCGCGTCACCCACCATCTTGATCAGCAGAAACACCCACATGGGCAGGCGGCACACGAAGAACACCAGCATCAGTACGACGATCGCTTTGAACATGTGTATCTGGCGTCGCCGGCGGTTCGAAATCGCTTCACTCGGGTGTCCTTGAGTGGGTCGCTGTGCTGAAGGTGACCCGGCGGTATCACTCTGCGTCGTTTGCTCGCCAACGATGGCAGTTGTGTTGTGGTGTGGACAAGTGCAGTTGGAAGCTGAAGTTAAGAGAAAGGTATGAGTGCGAAAGACTTTGATTTATGCAAGCGCAAGTGTTAGATATTTAGAAACAGATAGTCCGGTGGCACAGTGTAAAGAAGCTTATACTATCCTCTTCTAGAACTTCAAGAGGTCTTGGCATTTCATTACTTGCTTGTTTGACTAAGCTTCCCGTAGCTGGATAGTGAATCCTGTGGACAGGAAGCTTGTCCGAGGCCTCGGGCGGCTGACTCTCTAGCTACGCGGTAACCAAGTTAAGGAAACCTCAAAAGGCAGACCAAGATCTTTTGAGGTGATAGGGTTTCATCATTCCTTGATACTTACTAAATATCGATGCCGGTGTGCGCCGCTCAACAATTGGCTGTGATGTCCTCACGTTGGTCGTAAGTGTCTTCTTGTCATTGCTACTCTCGCAGGACGTGCTGGAAGCACATTTCTTCGGCGCTTTTGGAGCGCCTCCGATAGGATTCCGGCGTGCCCAGAACGCTCTCGCTATCACCCCATTCAGCCAGCAGAAAGCTCCGAGCAGTGGAAGAAAGATCACCACGAACACGATCACGAAGTAGTAACTGTTCTTGCTCTTATCAGTCGCACAGATCGTCGCCATATAGTACCCGCTGATGATTTCGTGCGACTGCTGCGAATCGGTCGTCAGTACAACAATGTCAAACATCTCGTAGAGCGTAAGCATTGGACTGGAGATGCCAGCCGCGAGTCCCCAGATCAGTACACCACACGTGGCACAGAACCAGCCGTTTGGTTCCCAGATACCCTTCACCAGACTGCGCACGGCCATGTATCGATCGAGTGCGATCGCTACCAGCGTGATGCTGTTCACCAGCACTGCCATTGTCTGCACGAACGGGGAGAATGTGCACATCAGCTCACCGAGCGTCTAGAAAGGGGGCAAGATAGAAAGAAAAAGTTGGACCCACTCTGTCACTAGAAAGTTCTATCGCCCGTCGCGGGTGAAAGTCTCGCCTTACCCAAAGCGAGTTGAATTCCGTATTAAACTGCGACAGATATACAATCGAGGTGATGGTCACGAATGCAATGTCGGAAAGCGCGAGCGACAGCATGCAGACGCGCAACAGATGCCGCTGTTCACGCCTCACGTTCGTGATGATGGTGACGATGTTGCCGAAGATGGCCATTACCATCACCATGATCGAAAACACGGTGAATACGGTGCGCTGTTCCGTGGACAGATTCTTCAACGATCGCTCCCAGTAGCCGATCATCGTCATGCCGCTCTGTTCGCGTTTCGACGCCATCCCACCTGTCAACAGGTCCGCTCCGACTTCCGCACTCCAGTTGAGGGCCGTAATCCAGCGTAGCACAGTCTCACTCACTTCCGCGCTGGCCATATTTTAAAGGTTTTTTTCTGTTCAGTTTTTTTCCACTCGCTATTTTTTCCCTCCACAGTTCCTAGGTGCCAGTGACAATTTTTGGTGCAACAAAATTGCTTCCACACGAGCCGGTTGAAATTGGATTGAAAATTTGAATGGTTCTATCCGGCGAAACGACCGACACGACAGGCGCATAAATCACGCACTAAAGCACACACACATGCACATTGGCCACGGGCGCAACAATTTCTCGTAAGAACACGTGTTTTTTTCGTTGGGACAAACAAACAAAGCAAAGAATCTGATTTCACACATTCAAACGGAAAAAAAACAAGTAAAGTTAATCACATACAGAACGAGATGGAAATTTTTGTTCGGATCCAGCAATGCGCGCCCGGCTGGAGTCACCGTTCACTGTCGGTAGGAAAATATGGGGCGTGCGGGAAATCGCATGGTTTTATAAGGAAAATATGTATCGCTTCGCTTATCGCATACGGTTATGCTAAACGCCTCGTAACAACCTCGTAATCGGGGTGCTACTGACTGATAATGGATTTTCCTATCTGACGAGGAAAAATGGGTAGGCAACAAAAAAAAAAAAAAAGGCAAGCGTCAAACAACATTAAAGCACGGAACAATGAATTACATACCTTCGGGCGGAACAGTAGGATGGTTTGGTAGTGATAGTAGTCGAGTTTCTTCTATACATTTCAAACATATTGCTTCAGTGAAATTGTTCGTGTACGCCGTCTCGTCATATACAGTGATGGACAAAAGAATAGAACCACCTAATTTAAATTCTTGAATTTTGTTTTAAAATCGAAAAACTAAGGTTAAGGTACCGATTTACAACGAAATGACGTTTTTTTTGTTGTAAAATTTAGTTTGAAAGGTTGAGAAAACGATCCTAAACGGTTGGTTTCATCGGGGGTTTAAAGCCTGATAAAGATCCCCCCTCACTCAGGGGCACTCACTTCTCGCAACTGAGTTACCGAAGGGGGTATCTTATTTCTTCTTCTTTTAATTTTTAGGTAATTATTGGGGCGGTCCGGTGGCCGAGGCGACAACTGCTCCGGTCTTCACTCGACAGGACCGGGGTTCAAATCCCATCCAGACCGCCCCCCCCCCCCCCCGGAAGGAAGGGCTGACTACTTTGCTACGGGTAAAATCAAATCATAGAAAGCCAGAAATGACAGGCCGAGAGACCTCTCGAGGTTCTAGTGCCAAGGAAGAAGAAGAAGAAGAAGTCAATTATTGGTATTTTTACTTCTTCTTCTTTGGACTAAAGACCTTTTAGATCTCCGTCTTCTTCTTCTTTGGCCTTAAGACCTCTTAGGTCATTCATTTATTTATAGAAGGGTTTTTGGGTCTTTGAGACCTCATTCAACTCTTTTATTAGACTTTATGATACTACGTAGCTCGAAAGTCAGTCGTCACTATGAGGGAACGGCCCCGATGGGATTTGAATCCTGATGCTGTCGTATGAAGACCGGTGCCGTTGTCACCTCTACCATCGAGCCGCCCATGTATATTTATTGGATTTTAGGCATTTGGGCGGTATTTACCTTCATTGTTGGTATCTCAGTTGCGAAAAGTAAGTGCCCGTGAGTGGATAGCGAAGGCGGGGGGGGGGGGGGTGGCTTGAAGATTCTTTTGCCACATTTTGGTTAGATTATACCTAGTAGAAGTATTAATAGAAGACATTAGTTTAAAAATCGAATATAAAAGTGGCCTTATTCTTACGTCCATCACTGTAGCTATCATGTAACAAAAATGCCATGCCGTTTCTATTGAATCAAAAAAGTGTCTGCCATGTTTAGTTAATTAAAATTTTCCATTAAATTTAAAAAAAAATATCAAAATTGAACTCATGTATAAGACGTTCATATATTTTATTTTATACATTTTCGATTATAAATTTTTTTTTATAAAATGCCATCAGGACGATTGTAAAAAAATCTATTAAAAGCACTCTATAACGATAATCTAAAAACTATATTTCTTTCGTCGTATTGAATTAACCGAATTAACTGTTTATGGATTATAGTAATCGTTAATTTTATTGTGTCCACCGGCACACCCAACGCACAATCCCACTGTGTTCCAATCCGCTATTGGACGCTCACGGGTCGACGATATCAATCATAAAACAACCAAGAATTCGAGACAACCGTGTTCCAACAGCGTCCTATTGTACCGTGTTCCTCCTCCGTAAGCAAACAAAATCCGATAACCGTGCCACGCCACAAGCACACACACACACACACAGACTCACACAAATGGGAGGAGGGAACTCCAAAGGAAGCCCGCCAGCGCAAAGTCACTGTTACAACACACAGATGAGTGGGCCAATCGAGAGAATGTGGCAGAAATTAATTATTCCCCCCCCCCCCCTCTCCGATGTCATTGCACCTTTCGGAAACGGAAAAGGGCAACGGACGCCGAATGCACTCGTACTGCCGTTGACATGGAGACGCTTGGTGGCTCTATTAAAGTGAAGTTTAATCGACTGACTCCGGGTCACTTACACCGTCACCGAGCGGTTCACTCGGTTCACGCGCCCGATTACAAATCATATCACAAATAAATCTTACAAACACTAGCGGCTCTTATCGGTAATCAATTAGTGTGTGGCGGGAGGTTTTTCTTCTTTTTTGCTGAGTTGGAATAACGATGTTTCGGCCGTCAAACACCTGTCAAAGTAAAAGTTGCGGAAAAAAAGGGATGGCAATATCTCGCCTCCCGCTAAACACACTCGCTTGGGTGTGATTTGCTTTGTGATCCTATCAGTCCCCGGGTGTGAATCAATATGGCTGAAAAGGAATAAACGTGGAACAGTGGCAGCTGGTGTCCAAAATTCTTACTCACCTATACTGACGATTATAAAGCTAAAAATGTTCTGCCGCTACACTAACGCTAATATTTAAATACACATTGTATTGCCACGCGCAATCAAGCAATGTACTGTACTGTATGTGCTTCCTTTCTGGAGTGCCTTTCAGACAGCCTGTCAAATTATTACTGAGTAATGTCCTGTACTGCTCCGGTCTTACTAGCCTTAAGAGCTCCTTAACGTAATTGGCAAGCTGCGCAAGCAAGCTTCTATTGTTATGCTTTTCGTTGCAATTTGCAAGCTATTTGAGAACATGGATGTCAAAACGTAGCACAGCTCTGCTGCCTCACATCATGATGACTACCCTGAAAGGAGTAAACCCTTATAAAGGATTTTAGGTGTGGCGATTCTAACGCACGGTAAGGTATTGTGGCTGTTCCATCGACTCCTGGCGTCCTCCTTTATCGTCTCTGGTTCTTGAATACGATCAGAGTTTCGTTTAGTTGAAGAAGAATATTTAAGAAAAATATTTACAAAGCTTTCAAATACGTCTGCGTAAATTGTGACTCCCTTTTAAACATTCCGGTTGGGCGATGCCTGTTGCTTTCGCGATCGCTTCAAACTGCCTCGCTCCGATAGACTGTTCTTGGTAGCGGTGGCCGTGTTGCGACGCTTCTGTCCTCCTGCCTTCCGAAAGCCGACCGTCTTGATGGGCCCTTTCCCAGCGCCGATGGGGCCCGTCGGAAGGATCTGATTGCTTTCGAGACAGTATGGGGCCGTCTTGATGCGAACCGATTTGTAGGGCAGGCTACGACCACGTACAGAGTTTGCCGTCACAAACACGGTGTAGTAATGTTCGGGCAGCAAGTTGTTAATGTCCAGCGAGAGTGGGTTGTACTGGACACGGTTGCTGGTGAGAGATAGAAGAATAGGTTATAGTAAGATGTCAGTTGCAGGGGATTCGATCTGGTATCATCAATGCTTACAAACAGTGCTTGTTGTGGAACTGAGGGTGATTGCAAACATCTCGGCTTTCCAGCTCGCAGTACGTCGGGATCTTCACGTTGTTGATGTAGTACTGGGTCTTTGGGAGCTTAAACACATACACACAGTATCTGGAAAAGGGTACAACAAGTGTTAAAGAGACAGAGGGCAGAAAGAAAAACCATGAAGCAGATCCTACTCACGTCACATCTTTGTCCGGTGATCCGAACCACGCGATCGTGCTGGAATGACACTTGCGCAGCGGCACCAGCTCCGTGATGGTGGTGTTGAGTGGCATCCGCGGCAGATCGAGAAAGTCTTCCCGCGAGCTAACTGCCACCTGTATCCGATTCAAGCGTGACGTATCGTCTGCCTCATGCACCCGTATCAGATACCGCTCACCCGGCCGTACGTTTCGCACGGTGATCGTACGCGGATAGTACACGTCCCGTACCGGTTCCATAATGCGACGCTTCTTCTTGAGCACCTCTAGGCTGACCGTACCTCCGCAGGGTGTTAGATGCAGCTTGAAGAAATTGTTTGGCGACCGTTTGGGGACCTTAAAGTTGAACAGCGATATCCCGCCGAGCGTGGACAGCTTCCCAACCGCCACCTTTCCCTCGACCAGCTGCGTCGGGCGGGTACGGTTGAGCTGCACCTGCGTCGAGCCCAGCAGGAACGATATATTGTTGTGCTGTGAGTGAATCGCAAACACGTCCACAAAGTACGTCACGTTGGGTTTCATGCCGCGGATCAGCTGACGGGTACGGGTGCCGGTACATACGATCGTCGTGTCTACGTCGGCATCCAGCTTACGCTCGTCGCGCGGTGTCAGCCGGTGAAGAAAATCGTTCACGGCAATTGTATCGCAGGACGGACGATGGATGGAATTGCCCAAAGCTTGACATAGTGTTCGCTGACGCCGACCAGTACTAACCGCGAGACAATAGTTCATCACGTGGATGTCCAGCTTGCTCTTTTCCCACTTGATCAGCACCACATAGCGACGACGCTGCTGCTGTACCTTTATGCGGGACGGTGCGCTGAGATTACGGAAAGGCCAGCTTCGAAACTCCTCAACCCCTTTACGATTGTAGCCGAGCCGATAGGTACACCCACCGGCCATCGGATATCCTGACGTGTCAACGACCACCTGGTAAACGCCACGCTGGACGCAAGATCGAAAGAATTGGCTCCCATTCGCCAGGGCTGCAATATCTGTTCAGAGCGAAGAGTACGAACAAACCGACATGAGCATCATCCCCAAACAGTCCTCAGATAAAGCGTTACTTACAGCGTCCTTCGTACAGCACCCACCATCGAGGGCCTGGTGTGGCTGGTTCGTCCTTCTTGGAGCACGTGGTCGTTACGGTGATTGAAAGTGGACTCGTTTCCAGCAAACGAAATGAGTATCTGTAACATACAGAAAGGGGAAAGCAAACCGTCAGCGATGGACATGGAGGTGAAGGAAGTAGTTTATTTAATTTATACAGATTTAATTACAGTGATTTGTCATTTTTATGGTGCACTTTTGCTCGCCCCTTTAGTAATGTGTGTGCGTTTGCCACCGCCGAAAACGACCGAACGGCAGACGATTTATCATACCGTAATCGCCACTAGAGACAACTTTATTTGTCTACAGCTGACAGCACCAAATGTTCGATTACCAGCCGGCATTACGAGCCGGGTACGGTGAAGATTTTGTTTGTTTTGTTTGCCACTCTGTCACTGTTTACTTCGCATTTACTTCGATCCACTTGAGTGCAGCGGGAACGGTAGTAAATTTACAAGCAAATTTACGTCGGTTCCGGTTTCCGGGCCCGGCGCCAATTCGTCTTGCGTTGATGGAGTTTCAACTAAATTATTGGGAGCTGGGGTTTTTGTGTCTTTTGCTTGGATAGTAGAAGGCACGTTGTATGAAATTTGGGTTGTGATTCCTATCGGATTTGTTTAAGGAGCTATTGATATCATAAATCGACGCTACAATTTTATAAACACATAATTCATACAAAAATTGGAATTGGAAAATTGGATTTGAAAATTTTCAAAATTTAAAACATCAATTTTACATTACAATAACATAACCTAATATAATACAGTAATATAATACGTACACTTTTTTGAAAGACAACTTTCGACACTTCTGCAAAGTTTTGTTCGAAAATTAACAAAGTGTTGAGTAAGAATAAAAAAACCTTAAATTACTGATTGACTAGGGGGTGGCCCGTTTGTAGAGACGACAACGGCGCCGGTCTTCAAACGGCAGGACCAGGGTTCAAATCCCATACGAACGGTTCTCCTGTAGTGAGGACTGACTATTCAATTACGTGGTATTTTTAAGTCTAGTAAGCCTGGAAGGCATGACCTTAGAGGTCGTTAGAAGATAGATTAGCTGCTAGATTGATTTAAAGTTGAAAAATTAGCAAGGTGGAAGCCAGTAACTGTTGAAATTTCTTTTTGAATTTTAAAATTGATAAACAGTTTTATTTTATTACTCAATATGTTTTGATCATATTTGCTTGATGATGATTTTAATGGTGATAGGACCCACCTTTTATCCCAACACGGGTTTCAGAAGGACGGAATTATGTATAAAATAGTTTTACTCTGATATTTTAATCTTAAATGAAAAGTGAGCCGTCATACCTAAACATAAGTAATAAATAAAAAAAAAAAATAAAAAATAAAAAATAATAAAAAGCTACGAGTAAGTGGTGACATCGACTAACATTGTGACAAGCAAGAGTCCACCGATTGACGCGTTTAAGATGATCAACATTTTTCCACCGAGAAAACAGGGTCTCATTTTATAGCAATGGTATTCCTTGGTATTATTTCTATAATAAACCAAGAACCACTGATTGCGACTGGTTCATTGCATGTCAGAACACTGCTGCATCATGCATATGGCCAAAGCCAATAATACAAACGAGTGGATTTAGGGACAACCTTCTGTAACAGGGAAATCTACTACATTTATATCATGATTGATCCAATGAAAGGATAATTTTCCCAACATCCTTATTTAAATTAAAAAATAACTTAATCGATTCGTAGAAAATCGGTATCATTATCTAAATTTCGCGATTTTCAAAATATTAGGTGGATTTATTCTATTGTCCGACACTATATTATTGTGCTTCATAACTTTAAAACTTTGTATTTAAAAGCTAAATGGAGGGTATGAGAAATTCTTACTAAAAAAAACAATTATTTATTTATTAATAATAGTTTATATATGCTTATATATCGTTTTTCACGTGCTCCAGAAAACTAATCATCTGTATTATCTATTTTGAGAAAACGTTGTAACTTGATTTAAAAAAAAATTAAGATTTGTTCTAAAATATATCATACAACAGGGTCAGGGCCAACAGTACGTGTTGATGATTACAAGTTCACAAAAATTAACAAGGCATTTCCTCCCTGTTATTTGCCTTATCCCGAACATGTTTGGTTGTAGTTGTATCGTTGCGGAGTGATTATCCAGCTGGTGGTTGTTGTATTGTAGATGTGTTGGGGATATTCGTTGTCTGGTTCCGGTTCTATTGCTGTTTCTATTGACGTGATGGTTTTGGGGATCGGGTGTGTTCGGCTTGAAACTTGACTTGGTACTTAAATATATCTGTAAGAACACAAGCAGCAGAGAAAAACAACTTGGACAGCACAAACATTTGCCTGCGTACAGTGTTCCTCAAACTGCCTAGCTCGGCCAGGCTTTAGCTTCAGCAACGCAAATAAACTAAGGAGAAGGCATACTGTAATGGTTTTCCGAAGAACTAACGATGCATGTAGTTCACTTTTAAAGGATCTCTTCACCTTACAGCGTTGTTATATGTAAAGATCAATCTGGGTATTGCCATACGAAGGCCCCGATATATAATATAGGATCAGATAAACTGAAGTTGATGATGGAATCCATTGATTTCTGCCAACTGGCTCTGCAAGCCAAGGATCTTTGCATTAAGGCTAAAGGTTTCTGATCATTATCATCATTGTTAGTGAGCATAACAAAAGTTTTGAAAAATTAATAAAATAACACGGACACTCAATGATTTATTTAACTCTATTCATAATGTTGTCTTCAAGTCAAAGCACTAGAATGCAAACAAGTTCTCTTACTTAACCGCTTTCCTAAATCTCACCATTTTTCTCGGCTTAATAGCCATTTCACTGGCGGTTCGTTCCTTAAGCTGCACTCTTACCAACAGCTCATCCCATTTCCTTTCTACCATCGCCCGCAGCTGACGAACCCAGCGCGTTTTCGACAACAGTTCCAGCAAAAACACTACCACACACAAACACAACCCTATGCCGTACAGCGCAAAAGCACTCTGCAGATGATCCAGCGTGAGCACAACCTCCGGCGAAGCGGCAATAATATCCTCCTCGCTAAGATTCCTGTTCTGCCGAATCCGATCCAGTATGGTGACGTTGTAGAGGAAATCTTTCCACAGCTTCTGCATGATGCCCATATCGATGAGATTCGAGAGGATGCGATTGAACTTGGGTAGGAGCGGGAAACCTTTCTCCATGATCATCTCGATCTGCGTTACAAACACATCTTTCGAAAGTCCGTGCACTAGCCCGTAGTACTTGGTGTTGCGCACGTACAGACGACTCATCAGCAGTGACCGGCTACCGTTCACCACCGCCTGCAGATTGGCGAGAGACGGCTGGAACTCGGACGTAGCGTTATACCGCTCGGAAACAAGCCGATCGTCTTCAAAGTCGTTTATAAACCAATCCTCACTGTCGAGTCTTCCACCGATGGGGACACCGCTGGCCAGAACCTCCTCGATCGTATCCACCTGGTAAGCGCGCGGTGGATTGGTGAGCACCGTGATCAGGATGCTAGTGTATATGGTGGTCACGTTAAGCGCGTACAGCGTTAAGGCCATGAAGAACAGCCTTAGTGAATTGCACGCCGGACGATTGTTGGCCGAGATGCACAAAAACACGCACCAGGTATTGAGAAAGCACATAGACAGCTCCCGGTGGGCGTCACATTCCGGCAGGAAGTGGGCCACCGACCGCCATACCAGGGCCGATATGACCAGCACACAGGCAAACAGCTCCCAGATGCTTGCCTCGAAGATGTACAGCAACAGTTTCCAGCGGGCGTCCGGTCCGGCCGCCGGCACAAACCAGGTGTGGTAGTCCTGCAGGTAAAGCGTCGTCGAACCGAACTCATCGTGCACGTCAAAGTCGGGATTGAACCCACCGGCAATGATGTCACACTCGTCCGCCCGCATCAGTCCAAGCAGATCGCTCCAGTTGCCATCGGCCATCAGTTCGCCCCGGTCCATCTCGCTGCACGAAACGTTCACCTTGAACTTCATCGACTCGCGCAGCAAGTCCATAATCTGCAGCTCGAGCCCTCGCCGGCAGTCGAGATCGATGAAGGGCGGTGCGACACGGGTGCAGAGCAGAAACGTGCAGGTTTCCAGCTCCGGCGGCACCTTCGGGATGTTGATCATGGCCGTCGACAGGGCACGGTTCGCGAAGGTACCGTTTACGACCGTTGCCACCTTGAGCGGCTTCATCTGGCCGCAGTCCGTGGTACCGTGGTATGGGTCACCCGTGTACACGTGGTAGCTGACGGCATCGATGGCAAACGCGAACAGCACGTTAACGGAATGGTGGCCGATGAACAGTAGCATGAGGGCCTGGTTCGCCATCCGCCGATCCGAGTCACGATCGTTTGGATTGTTGTACAGCACGACAAACTTACCGCGCGGATTGAATGTTGCCGTTGCGCTGATGCGGGCCAACGCCTGCCGCAGTCCCTCGAAGTTATCGGTCACGATGACGTAGTAATCGATCTGCTTGTGATCCATAAACTGTGCCCTTCGCAGGTCCCCGGACGATACCGTATCGGACATCAGTTTCAGCTGGAACTTGGAACCGTTGCCATCCTGTGCCCGGTCGCGATCGTCGGACTCGTAACCGTTGTGATGCTGTTGCAGGTATCCGAGCAGGATCTCCCGGGCGGGTGAGCTCAAGTTCCGCAGATAGAAAATGACGATGTTTTCAATCTGTGTTGACTCGTGCATATGAAAATAGGTATCGCTCAGCAGCTCTATACACTGCACTCCGGCCCGAGCCGCCATTGGACCGCGCTCGTTCTTCATCCGCACGTACACGATACCGTTGACACTTGGGGGAACTGGTAGCACCAGCAGTAGCATCTCCAAAAACGGTAGAACCAGCTTCACGAACATCCTTAACCTACGACAACTCGCGGTGAACTATTCCTCCGCCGAACGCGACTGGAACGCAGTTCCGATGCGGCATTTCGCGTTTGATGCGCGGTCTTTAAACCGGACCCGACGCGTCAAAGCCATCGGATTGCGTGAATGTAGCCGAACATCCATATCCTCGGATAATTATGCCGCATTAGGGCAATTGGTGGGGCGTCCGTGTGGAGGACGACAAAAAAAAAAACCTATTAAGGAAATGGTGCAGTACGTTGGGGCACTCTTCGGGCACGAGTGCAGTTAATTAGGCGACGCCGCTAACCTGGTACCCATAGTATGACTTTCAAATAATCAGCATCATTACACAAAAATGTCTCTAAGCACGCTCGGCACGATTAAAGGATATCATCGATTTTCTATCGGCTCAGAAGATATCCGAGTTGGTGAGCTTTTTAAAGCCGAAGAATTTTTGCTAAAAGCTTGATACCTGCCTGTTGGGCAAAACACCCTCTTACCTCTAATCTGCTACAGATATGTTAAATGTGTTTGGGCATCATTATCAGAACCAGCGCGGCGTGCCAGCATCTTAAGCCAGCGAATGGAACATTGTGTCCCAAGAGGATTTTATTCGCGGGCTGGGCGAGACAGATACCCTGCACTGCGCACCCGCCGGTGCCGGTCATCTCACCAATCAAACCAAATCGGTTGCCAACACACGCGCCACAAATGGCGTACCGATAATACGCAAAATTGGAACGCCTCACCCGTTTGCGCAAACGTATGTGATCTGAAATACTGATGAGCGCACAAACAAGGGTGGCTCGGTGGTTTCCCGAGCCCTCTCTGTGACTGATCTGTTTTTGGGAATTTGAAAGTATGCGAGCCTGCGCGTCTGTGCGCCTACTATGTTGAATGAGGGCGCACACGTGTAATGGCACCCTGGCTCTCTCATTTATCCGACGCACTCGTTGAAAAACCATAAATTATGATGCAAATGGCATCTTCGGTATGCGCTTTCATCATTTATGATATCTTCCGATCATTAATTATTGCGCCAAAGCAGGATCGAGCCGGACCGGGGCAGACCGGCCGTCGCCGGGGCAGCCGCTTTTCATCTCTCTGCTCCTTAGATGGTCACCCAGAAGGCTAGGCGAAACGGTGTTTTGCGGCACCGGGCAGGCGGGAGCAAAAGCGGGTAAATCAATCCCGTATCCTACCGAAGCGGGGCACCGCAGTTGGCGTGTAATTGTAATTGCAATTAATTTCTGTCATGCCTCGGCGCAAATGAAGTCGGATAATTTCTCATACGCAGTACGCTAATAGATGTCAAAACGTCACCGATGCTTACGCAGCCGGTGTCGCACTCGCTCGAAAAATGTCAATCAAAGCATGTCGAATAAAGCCATCCTGAGGTGCAGTATGCCGGTCATTCATATTGACAGTTGGGTTAATTAAAAATTAAATGCCTTTTTATCTTTCAATTAATACACGATTGCGGGGGAAGAGAGGTGCGATTGGCGATTAGTGATCCTGGTCATGGGAACAAATTCGTTGAAAGAACATGGATTTTAAATTTCTTCAAGAGTGATACTACCAACAGTTCCTCGGCTACACTCGGCTACGAGCTAGGTTATCTGAATTCAAACAGTTCGAATCGATTTGATCGATCGTGCCAGTCAGTGGGTGAGTCCCTACCACCGGCAGCGCTTCGTCCAGGGTAAGTGGACATTACTTGGATTATTCTGAAGATGCGTCACATACCGCTTCCATACCGAACCGCCGACAGTTCTCTGATGCGTTCCGACTGCAACTACTGTGTGCATTTACTTTGTGTCTCTGTTGACGTTGCTGTCAAGTGAAGCATCATGTCATCATCTCGCCCCGGCCGTACATTGCGGAGCTGGGGAAGTTGCTCTGCTGGGCGATGTGTGTATTTTTTCATTACCCACCCATTCCTCCCCCGTTGATGCTGCAGTAAGGAAGCGCATCCTGCTACTGAACGGCGCCCGGCTGGCATGGACCGATGCGTCACAGTGGTCGGGCGGGAGGATGCGTTGCTTTCACCCGTGAACAATGATCGTTTAATGGAAACGATGGAAGTGTCCTCCGTACGGATAGCGATTCATTCTGCACAGTTCGCCGTCCGTCTCCCAAACGCAGAAGAGAGAAAAGAATGTCAACTCCGTCGTGCCGGTGCCGGTGCTTCTAAGTAACTGTGTGGGCATTGATGTGTGGACATTGCATTACTGCCCCAAGGGCGAAGGTGTTGTGCTGTGTGCATGATGCGCGGGAGAAGCGAGCAGAGTGGGTGAAGCAGTGGGCAGGGTGCTTCAAACCAGGAGATAAATGAACTACTTTCAAGTAAGCGGTATGTCAGTTTGTCGATTTGGGCGATTCGCTTCAACGCTCGGATTCGGGTCATTCCCGTCAGTAGTGAGGCGCGGGGGCTAGCGGAGGAATGGTGTGTGTGTGTGCGGGAGTATCAGATTACTTTCGCTGGTGCGTCTTCTTCTGCGACCGTGGGGCGTGATGGTGGCGCAAGACAGCGCTAGTGAGGAAGTCCCACTTCACAATCCTTACTTTGCTTGCATCATCGTCGTTTCCGTGCGAACCTTGTTGTCGACGGTTCCAGGCGCCTTCGCCACTTTGCAGAGGAATGTTTGTTTGTTTCAGTGCGACAGAGAAGGGGGGTCGGGAGGCCGAGAGTTCCGAGGTGAGTCCATCATTACTGCCCGGAACTTGACGCCCGTGGCCCGTCGCTTGCCCTCAAACGTTCACGTCCCGCCAACTCGATTGTAAGGGGGCCCCGAGAATCATAGGGAGATAATTTATTTTGCTCCCTTTCGTCGCTTACTGGCCGAAGAGTTCGCATGTTGACGCCAGCCAGCCAGTTAT
Source organism: Anopheles stephensi (assembly GCF_013141755.1). Lineage (NCBI taxonomy): Eukaryota > Metazoa > Arthropoda > Insecta > Diptera > Culicidae > Anopheles > Anopheles stephensi. The sequence goes on along the minus strand of NC_050202.1, from coordinate 31,176,503 downwards.
GTTATGCGACAGCACCGGGATACAGGACACTCTTCTGCTGCCAGTTGCGACTGTCTGTTTACCTACCGAGTGCGGGGACGCTACATAAAGGCGACCCGGTCGGCGAAGCCGGTGCCTCAGTTTGGTTGGCTACTAGACGCAGGTGACACATTGGACAGTCCAGTGAAAAGGAAAATTATTTTTTTCTTTTTTTTCCCTTTTCAATGTGAATAAAAGCCGGCCAATCATGGGCGTCTATGGGGTTCTATTGTACATGATCGACAATTACACCTCCATACGGACACAGATAGTGTTACTTGATGGTGGGTTTAATCACGGATCATACAAACGACTACACAAACAATATAAAGTACTATCATTGGATGAAAGTAGATATCAGTGTTAGTGGATTTGAATCCTATCAAGAGGTCTGGAGACTTACAACTTAATCAATAAAGAAAAACTTAAGCGACCCCGAAACTGTACCCAAATTTCAGTGCCGACAACAATATTGATGGGCTAGGATGCTACTAACCGGCCATTCTACAGTCTGAGGAACCTTCCCCACTCAAAATACCCGCCGCGATGGACGAAGCTGGGACTGTACAGAATATTTATAGTCCTAGTACTCACACACGCATTGAGACAATCATCTTAATTGCGTTCGAGAGGAAGTTGTCAGAAAGATTTTTGGCCCCGAATGTGTTGAAGGACAGTAGAGGAGCCGCAACGATGACGACCTCTACGAACTGTACGGTTATCTCACTATCGTGCCGGGAATTAGACTAGCCAGGCTCCTGCTGGCCATGTCATGAGAGAGGCACCGGATGACCCAGCCCGTAAAACCCTCTAAGAGCATCCACATGGACAGAGGAGGTGCAGTAGGCATAAATAAAGGTGGAGATGTATCCGTCAAAACGGCTGAGATAAGGGATTGGCAGACGACTACGCTAACCAGTGAGCGATATCGAGGATTCTTCCATCACGCCAAGATCGCGGTTGTAGCCCCCCATAAGTAAGTAAATAATTTAACACAGCCGTAGGTGTTTGACTATAAGAGTTGATTCTTAATCAACTTGTTGGCTGTAGCACCAATCTTTCAAACACCAGGACCGGCTATCAAACTCCATCGATGAATTCAATCAAAGGCTGGCGATCCAAGTGACCGCCTACGGGAGAACTGTTTTTCATTCAAACGATCATTTTAGATGAAAATTATAAGAAAACTCCTTAAGAATGAAGACATCCTTCCATAAAATATTCCCATAAATTTTAAGGATAATGAAATGCAGCTAGCGAATGAGATGATACTATGATATGATTTACAAATGTTAAACCACATAATTTATATTTTAAATTCGTACAACTTTGCCAGTTTATCAAAGAATACTACACAAAATGGAATGTTCAATAAGTTTAAACGTTATGATGCGCATTTTGTTCGTTAATGTCATGATTGCATCTTTCGCTGCCCTTTTTGCCATTACAATTGATATGCATCGCAAACGATAACCGCGCGCGAGAGACACAAAATGCAAGATCAATTGCAATTTGTGAGCCGATCCAATTATTTATTGCGGTTTCACAGGGCGATACAAAAGTAATAACAGATCTTTCGGGCTCTTTGATCGGTAACATCATCAAGATCGGAATTCACTTCAGTAGGTCACGAGCGAGATCGAAAAAATAAAAACTATCGATCGAATGGTGATGTTTAGCAAAGAAGGGGATGAAGCTTCAGTTTTGTTGTTTTCAATTTGATTACTTTCCTGATTTCTACAAAAGAAATTGATTCGGTTGTTGCAGATTTGCTCAAAAGTATAACATTATGGCAACTTCAACATCCTTTCCTGCAGCGCCTCCGTCCAGATGAGACAAAAGCGCCAGGTTTAAATGTCACTTTCTACCACTGTGCCCCCTATTATTAGGTGTGGGTCCCTTTCGAGTAATCTATAATATCCCCCAGAATAATACCGTGCCGTGGAGGGTTCGTGTTACTCGCCAAAAACAAAAAAAAAACGAGCTCCCCCTGTTCGTTTGTGCAGCATTGCCTGCTCGCGTTACTATTGGCGCTCGGACGATGAGTCGCAAAAAACCGTGGTTCTGCTCCCTTCAATACCGGAAGCGTTATAATTGGATACCACCATCTTCAAACAGTGTCGCGTCAACGGGACGTTCGGTGCAGCCGATTTGTTTTTTGCCCTCGATCGGCGTAAAGTAACCGAAATCCGTCCCACGTACGTTCCACCCTGCGGGACTTGCGGGAGCCTTCGGGCATTAATGGGTGATTAGCATGTCAAAAACGAATTTCTTGTTCGTGCCCTTTGACTTGGGGGACAAAAAACCGGACAAACAACACGTTAAAGTGAAATAAACTCCCTTACTCCCTTACAGCTATATGGAGCCCCTAAGCGATAACCCTTACCCGCCCCAATCCTCCTCACACACACACACCCTTAGGTTATATGAACAATTTGAACGAAAGTAAAAACATGATTCCTGTTCGAGGTCGCAGCAATAAAAGGACATTAAGAAATGGCCGGAAAACGAACGGGATACGTATTATTGCTTTTTGAAATGTCAAGTTTTCTGATAAATGCTTTTGAACGTGCAGAATACATAAATAAATAATGATTTTGTAAAATTTTGAATAGTGATGAGCAGGTTATTATTATGCACGCAAGATGGAATGCTTGTTCATGGAAAACGTGTTACACAACGTACAATGAAAAATGTAATGGCGCAAATTGATTTAAAATTTTCTCTTTTTAAAGTTGAGTTCCTGAAAATGTTTGTAAAATATTGTCTACGAGAATCATTTAAAATTACCTCAATCTCTTTCTTTCTGTTTTGGCCTAAAGACCTGTTAAGGTCATGCTTGCCATTTCTGGCTTACAAGACGACTTATGGATATCAAGTAGTTAGATAGTCAGTCCTGACTACGATGGGATTTGAACCACACGGTCCTGCCGTATGAAGACCGGCACCGTTGTCGCCACCAGCATCGGACCGCCCCGTCAACCAAGCTTAATATAAGCGATAAAGACATCGTCCAAATAATCACCACAACTTCATTTAGTGGCATGCATGCCAGAGATCCAATTTTGATTAAGTTTTAAGTGTGAATCGAAGTAAATTTAAATTATAGCTTGTACGGGTGACCGCTTGGGTGCTTCAAGAACACTGTTCGCTGACAAATATGTGTGATGTCCTGTTTACTGTTTGGTTATTATTTCAGCCCAGACCCGATAGACGGAAGGACGATGTCCAATTCCGATCCGCCCACACCTGAACCCCAAATCCAGCCATCACATCAATAGAAACAGCAATAGAACCGGATCCAGATAACGACCATCTCCATCATCTACACCAATAAACTGGGTACACACTACAACCAATTCAAACTCACAACCGAGCAAGCCCGGGATAAGAAAAATAACAGGGAGGAAATGCCTTGTTATTTTTTGTGGATTTGTAATCGTCAACACATGCGGTATTGACAATACGACGTCAAGTCGTAATACTTCAAATAAAAAATAAAATAGTAATATTGTACTGTTGGCTAGGAGAGCATTGGTGGTGTACAGTTTATGGGCGAAGATCTTGAACAAAATCTTATCAATCGACATCACCTTCGCTCAAGACTATCATCTGCTCAGGCAACATATCGATTGTATTGTGAACAGTGTGGTTCATTTATGTTGGAACCATACATCGTCCACATCCAATTCATCCAGCGTATCTGGGTTCAAGTTGGTAACTTATTTACCGAAGTTTATTGGATCATCCAGTCCATCACCCCGTACACGTAGAACCGACTATCCAGCTACGAGTAAAATGAAGTCACACGAAAAGGAAGAAGGATTAACCAATGATGCCTAAATGCTAACCATATGGAGTATTAATACTCAAGTATTTAGTAAATCTCTTCTGGATTGGCCTTGATTGGTCTAATTCTGAACAACTTATTCAAACGAACATCTAGCGAATTCAGCATTGTTTACCCGTGGGGCCGCCCTTGAGGATGGTGATGCGACAGCGGTATCGGTCTTCACACGACATGACCGGGGTTCAAATCTCATCTGGGCTGTTTCCCATAATGAGGACTGACTATACAACTCTGCGGTCTCAAATAAGTCTAGTCTAGTGAGCCAGAAATGGCAAGTATGACCTATGAGGTAGTTAGGCAAGGAAAGAAGAGAAAAACACGTTCAGAAACCTCCTTAAAGGCATTGAACTCTGATCGTCAAGCTTTCGACCCTAAGTCAAATAGATCTTGTTCCGGTGAATGCTCTAATCTCCTCGAAGGATTTACCAACAAGGAATTTGCATGAGGCCGATTTTCTCTTGGGATATCATCTGTTGACCAGTGTTTTCCACTTCATTACAAAACCTTCTCATACAATCATGAATGGTCTCAGCCTCATGAATCCATTGGATTCATACGATCATTAACCACAAAAACAGTGATCGCAATTGCCTTAAAATTCTATTCCATACGGAAAGATACACTGCTTATATTGAATCTCACTTGGAACTTAGTTAGAATACATTCAAAAACCTTATTGACTCAAAACCCTCGAGCTCAAGCTCAATTGCAGTTTCCCATGACGCCGCTTGTTTAACATGCTCAATTTCCAACAAAAAGTTTCAAACACAACAGCACATACAAATAAATAATGATGTTAATTACCAATTAAATCTAAATTTGGAATGAAAACGTCTCCTCAACAGCAGTTAAAAAAAGTCTCATCTGCTTCCTCAATTTTAAGACGCCACTAACTCTCGGTTTAAAAATCCTTTTCATTTATCACACCTTGAAACTGGGATGGATTTTCCGGTTGGAATGGGAAAAATTCCATTCGGCAACATTGATTATTTAATATATAATACGCTAGCTTTTAATGCGCTATAAACCACACTCAACCCAGCACTGTTTTTGGTACTAACCTTCGGAGCGTATGGCCGAGCGCCACGCTAGAAACGTTTGTTCCGCTACCAGTATCAATGTCATCGTCAATATCAGCGTCGACCTCATCCTCGCCAAGCACCACGGTTCTGTCCTCCGGCAGCAACCGTGCCTCGCTGCCCGGCCGGTCCTCAGTAAGTTCCGGCCCGGGTGGAACCACGGTCTGCGTCAAATCCTGCAGACAGGCATAATTCTTCGCACCTCGTCGATGGCCGGCCGCGCTGTACGAAGCCGGTCCTAGCCCTTGCCGATGGTCGATGGTGGACTTGATGGCGGAGGCGAAGCTGTGCCGATCGGCACCGCGCACCGCACCGTCCACCGTGCTGCCCACGAATGCACTTGTCAGCAGCAGCACGTGCACCACGCTGCTAACGACGACGACGGCGACGACGGCCAACGAGACGACACCGGTTGACATATTTGTGCTCTCTCGGTGCTGCTGCTGCTGCTAGTTGCGACTATTTCCTGGTTGATGCAGAATGCCAGACCGCCAGACGGGATGTGGCCAAAAAGTGTGCGCGGCTTGGTGGTGGTTGAGACGTCCGTTGTTCTGAAAATGGAAGCAGAAATGAAATATGAATCTCGAGGCACGACAACGCCTCACACGGACCGGCTAGCGGAGGCCGGCCAGCGAAATCACGAACCGGGACTGTCGATGCGTTCGATGCTAGACCATCGTGTCCACCACACCACTCCACACGCCCCCTTAAGACATGCTTTGAAATACGACCCTTGGGAAGCGGTTCTAGTTCGCATCTCCGCTTAACGCCGTTTGCTAACATCTTTTGACACGACAACAAGTAGGCCAAGTAGACTAGAGCTCAGATGCCGGGCGCGGTTTATGAATAGCCTTCGCCCAAACAAATTGGACACCGTGCGCCTGGTAGCGCGACATTTCCGTGTTTGAGATTTTCTTCCAGATTAGTTTACAGTCCGTCTCTACCCCCCCTCCACAATCGCCAGTACGCTGGGGCGTCACGTCGCGCCCATGAAGTGCGTACGGAGGCGGATTCTAACTACGGTACTAAGTGTTACGGAGAAAAATGTCTCCCAGACTGTCGCAACGCATCGGGAAGCTCATATTTTTTGTGAGTCGCTACACTGCTAAGGAGGGGGATGGAGGGACGGCTACGGGAGGGTCAAGGCGAAGCTAGGAAGCACCCGCGAAAACGTATGACTTCCCCAGCCCGTCCTAATCGTGACACTGAACCGGCTCAAGTGCGCTATCGACCCTTGGGAGCGGTATTTAAATTTTTATGGGAAAAAAACTAAAACACACACACACCTCGGTCGGTTCGTGCCGTTTGCGGACGTGCCGTTGTGCTGGTGAGCCTAGAATCGGCGACAAATTATTTATGAATGAGCGCGAGCACAATGATTAGGGCGGTAGTGCCGGTCCGCCGCCATCCATTTCCGCGCCATTTTGCTTTCTATGGTGTTTTCGCTTAGAATTCGAGGTCATCGCAGCCGACCGATTTTGGAGCGGGTTTTTCGCGTTTCTGTTTAAAATGACGTTATTGTGGGTTCATAGGATACAGCCGTTAGAGCGCTACCATGATGTTTCCTTCACAGACTTTAGCATAGCAAATGCGTTCGTACGCTTAGACTGCGTGCGTGACTCATGGGCTCGTAACGCAAAAAGTAATTTCGTATGTGCATTATTTTGGTTTGTCGAGTTCTCGCCGACTGACGAACGGTTCGAAAAGTGCATTCGAGACCACGAGAAAAAAAACCGATGTGGCATGTTCTATTATCGGAATCAAATCAGAAAGCGCTTGCCGGGCGCATATATGTATGTATGTAGCGAACGATTTATCTTTTTTGTTCTAGTTGGATGTTGCAGTGCGTATCGTCGGTTGTTTGTCTGGATGTAAAGGGAATAGAAAAGTAAAGAAAAAACAAATACGAAACAACCAAACGCTTGTAACAGAAGTCAACGAGCTTTAAAAGTATTTTTTAAACAAAAAACAAAACAAGGAATGATTAAGCATAAATGAAAATATTTAAAAAGTAGAATTGAGTTTACAAGACACTTAACAGTTGTTTATGAAAAATGAAAAAAGGAATAGAAAGACATAACGATGTATTTTTCAATGGGAACCTCGTTTGCAGTCATATAAACTTTAAATTGTTTGTGAAAAACATTCAAGTTTACAACAACAAAAAAACATTAAATGAGATAAAATTATAACTTGCTACCATTACACCATTTTCACTATTTCTTCTGCTTTGGCTCTACAGTCTCGAAAGGGTTTGGCCTGACATTTCTGGAATTCTTGGATTCACTTTACCCGCAGTAGAACTAGGTAATGAATACAAAATATAAATGAATTGAGTCTATTTTTCAAAATGTACTGATTTGCTATTCAAAAGCTCAAAAATATGCAGTGAGTTCGAAAACTGTTCTTCATCCGGCATGTTTTAGACTAAAACGTGTCCTTGGCCTCGGTCGAGTGTGTCTGCACATCTCTGGCTGCTGGCCATTAAGGATGTTGGAATTGTCCCATCTTTGTTTCAAAGTATCTGCTTTTATTATTTGCCAAGGACCTCGTCAATCAATTTAGATATGTCCTTAGAAAACTCTAGTCGTTTAAGATAGTTCTCCATCGACTTTTGAGCTACACTCGTTTTTGTGTCAAACTGCTGTTCTCTGTTTGTATAGTGACGCATTTATTTTTTGCATTTAGCTCTAAGTCATAATTTACCATGAGATCTCTAACACTTTTGAGTTCCTTGATTATCTCGTTCAATGATGGTATAATCTTGCTCGATGTACGATCGAAAACCAAAACCCCAATTATTCTATTGAAGTGGTCTAGGCCGGGATGCACATCCCATCCACACCGTCATTTCGTACGTACGGCTGACTTCCTTGCTACGAGTAAAATCAAGTCACAGAAAGTCAGAAATGGCACGCTGAGACCTTTCCAGGTTGTAGTGCCAACAAAGAAAAAGAAGATAAACGGCATATCAACCAATATTCGAACTCAACTCAATTAAATTAAAGAAGGATTAAATGTAGCAACTCTTTCTTATTATATGCTTTATTGTTAGTCAAATCAAATCTTGCCTTAAATTATTATATTACTATTAAATTATATCACCCAAATAAATCACAAAATGGACTCAATTTCTTAGTATAGCAGATAGCGAGAACTCAACGATTTCTGCGAGCACCATTTTTCTCACATTCTTACACTCTAATGAAAGATTCCAGAGCATTGTTAATTGCATCAATTATGATTAGATAACAACCCTGTTGGAGGAAAAGCTCACCACCCCATTCCAGCTTATCCACCAGTTTTCCTTGAAAAAGGATGCAGTCGAATGAAATGCTTCGAACATAACTGCCAGGGTAGTGGGGGATGGGGGGTCGGAAAATAGGAAGCAAAGTTCACCGGATTGTACGACAATGTCGCAATCGGAACACCCTTGCGAAGCAAAAACAATTCCGGGAAAGCGTATCAAACAAACAGCCCACCGCTTTTCGTCCGAAAAACTGTCCACCCGCTGGCTGTCATGCCCAGTGGAAACCGTAACCGGAGCCGAGGGTGATATGTATGCGTCGGGCATCGAACAGGTTCGGCATACATAATCGCCACCCTTGCTGGTACCTACCTCGAGCCAATCTGCACGACGCCGGTGGGGTTGATTGGGAAGGGTTCGTTGTTGTTCGGAAAATCGCCAACGTCGCCGCGGTGCGCTTCAGTGTAGACCAGCAAACGGCCGCTTCCACCGGCCTTCAAATCAAAATCGATCCTACTCTCAGTTTCTTAGAAGCATAAACACACGCACACAGTCCAGTTTCCTCCCGCTCGTTTCGTTGGGGGTGCGCACACGTACAAGCTAATTGCTAGTGAAACGAACCGATTCCTAACGATCCGCGTGCTGTTGACCAAGATGTCCACGATGTTCAACGACCGGTTGAGGTTTTGCCTCCGGGGTTGGGGCCTGCCACTCAGGCGTGGGGCAGTGTTTGTGCCCGGGGAGGGGACGGGGGTGGGCGTAATCGGGGTGAAAGACAACCTTTACGCCTCAGTACCGATAAATCATCGTCATCATTCCGCGGCGTACGAAAACGACAACAACAACAGCGATGGCGACGACCAGCGACGGTTAATCTCGAATCGAACGGGAAGCTTAGCGGGTGGAACGAGACGAGCGGCCAGCGGCTTAAGCCCAGGCCCAGGGCGTGAAGAAATGTAGCCGTCCCCAAAAACAGATCGGGCTGGCCGTGTGTGGTTTCGTGGTGGTTGGTTGAGCAGCAGCAGCAGCCTCCCTTTTGCACGCGGACGACGTTTCAACGCCAATCGAGACGATTAATTTGACACCGCAGTCGATTAGCGGTGATCTGCGAAGGGCCCACTTTTGGATCGGTTTTCTAATCCAATGTCCAAAAGGACACGAGTTTCTTCACCAACGCACGAGATTGGCACGGCGCGAGCAATCAACTGCGAGGAAGGAGGTGCATGAGGGCGCGCACGGGGCAAGACGATCGATGTCTCTAGCACGCACTAATCCACACTGAAGCTCACTCCACGCACGGGTGCTGGGAGCGGTAGGGGAGAGACGTGTGTTGTTGAGTGATCAGTATCGCCCAGCCCAACCCGTATCACCCGTGTACGAATCGCGGAAAGTTTGCGACCAAGCAACCGTCTGGGCCGTGCTGATGTGCGCCATCTTCGGACGAACTGGGCGGAAAACCGCGACTACCGGAGACGACGACGACGACCGCTGATCGTATTTGGTTAATATATTGTCCCCGGTGCGATAAATCACGAACGTCCCGAATCCCGGCTGACGTGCGAGTTCTGCCGTCCTGACCTTTCGAATTTTTGTCCCAAAACTAACTTCTTGCCGCTGGGCTGTTCTGGGGCGTTAGCGCGTTTTAGGGCGAGAAACACAAAAGAAAAAACCCCAGACCAGAGGGAAAATCGTCACTTCTCTGTGGCCCGACGCACACACACACACACACACACGGACTCCCTGAACAACGCACTCCCTTTTTGGGCGATCTATTTTAATTGCCTTTGAATCACGAACGCACGATCGCGCACCGCGATGAATCACGCACGATCTCAGCTGACGGCCGATTTGCACAGGCACAAGAATTGCACATGAATTGCCCACTCTCTCTATCTCACACTCGATGTCAACGCGGTTCAACCGTCACACCAAATTTTCCCCGGCTTCTGTGACACGCTATCAACGCCGAGACGGTTCAATGTGTTGTGGTGCACCTTTTTCGCGTCTTATCCGCACATGGCGGCACAATCACAATTTTCCGCAAACGATCACCGGATCATGGCACGGATTCGCGCGTTGGAATTTTGTCAAACAGCTGATTCACGCGTCAATGAAAAAGTCAAATGCACGGGCGAAAACGGTGGTAAGGCTGAAGGGGGAAAATCACAAGCACACACACACAAACTGTGAAACACGTTCCGATCACTCACACCTTTATTTATGCTAAATGGCACCGCGTTTTCGATGGTGGGAAATCGTGGCCGGTTCCGATAGATATTTTCGCCACTGATTTACGATCAAACTGCCCTTCACGCGAAGGTGTTGACTGGCGAACGCGATGCCGGTTACACCACGCGTGCCACCGCGTGTAATTTGCCGAAGGATGCACTTGCTACGTGCGACAGGCACTCGTGTTCGTTCGCGCTTCGGTACGTCCTTTACTCTCGGAGACTGACGATGCACTGGCGCGTACCGGTCCGACAGTGGCAGAGTTATGCTGCGTCCGGCCGCGTGCTCAGCGTCGACGAGGAAGAGCGCGCAACATCGCTTATGCTACAACGCGCAAGAGCGTCGAACGTCGGGCGGATGCTCAACGGTGGCCGTTGGAAGGACGCCGCGTTTCGGAGGCTTTGGTATGGAATTTTAATATAAAAAATATAATTTTTTTTGTATGAATTTAATGCAAGCTTTTAAGTTGAAAGGTTTGATAAAAACAAGTAATTTACTTATGTAATATTAAACAATGTAAGTTTAGTGGCTTTTCGAAAAGCATCATAGTTTGTAGAGCGATGTATTCATTGTCTTAAAGTGCATTCATTTACTTCCTTATTTCATTATATATGGTTCCTCTTTATGGATTCATCTTTTGAATATTATTTTTATTAATTATAAATAGTTAATCTTTTGCCCAGCATTTAATTTATTTAATATTTTGTTCATATACTTATATAGTTTATCAAATTAGTTTTTAAATTTATTTATTACTTTATATTTGTTTTATTAATCTCTTCTTAATTTTTTATTATTTATTTATGATGACGGACCGATGCCGTATTGTCAAATCCCTTCGTAATATTAAGTTATTTATTTACAAACACATAAATTTATGAGATTTTTTAAAATATATTTTTAAATATATTACTAATTTACTTTTTATTTCCTTATTAAATACCATTATATTTTTAACCTTAGATCTACAAGTTAATATCTCTGGAAGATCTACAAGTTAATATCCTTGGAAAGCTTTTTATAATACCTTTTTTATAATAAATTTGTAATAATTCAGAGTCAGTTTTTAAAATGTGAATGATTACAGTGAAATCAACAGATCAGATCCTCTCATTAACATCGTAATTGAATTTCACACAGTTCAAGGACTCTTGCTGCCACGTTCTGAGACGAGATCTCTATGCAACACTACTGCACGCTTTAATACGTCGCACGAGCTCGAAAATGTTGCGCTACATGCCTCAGAAGCATGAGCAACGAACCGTTTTTGGAATCTAAATTAATAAAATGTATTTTAAGTTATATTAACCAAAAGCTTTTCAGTTTTAAAATTTTGCCGAAAAAACAAGTTAAAAAAATATATAAATTTGATTTTTATAATGAATAGCAATTCAACTAATACTTCAAGTAATAGTTTCGAATGCAAAGAAATTTTTTAAATTTACTTTAAATTTAATTGTTATTTTCTAATATTAAATAATATTTTTGAAAAAGTACTTCTCAGTGTTAAATAAAAAGTCAATGCCTTGATGCCACTTCGAAAACAGTTTCCGCCGTTATGCCACATTAAAATATGGAAAGGAGGAACAAATTAGTGACCTAGACATTATCGCAACCATTCGCTCGCAAAATTTCGCACACTCACTGTGACCGGTGGATGCTGTGAAAGGAATGGCACGGCAGAACACGGCGCACCGGCGTTTGAAGATAGTTGCTATCGACAAACGATAGAAATTGTGACGAATCGCTCGCTAGCTGGTTGATGTCACGCCTGGCCGATAACAAAAAAGTGTTTCCCCCTCGGCTCTGGTAGCCTTCCTCCCGGGTAGCTAGGCACATGGTATGCAAATGCAATGGATGCACAAAACTGAAAACAGTGAGAGAGAGATTTCCGTTCTCGAAAATTCAATAAAAAAGCATTCTGGAACCATTCGTTATTTGTTGGTGTATTGGCAAAAAAGTCATCTCGAACAGTGTAATATTTCGGATTGTATTTATTACTCATTTTACACACCTCAGAAACGTTTAACCTGTGAACGATGATACGATTTAGCACAATGTAACAACTTGTTAGAGAAACTTTGTATTATCGCTTATTGAGAATCGCGAATTTAATTATTTCTCGAATGCACTTTGAAGTTGTCGTTGTATGATGCTTTCCGGTATAATGATGTGCATTTATATTGCACATTTCATGCAATCTCGAAAGCAATTCATTTCTCTAATGCTCCTCTAAATCTCATTCCCTCGGTAAGATGGAGAAAAAATAAACAAACCGCAATAATCAGCCTTTTTTAAAGATCATTCCTCTTTTCATCAAATAGGAACCGCTTGCGACGGGGGAAAAAAATTCTAATGCACAAAAGCAAACATCCAAAACCGGATATACCGCAATGAGGAAACACCAAAATGAGCAAACAACGGCAAAATCATGCCGATCTCGAACAGTCAACATCAACGGCCTAGCTAGCCTTAGCACCGGTAGCGTACCGCACGAACCGAACTACTCGAACGCAAGGCTGAAAGGACATCTCGTCCGGCATTTCCTAATGTGTAGCTGGTGTGCCATATTAGGCTATCAAATTGCAACCGGTCAAACGGTGCAAAAAGGTACGAAAAGGCTGACCTAAAAAGGTCATTAAAAATATGACAACGCCACCACGACACCAACAAGCGTCCGACTCCAGAGACAGAGAAAGTTGTCGAATGGATTGTTTTTCTGTCGGTGAAAAGAGATCATTATGCGACAGACCGCGATCCCTACACACACTGCGGTGACCCTAAGCTCCCATACCGCACGGCCTGCCACCCCAATGGCCCATTCCCGGGCCTTCGACTTCCAGCAAGCAAACCCTTGGGTGGATTGAATTTCCACAGAATTCAGTTGAACGACCGGGAGCTTGCTCCCTTGATCAATTATTAGGTGGAAGGAGGCGGACAACCGGAGGGTGATTTAAGGGGCGCGCAACTTTAAATCAATTTCCCGGAATCCGTTTCCGTCGATGCAGATTAAACGGGCCGCGATCGCGAACGCCAATTCGGTTGACATCGTTTGGCAATTGAGCGTGTGGGGGCCGAATCAGTTTTGCTGGAAATGTGCGGTGCACTATCCCCCGACACACATACAGTATGTGTTGGGTTCTTTTAGTTAATTTTTTTAATTATTTTTTATTTTGCTCTGCCCTAACAGAGCGAGTCCAGTGGGAGAGAAGAGTTCAAATTAGAAGTCCATGGTCAAATTTCACCGCCGTCAGGGGATTGTGATGCGCGCGTCCGACCGACCGCGTTGTGGTGTGTGCATAATGAGACAGACGATTCGTTTCCGCCCATTTGCACACCGATCAGAACCAGCGAAGGTCAGATCGGTGGGTGACAGCCCGGGCACGGCCAGGCAACGGCAGCCCATTTCCCCGAACCCGAACCCGGGGAAAAGGAAAGCAGCGAAAATAAAGTTCAATAACGTGCGTTGTTGTTGTGTTTTGCTACATCTTTTGCTTCCCTAGCCCCCGCATACCGATCCAATGGTCGTGCTTGGCGAAAAACCATAATGGTGCCCTAGGGCGCTAGCGTTTGGTCGAGGCACACAGAAGCGATCCAAAACAAAAAAAAACTGGGAGACAGTTTTAATGGGAGCATAAAATTCAATTTTTCCCATCATAAATGAGTGACGGTTGCCGAGTGGGTGGACGACGGTGCCGAGCGCCAGCCGGGGCGCACGACTGATGCTCGTAAACTGGCATCGTGCGCACCGGTTCATTTGGCGGGATTTTCAAGATGTGTAAAGCATAAACACATCCCACACAGTTTCACGCTTCGCCGAGATGGGGTTTTCAGCGGTTTTTTTTTTGTTTGCGGGTACGGGGCGAAGGGAGAAGGATCAAGAAGCTTGAAAGGCTAACTGGATGTTTTGTTTTAAAAATATATTTAAATATCAATACTGACAAGGTAGGTTGATTTTTTTTGTTCTGAATCAGCGATCATGATCATGATCAGTGATGATCAAGAAAATCTCCAAACTTTGATCAAAAGCTTTGGTTTGAGCTCTTTTTGAAGTTGTCATATCTTTTCATAGAAGCTGAAGAGAAATTAGATGCTTAGGTGCGAGCTTCAGAATACAGGGCATGCTGAAGGATCTCTCATCGGGAAAGACATAGTAGCTATTTTAGTTTATTTAGAAGGCTTATATCATAAATGATCTAGCATTGCATTGCAATTCACATATAAGAGGCTTATGGAATCCGAGAAGTCCCTATAAATGATGAAGTCCCCTTTGAATAATAAGGCAACAAGGTCCTTTGGTAGATGAAATTTAGACGACGAGAACTACTCAACGACTGTTTGAACTATGAGTCGATAAGGCTCCTTCGAAGGCGAGGACTCTCCTGCTATGAGGACTCTTTGTAGTTGAGGCCTCTTTGACGACGAGGTCTCTTGGAAGAAAAACTGTGTTGGACGATGAGGACTTTCCATTGAGAAGTCTCTAGATAGACGAGGTCCCTTCTTCCGACGAGATCTCATATTTTATAACTTAGGTATGACGGCATACGCCGTACGACGAGTTCTCGTGGAAGATAATATGCCTTGAATGATAGGTGCAACTCGAATTTGATGTCTTTGGTGTATTCACGGTGAGGGCTCTTGGACTATTGGGTCTCTTGTAGGATAAGGCTAATTTGACGACGAAAATATGATGTCTTAGACTAGGATGTCCCATAGTCTAAGACTCTCTGTCGATAAGTAGATGTCGTAGAAAAGCTGCCTTCGATGACGAGGCCACCTCGGATGGGATGTCTCTTGGTAGATAAATTTTGTACGAAGAAAACTCTTCACTTATGAGGTCATTTGTAGTATGACGCCCCTTCGACGACGAGGACTCACCATCTATAAGGACTCTTGGTAGCCGAAGATGTCTCTTGGTAGACAAGGTGCCTTGGATGACGAGGCCGGATGGGATGCATTTTGTACGGGGAAAACTCTTCGGCTATGAAGATTTATGGTAGATGAGGCTCCTTTGACGGCTAGGACTCTTCACCTATGAGGACTCTTGTTAGACGTGGATGACTCTTAGTAAACAATCTGCCTTGGATGATGATACCATCTACGTTGGGATGTCTCTTGATAGATGACTTTTGTACGAGTAAAACTCTTCGTTTATGAGGTCCTCTGAGTAAATGAGGTCTCTTAAACTATCAGGTCTCTTGGCAGACAAGAATGTCTCTAATAGACTAGCTTTCTTGCATGACGAGACCGCCTCGGTTGGAATACCTCTCGTTGAATGGTGCTTAGACAAAGAGGACTCTTCGTCTTCGTCTCTAGAAAATGAGGTTTGAATTATGAAGCCATTTTGGCTGAAAAGTTTATCAATTAGATAAGGTCTCCTCGACGATGAGAATAAAATAGTTATATTATTAGAAATATTCAGATTTGTTGGAAAAAACTTTCCTCTTCAAAGCATGAAAGGGCACCATAGACAAGAAATGAAATATAAATTACTCGATTTAAGAATACATTTCCTAAACTAACAGAAGAACTTATCGCTCACTTGTGCAAGTTCTTAACGGTTCTATCGTATCTCTCGAACATCCTGCTCATCCCCAACGCTACAACCATTACGGAAGAAACAAAAGAAGGAAACTGCCAACCATTAAGGCGCATAGCAATCCTCATAAAATTTGACGATTCGCGTGAAAAACTCTCGACTCGCAATATTTATTTATCTGCTATTTGGTGTTGTTTTCCCACCGAACGGTTTCGCGCCGGAAGCGAGCGATAAGTGCCGTCAACTTTCCGAACCCGATGCTGCTCCAATCGATCCAAAGTTTGTACGCCTGGTACCGGGCAATGACCTTCACGTGGCGGGAGGCGGAGAAAAGATTGTATCATTGCAATGCATTGGCTGAATCAGAACAGACACACACACGTAATCAGAGCCATGTATCATAGCGTCTAATTTTTGCTTGCCTTTTTTTCGCCATCAAAAACCTCTTAAACCTTCCGAAGCCATTCCGATAACGAGCACACGCTGAAAGGGCTTCTTTCTGAATGGGAACTCTCGCACGATTGCTGGCCAGAGTACCGGTGACGGGGGCAGACAAAGGGCGCTGCTCTCATAATCCAATAAAATTGTAAATTGATTGCCTCCCGCTCCCCGGTACGAGCCGTAGGTCTTATGCGGCGCCCCTGTCTATGGTAGGTTTGTGTGCATAAAGAGCCCTCCTGCTCTCCGGTGCAAGTGCATAGAGTCGGCCGTGCTCCCTTCGGTTGTTGATGTTTGTGGTGACAATTTGCATGCAAAATTACACCGTTTATCGAATCATGCGTGCCGAGGCTTGGCTGCAGTTGCCTCTGTTTTCAACGCCTCAATAGCTGGACCTCCTGGGCTGGAGGTTGTCTTTAGCTCCTCACGCGAGTGCCCCAGAGTCCCGGGACACCTGATCATCCGCATGCAACAGGCGGTAAAGGTTGAAGATGGAAGATGATTAATGGTGCCGATGAATACGGTTCCTGCCCTATCCCTCGTTGGCATTTCTTGAGCTACCAGATCGCTTTCTTGGTGTCGTGTGATCAATGCCATACCGGTCCTTACTTCCTGACTTTACGGTAACTTCCTTCCGTGGGGGTCCATCATAACCGGGGGTCAACGAACTGATCAACAGGGTCGTGTGCGACTTACGAAGGCCAAAGTTGACGGTACAATATTCAGTAATATCACAAACACTTGGTACGGTTTAAAGCTCTTTTTGTATCTATCTTCCTGTTGACTGAATATCTTACAATTTGGAAGACACCGAACCGTTTCCCAGAGCAAACCCACGATCGGCTGATCATTCCCTTTCGGCTCACAGGGAACATCAAAACACCAAACTGAAGACTAAAGCGAACGAATTACGAACGTACCGTTTGGGGGCCTTTTTTCTGAATTGTTTACCTTGGCTCTTGGTTTCTCTCCCTGCAATCATACCGCGTTTCCTCGCAGGAAGAAGTTCGTCAGTCAATCCGTCAATCGTCGTACCTCGATCAGTTCTCAGCCATTGTAGCCATGGGGAAGTAACGCAGGGAAAGGCAAAAAAATGGATTCATTACAAAATCATTATACAGCTCATTTTGAAATTCAGCTCGGCAGTTTCCCAACTCGGCAGATTGGAAAAGACTCTTGGTGGTGAGGGTTACAAAAAAAGCAAAACCAAACAAACACACAACAGCAAGCAAGGGCAAGAGTGAGAGAGAGACGACTGGGCGGCATCCCACAGACGATCGTCATCGTGAGAATCGATCTAACTCGATCGCTTGCGTCCGTTTGCGTACGGTGCCAGGAGTATCGTTCGCGCATAGCGCAGGAATGATTTGAAGAAGCTACGGTAAGGTAAGAGTTGTTCTGCTAGTCAATAAAAGGAGGAGATTTCGCATGGGATTTTGTTCACAGAAACTTATTTTAAAATATTTAAAGAATAATTTGTAGTTTGTGAGGGTTTGGCATAGTTTCTCATGTGAGAATGATTTTTTATTCAAATTTAAAAACTTGTACCTACAATTTTAATTTTTCAATAAGGTCTCTTGGTAGATGAGGTCTCTTCTACGACGAGGACTTTCGGTTGTCTTGAACGATGAGGACATCTTCAACGACTCTTGGTAGACGAGGATGTCTCTCCGAGGATGGAATTTTATACGACGAAAACTCTTCAACTCTGAAGTCCACCGGAAGATGATGTTTGCATTATGAGACCCTTTTGACAGTCTCTTCGACTGTGACTGATATTGGCAATGCCTCAGTGGCAAATGCTTAAGAGGCTTTCATGCGAAAACTCTTTGCGCTAACTATTCAACCAACAATCAATATTTTCTTTTATTTTATCTATCATAAAACTCAATACGGCGTCAAGCCGTCTTACTAGAAATATAAATAATTAATATCTGTTATAGTTAAAACTTTATATCGTTATCAATATATTTGAGGCAGCCATGACCAAAACAGTCGATGATCTGCGTTTAAAGCTTTGTTCGAGCTGTTGGCTCCGTCCCTGAGTTTTTCAGATGGTGAGACACTTATAGATTGCTGATACAACATCTTCTCGTCACAGCGTCGAATGGAAATGCTGATTAAATTGATTAAGAAAATTCAGGAGTCCGGTGGCTCTATCGTTCCGAGCTGCTAAGTGCCTAGGATCCAAAAATCATAAAGCAATGTGGATCTTTAAAAAAACTTGATAAAAAAAATCCTGATCCATCATGAAAAACTAATGTACAATTTAGAAAAACTATGCAAAAATATATACAAACTGCAGTCAAGTCGATTAGCGGGTCCCATAAAGCCCGGAATCGCATCCCTTCGAAACCGCACGGATAGCCCATTCCTTTGACGGAATCATTTGATTGAAAATGATCGTAGCAATAAGAGAATTTATATGCTCCATCCGGATTCACTTCTACGACATACACAAGATGGAATCCTTTGTTTTTCTCAGTCGGGTTTGTTTGAATTTATGCTTTTCGTCTGATGAAACACTGGACGAAGGTCAAACGCAGTGCGAACAGTCGGTATGCCCCTCCATACGCTACTAGGACAGATGGATCAATTGCCATCCATCTGCACCACTGCAATGATTAACTCGATTCGCAAACGAACGCATGCAGACGACTGGCAGGAAATGGCCGGAGAGCGAACTCTTATAGCGAAGCGGATATGACCGATGTGGCTGCCGGACTGCGACAGGACGGCAAGGACGATTACTGCGACTAGGAACGTTTTTGTCTTCTGCGTTGAGCAGGAAAGAGCAGAAAGACTCACTTTCCGCGGCAGTAGTAACTTTCTCCCGTGCGACGGTGCGGAAAAAGGCGATAGTCCTTTCCAATTCCTTGTTGCGTTCGGGGCAGGAGCAGGAAATACTCCTCAACGCAACTATGTGTGTGTGTATGTGTGGCAGTACGCGTGTCTGTGAGAGGGAAAGTTTTATTGTTATCTGCATTTATGGCACATTCATCTGAGGCCAATGGCGCTTTGGGCGCTATGGACGCTAGGACGATGGGAACATCCAGAAGCGTGCCCGGGGTACCATGTCTAGCAGCATGACACTTTTGCACTAAAAATGCCGTTATGCGGTATGATTCCGTCTTTGCGCTGTGGTTTGAGTTGTGGAGCTATAGTCGGGCAACTTCATCCTCTTAGCCGCTGCTTTAAGGACACGAGCTTCCCAGTCACCCAAGAGCCACGTGGGGAGATTTCTTTTTTTTTGTGTGTGCAGGCAGTTTAAGAACGAATGCACATGAGACAGAAACGAAACACTCTTTAATATATATATAGCTGAGGCAAAAGGAAAGGAATTTTTGCTCAACTTTCTCTACAAATCAATTCATAACAATGATTTCCAGACATCCTTATCTTCCATCGCAACGCGACTTAGAAGTTCTTCCTAATATCTTGCTTCTCCCCGATAAAGTGTCGTGTTTTTGAGCTAGTTTACAGTTTATAGTGGTGGTTTTAGAATTTGGGAATCGAGTTTAAATATGATGCTTATGATGATCCCATCCATAGGAACAGGCATATGGATAGGCACTAGAGAAGGTCAACATTATCTGTAAAATATCTATTTTGACAGTTTTTTTAACAGAACTATTTAAAAAAATATGTATATTCAATTCCTTTGAATTTTTGAAGACCTTTGGCGACCAATTCCTTGAACTAAAAGTGCTGACGAACCCTTGTCAGCCTTTAGTCTAGACCATGTATTACACGTGAGTCTTAAGACTTTACATGCTTATTCTGAATTTCCTCCCTTCCTTCCTTCCTTCCTTGGCACTAAAAGCTCTAGAGATCTTTGTGGCCAAGGGCGGTCCGGTGGCCGAGGGGATAACGGCGCTGGTCCTCTCACGGCAAGACCGAGGTTCAAATCCCATCCAGACCGCCTTGCCGTACGTGGGGCTGACTACTTTAATGCGGGTAAAATTAAGTCAAATTAAGTCAAATTAAGAAAGCCAGAAATGGCAGATCGAAACCTCTCGAGGATGTAGTGCCAGGGAAGAAGAAGAAGAAAGTAGTCAGCCCTATGTACGGGGCAGCCAGTATGTTTTCTCTCTTACATAAACTTCATCATCAGCAAATGTGGCGTTACTAAAGGAATATAACCATCTTCACAGTATGCGTACATTTCTGTATGAGCATCTGGCGCCACTTCAATGAATCCTTAAAAATCCAAGAAGAACTAGGACGAAACCAAACGCAGTTTTTGATACAAGACATTTAAGCTAAGAAAAAAGCAAGTTTCTACATTTGTAATGTATGTTTAAAGTTATAAGGTGCTATAAGGTCAGGGGATCAAAACCCATCCCAGGGGTGACCCATGAAGGGCTATCGTAGAAATAGAAATGTCAGGTTGAGCCCTTTCGAGGTTGTAATGTCAAATCCAAAGAAGGTGTTAAAGTTTGAACAATGAATTTATCGAGTTACTTTACTTTGAGTTTCCTTTAACTTTAGATTTATGTTACCTTTGATGTTCTTCACCAATTTTAATGTCAAATGGCAAACTGGAAAGAAAATTGGATGTACGTATTATAAAAAAAGGTATGACCTTTTCAGAAAATGTCAGCTTAGATAATTAAATTCATAAAAAAATTAATAGTGCGAAACTTACCCCTAAGATATGCAAGTTTGACGTCATGTCATTAAATGTCCTTAAATGTGATTTATGTTCGCTAAAGATGTTGCAGGCATAGCAATTTAATAACCATGTTCAAATCATCTCCATAGTCTTGTCACTAATAATTGTTACAAAAAAAACATAAAACTACTTTTCTTATTAAATCACTCCAATGTTCATTCTCTGGCTTCCAATAACTTTCTCTTTCTCCACAAACAGAAGTTCTGAAAAAAGCATTAAATCCGCACGAGGAAATTCAGCCATTACTCTTCCGCCCAGCTAGCTATCCAATCATTACAATGTAACACATTGCAAAATAAAGCAAGAAACTGCTCCTGCAGTCCTCTCGCACGAAACAGCGGTAGTCCCAGCCCGGCTGCTCCATATGAAATTCCGGCTCAGCGATGAACACACCACGTGACACCGCATGATTTATGCCCTGCTTGGCCGTTTCGCCGCTTTGCTTCTCGTAACGATGAATTCGAATACGAATCATTTCTCGTCTCCTTTCCTAGACACGATCAAAACTATTTCCCGTTTATGCATTTCCCATCCTCGGTGTCTACTCCTCCTTCGGCTAGCGGCTTAGTAAATTGAACGACACGCAACAAGAGCACACACACACAGCCCGGTAGCAAATCAAATCTAATTTGCATTTGTTTTATACATTTTCCACTTGTTGACCGTAACACGCTCGTAAAATGTATGGTCGTAAACATTTTTTCCTACGTCGTTATCATGTTTTCTTGGTGTACAATTTTATTAAAAATTCCCAAAAAAAAAGCAAAACCTCAAGGCGCAAAGAAAGCGGCACTTGTAAAAAAAAGGGAAAGCGATGCCCCCGAAAACAATGCCAAAAGCATGTTCACACTGTAGAAAATGGTCATTACGGTTTGGATTGATGGAGATGAGTGTCTTGCTTTACGTTTACGCCTCTGCCGTCGGTGCTAAAGGACGAAGCGACTGAAATTGCTAACTGTCGAACGCGCAACAAAGTATGGACTGTTTATGACATTGATCGGATTCCTCCCCGGTTTCAACGCACGAATACACACACACAGGGCAGGAATTCACCCGTCATCACCGTGGCCACATCCGTGATCAAATGATTGTAATCACAAAGAATGCCAGGGGCTGGGGTATATCTCATGTACAACACCATATTCGGCGTTCCGCGTGCGTTTCCGTTTTTAGCCGATCGAACGTACAGGATCCAGTTTGCCGGGAGGAATAGCCATCGGCACCGGTTTGCTGTGGTTATGGATGCTTTTGGGTGTGAGGCTGCTTCGGGGCTGCCGGGAGGCAAATCGAGAACGCAAGGAACGCGTCTTTCGATCCCGGCTAAGCATATACAATTATCTAATTAGTAATCAATAAACATATTACGAAAATTACGGCCTATCCGGTGGTTCGGTGAGATGGGCCTTTTGCTGATGGGATTGAAGTCATTCCTCCTGTAGGGGTTTGGTGACTGCTGATGGATAAGTGGTTGATACGGACACGGGTCACCAAACGGTAAACTTAATATTGATTTTGTAGCAATTTTTTTACCAAGGTGCCAAAAGATTGCATACTTTTAGGGGCTAAAATTTAAATTTTTAAAATAGAAAAGAAAATTCCAATTAAACAATTTAAAATTAAATAAAAGTAATCGAAAATATATTCTAAAATAAAACAAATATAAATTAATAAAAAAAAAATAAAAATTCATTCAACAATCCTCACATCCCTTTCCGCTGGCAGCAGTTTTCTTCTCACGAGCAAACGGGCTACGTATCCGCAGTACGCACACCCCATTCTTTCGTACCGAACGCTGCCGAAAACGTGACCGTTTTCTTCCTCATTATGGAGCCCGGCCGACCGGCCGGCAGCCTTATGGGAACCACAAAAGCAAAACAAAAACCCCAAAGGTTCGTTCCCGGGGCCGAGCAGCAAAACACAGCACAGAGGAAGCCAAAAACAAATCAGAACAACCGAAAAAAAAAACCGATGTCCAGGACTGGCACCGGCCATCTCAGACATGGGCGAGCAGCATAACCAAACCAAAAACAGGAAGGGAGAGAGAATCTCACATCTTAAAACCCCGGGTCAGGTTGACCGAAGCGCATCCAGGTTCAGGTGCACTCGGGTCGGCGAAAGCGAAGCGCAAGAAAACTGTGCGGAAGCATACAGAGCACACACACACACGGAGGAGTGTTTTCCCTGTGGGAAGATGTAGTACGATTCGCGGTTGGCGCATCGATTGATCAGTGTCGGGATGAGGGGTTGAAAGGGGAAAAAGGGAATAGCCGAGATGGCGGCTAGATGATCAGCAAACGGGGACGCAGCACGCCACGGGAAAGGTTGAGAAATTGAATCCAGGCAGGTCGGCCGAAACGAAGCGACGAGAATTCTAAGCAAATCCGGTGCCGCCAGCCAGTGAGAACGGCGCAAAGGCGAGCTCTCACCGTTTGAGCCCGGAATGATGAATTAAATTCACTTTCGGATAAAACCGTAAACAGACGGAAGAAGGATATGTATAGGGCGGATTTTAGAAAAAAAAAAAAACGAAACACCGAACCGAACCGGCAAAACTTCGCATAAAACACACACTCGAAAATCGATGCAGCAAACAGCAAACAAAACAAACGCCGGAACGGAAAGCGGACTTGATCACAACAAAAAATGGGAATCAAACCGGAGAAAAAAACGTTGCAAAAACTTAGACGAGCACACAAAACCAAACAAAAGGGGGAGGCAAACCTTTAAACCCCGGGAAAGATGAAAAGATAATGACCTTTGGCTGGTTTAGGATTCGGGATTGGAGCCTCCGATTGCTGCACCATCCCGCTTCATGTGTCTGCATGTCCGCCAGCCGGATGGATGACCGGATTTCCCAGCGTGGCGTTCCGCAAACTGTGTTCCCGCGCTAAATTACTCAATTATCTAGCTGTTCTCACCTTTTTTCGGTTGATTAGTTTGTTTGAATGTTGTTTGGAATTTGGCCTGCCAGCAGTTTGTAGTTTTGGCAAATATTTTACCAAATTCCATCCTTTCTTCTCTATGCCTGGTGCTGGCTGCACACTTGGCTGTACACTTGACGCACAGTAGTGCCCATGCCCCCCAGCACTGCCGTTCGATGATCGTTAGCCAAGCAAAGATGATGCGATCGATGATTTATGGTGCTTCTTTGCCCTGTACTGTCCCGTTCCGTCCCGAGACCCATTTTTGGGGAAGCATGGAAACCGGACGATCCTCGGGTCCCGGTGCCCTTTTAAGGGATCTACCGACCGTACCACCAAAACCGTACAATACACGCTGGTACGTGTCAGAATGCGAATTATGCTACCATTCTGGAAGCTTCTCCGAGGGCCGAGCTAATTTATTGGTATGCCGACACGATCCGTAGGGGGGAGGAAAAACAAGGTGAAGACGGCCGCCTTGGTTCAGGTTCGGACTGCAGCAGCAGCAGATGGTGGAAAACGGTCCCCCATTCGGATCCGATTCCCGGGCGGTCAATTATTTCGCGAACGTGTGGAATTAATTAAAGCTTCCCCTGCTCCCGGTACCGTACCGTGCTGCTGGGGTTGTCTAAGCCAGGACACCAGCAGTCCACAGGATCGACGATTCTTGTTCTTCTACCCTGCAACCCGTACGGACGAGTTCGGAAAATGCTACCTTCGCAAACGGACTCTCCGCTCCGACTCTTTTGGTCAAATTTAATCATTTGCCAGTGCTTAATTACTTCATCAAACGCATTCCAAACGCGTCCGACGATCACCAGCAAACCGGGGCAGCAGCAAAGACCAACGAAACCAACGAAATCAACAACAACAAAAAAAGGAAAACACTAAATAAATAAATTCCCAATAATAATAATCATAGTAATGACGATGCGATGACAAAACATGCAACAGTGCAGCATTCTTGTGCGATCGGTAACGGGGGCCAGCCTGATTGTCCAGCACAGTGGCATACACACACCGCCAGTCCGCCGACCAGACAGGCACCGCTTTCCATTTCAAAAAACGCACAAAAAGGAAACCAAAAGCACGCACACACTCACACACGGATCGCTTTCTGCTTGCGCGTGTTGCGTCTTTAGCGTGCGCAAAACCCTACGGCGGTGGTGATCTTTTCAACATGAAATCTGCAGTTTGATGAGAAAATTGCAATTACTATTGACAGTCCCCTTCCCCCCCCCCCTCCACCATCAATCAGCTGACCCCCTTGTGGTAGGAGAGTGTTCCAGTGGTAGAGATTCCTTTCCGCTCTAGACGGCTGCCGTGTCATTTGCCAGGTCATTTGCAAATGCTTTAACATCCGACATACGAGCAAAATTAGCATTTTAAAGGGGTTTTTAAACCGTTTACGTGTTGACGAACAGTGTACCGCATACGCGGCGGTCGATCGAGGCAAGATTTTAGGGCAGAACATTCGAGGAAGGTGCGTAGCGGTGTCGGTTCCCAACACGAAGGAACAGACATCAACTCTCTTGCGGATCGTTTCTACGTATGCACGCCTGACTGTTAAAAATTAATTTACAGAAGCCAAGATAAATCAGGCCAATGATCTCTTGAGCTTCTTTAAGCAATTGATTCACCACTGGTAAAGACTGCAACAAATCAGTTAAAGTGTTCTTCTTCTACTCCTTCCTTGGCACTACAACCTCGAGAGGTTTTGGCTTTCTGTGATTTATTTCTATTTTCTGGCTAGAAATAGTCAGCCCTACGTACGGGGAGGCGGTCTGGATGGGATCAAAACCCCGGCCCTGTCGTGCGATGACCGGCGCCGCTGTCGCCTTGGCCACCGAACCACCCCCAGTTAAAGGGTTGCTACCGATATATTCTGGAACTTTTAAGTCACCCAGGGGGGAAAAAATGTTTCTAATGAAAAGTGTTAACCCGCTGTGGAATTTTGCATACAGTAAAGGGAGATTTGCAACGATAACTATGGAACCTTGCAATAACACTGTGGATTTTCTGACGAGTGTTTTGTTCATCCCTTTGGTTAAACTGTAAAATTGCAAACAGTTCTGTTCATTCCAAATTCGGCTCATTTCGAAATTCAAGTCACATTACGAATGGCTTCTCTTCTTCTACTTTTTGGCCTCAAATTTATTCAAGAGCTTAAAAGTTTCATTTTAAGGATTCCTCTATATAATTGCAAATTTCCACAATCCATTTCAAACATTCCCCTAATAGATTAAAAAGTTCCATTATGTGGATCGAATTAAGTCACAGAAAGCCAGAAATAGCACCCCGAAGCCTCTCGAGGTTTTAGTGCCATGGGAGACGAAGGTTATATGGATTGAAATCTTGCATTTACAGGCTTTTAAGATCCATTGTTAAATGCTAGAGAAGAAACCTACATTCGAACGTTCCAAACAAATCGTCCAGTTTTACTGGAATCTTTAAAAAGAATGTCTCTGCCACGAAAATAAAATTCATTCATCCATCAAATGTTTCCGTAATGCTTATGAGAAAACTTTCTTCTCGAAGACTTCCTTAAGTTCTTACTTATCGCGATCTTGGCCTGCTCCAACAATACTCGATACCGCACACGGAATAGCGCCGTCATCTACCAATCCGTTATCCCGAGCGTTCTGTCGGACGTACCATCGCCATCTATTAAGGCTTACCTCTATCCATGTGGACGGCCTAAAAAGACTTTAAGGGCTGTGTCGTTCGGTGTTATTTTCATGACGTGACCAGCTCACTGAAGCCTGGGTTGGGGAGTCTAATGTTCTGCACGATGGTGCAATCACCGTAAAGCTTGCCGAGTTCACTATTACAGCAGCGTTCCTTCTGAACATCTTTCTGTCGAACGCGGCTAAGCGGGTTTCGTCAGATTTGGACAGAGTCCATGTCTCAGAGGCCATATGTGAATACTTGGACTATAAATATTCTGCACAGAGCTAATTTCGTCCGGTGGGTTTTGAATGGTGAAGTTTCCTCTGGCTGTAGTATGACCGGCTGCCAGCTAGCACTCTTGCGCGTAACTATACATCAACGTGGTTGTCGTCTATGACCGTTGACCACAGATGGGTGAAGTTTCACCCTGGGACTTACTTCACTTAAGTGTTTACCTAAGTGTTCACAAGCAACAGGGGCGTTCCGGTTGCCGAGACGATAGCGGTGCCGTTCTTTTCAAACGGCAGGACCGGGGTTCAAATACCATCCAGACTGCCTCCCCTTACGTAGAACTGACTATCCAGCTAAGGGTAAGACCAAGTCACAGCAAGACAGTTATGGCAGGCCGAGATCTTTCGAAGGGTTGTAGTGTAAATTCGACATTTCGTGCCGATATCATTCTCATTACGTGTCCCACTCTCCGAAAGCTCAAGAGACTCTAATTGCAATAGAATAAAATCATTCTTAACACGTTGAACGAGACTTTAACGTATTTATCAGTGATGTCCGTTCCTAATGATCGAATATGAAATCTCACTCATTGAAAGCTCCACTCCGAACCACCTCCAATGCAAACATTCCGGCAAACCTTATGGAGTCGCCTGGTAAGTCACGACTGACAGCTTCAGAATCCCCTGCAACTGCGCCACGAGACCTCACACGGAGCATCTTCCGTGGGCCAAAAGCATTTAACCGAAACGATCTAACCAACGGTTGGCGCACGTGCGATCAAACATCCAACGGGCATGATGCAATCACCTGCAGTACCGCTTCCATCCTGACGGATGTCCCCGACGGCAACGGCGTGTCAAAAGGCTTCCCTCCCTTCTCTCCCACCTACCATCATCCAGCTAAATCGATTTAGCTCGTAGCACTCAGATCACAAATCAATTAACCATTTAGCGCATATTATTATTTCCTCGTTTCATGGTAGCGACGTTGGCCTCGCCTCGATCGACGGGGTGTTCATTTTTACGTGGTTCTCTTTTGCGCTATTCCGTGCGCTTCGTTCGCTTTCCTTTGCGCAGTTCACGGCATGGACGCAGCGAAACGAGTTTTTTTTTTCTCGCGAAGCAGGCAAATACCGGTAGCATTATGCGGTGCAGCTCATCCACCGGTTCGCCATGCGCCGCACTTTTGAGCCTCCTGCAGGGATGTGTGTAATTTTCGTAATTATTTAATGCACGGCTGCCGTGGAAGGAAGACGTTAGACGATGGGACCCCGCGCACTGAGGCGAGGGAATTTAAATAAAGAATGAAAAGAGAGTTTAGTAACAATCCTCGACTGCTTCCGCTTTCCGAAAGGTAGTTTCCCACTGTCTAATACACCATGCATGCCCATCCCTTGCAGCACGAGATGCTACCCCGAGTGATCAATCATCGAAACGTTTTCGATCATAATTTCAAATCAACGCCCAACGAGATGTTCCTGATATCGTTTTTTTTTTTTTGTTTTGTTTCTTGCACCTTCGTTCCTTCATGCCTTGCATCCTCCAGTGTTCTTCCGCTCCGTACGGCATTTCACACCACATTCCAGTGTGGCGCATTCCTGCATAAATAATGCATATCGCCCGAGGCGCATTTTACGCGCCTTTGTATCGTACGAGCGTTCGAAATCTGGTGGACCTGGTGGACCTGCCCGAGCTTTACGTAGGATGGCGAACCGCGGTAGTTTTGGCCATGACCATCAAGCTTAACAGTAAACGATGGCGGAAGCGCCGTCATGTCATTGCCGCCCATCATCAGCAGCATCATTATCGTTATCATCTTGGTAGCGCTAGAAAGCATAATTTGATGTGATGCCGTCCGGTAATTTGCTTAATTTATTACCGTGACCGCCTTCCCGGGCGGTGGCTCCGGCCGCGGACGAATCCGTCACTTCAACGCGACCTACATGTTGTGACAGACTGGCGAAGCATGAACATTTCGGTAAACATTTACACTTATTCATGTCGATTCAACGAAGCGTCCGTACAGTACAGGACCAATTTCTAATTATATATATTTTTTCAAATGGAATAACAGAACTCTACAGCTTCTAACCATCCCTCCCCCTGGAAAACTGGACACACGCGTTTTTTTTTAAACCATTCGAACACGGTTAAGTGCGGTACGTTTGCATCCGGCCGTGCCAGCTGTTGGCCCCGTTTAGGCGCCGGTACCGGTCGGATCGAATGTTTTGTTGACGAAAAAATTGTCACTAATTATGTGTTGATAGGACGCCTTGAGCGTGATCAGACAATAGTCGTTCTGCGTGTTGCGATAGCTAATACCGTAGTCGTTCTGCATCAGGTCCTCGAGTAGACTTATTTCGGCGCCGAGCTGCGGAAGGTTTGCCTTGATTATGAGCCATATGATCAGCTCCAGCAGGTTATCGGCCGCCACATCCATGCGGACTTCTGTGTATCAGTAAAAAAAAAAAGGCGCAAAGAGTGAGTATATGCATGTTACTTTACTGAACGTTGTTTCGTGGTGATTCCCTTTTGAAGGTTGCAGGATCAAGCAGGTACAGCGACACGATACCCGGGGCTTACCTTGCTCTTTGCACGCCTGGTCGACCAGCGTAAACGCGTCGTTGATATGCTTTATCATTTCGCTCGGGCAACACTTTTCCCGGAAGCGGTTCAGGCTTTCGATTGCTTGCTGATACTTTTCGTGTTTGATAATAGGTACAAGTTCGCTGCGATTTTTTAAAGAAAAATATGATTTCATTAATCGCATTCGCGCAACGCACACGCACGCAACACTCACCGATTGATGTCAAGCAGCTGAATCAAATTTTCATCAGTCTTTTTCATGCATATTAATATCCGCTGACGGTAGATCTCATCGTTTTTGCTACACTTGCTCGCGTACAGCACGAACAGGGCGGAGTAGATGCCCTGCGTCATGAGTATCGGGTACAGAAGGCTTTGGTAGGACACGAGCTCCCTAGAAGAAGAGGAAGCGAAAATTGCGACTGAAATGTGTTATCCTTCCCCAACTGGGGGGAAAATGTGGGGAACCCCAACTCGAACCGCTTACTCGTCAATCACGATGGAGTCCTTGGGCAGTGCAGGAAACATGACGGTAAGCACCAGGGTGTAGATACGGCTAACGATCGAAATCCACTCGTTCATGGCAGGTTCGCACAGTATCGAGTGGGGCGTGTACTTCCAGCAGCTGTACGTCGAGTAGAAACAGTTCGACAGCTTCTCAAACAGCCCGTGCAGCGGATGGTACACACTCTGAAAGGCATCGGTGAGGTAGCTTCGCAGCAACTCCAAACCCTCGCGATCGACGGAGGTAATGCAAAAGTTTGGAATGAAGTCGAGATCACGAAAGGGGGACGAGTTTCGCACCTGCCCACCATACCCAGACGGGATGAGCATAAATTCGTCCTCCTCACCGCGGGAAGCGATGGAGGAGAAACTTTGCACCGATATTGCATCCGGCGCTACCGTCAGTGGGGAAGGTCCGGCCGGTGAGGAAGCAAAGCCGTTGTGAAGCGATAGCCGGGAGTCGGATAGGCTCGAGCGCAACGATACGATCGAGGCGCTCTGCATCTGATAGCCGGACTGACAGATAAGGGCGGCCGCACGATCATCCAGCTCGCCCGAGCTTGCAACGGTGAAATTGTTCGCTTTCAGTTGCTCTTTTCGCTTCGCACGGTTCACAAAGATGGCTATCCGATTCCACACCTTCTTAATGTCCATACGCCGGATAGCAACGATATCACTCGTACCGAACAAAGTTTCATGAAAGCAGGCAAATATCGACGACCACTTCCGTTCGGCATTTATTTTAAGATCCAACCTGGAAAGAGGGAACGAGCGCATGAGATGTTTGTTTGTTCCCCCTCCCCCTACTGCACTGTGCAATACTCACATCGGTACTTTGTTGAAAATTTGCTCCATCGCCATCGTTGCATTGCTAATCTTCACACTCGCCCACGTGCCTCCGAAGATGCCCGTCATCGTGTGGCCCGCCATTTTGGTGTTGGAATCGTCCAGCTCGAACTGCTCCGATTCGATCTCTCGCTCCGGATAGTAGAACATACCCTTCCCGAACGGGCCATCGATCGTGAGCTCACCCTTGTAGTAGATCCCGCTCGGGAAAATGGCCAACCCGCCGGCGGAATGTGTAAGTATGTCGTTTGCGAAAAAGCCCGCATAGTACGTTCCGTTTGTCGTGACGAGTATGCCGTTACCGTGTTTCTTATCGCCCATAAACATGCCGATATACTTTACTCCGTTCAGGCTGTCCTCAATTACGCCGAAACCTTCCTTTTGGTCGTTTACAAAGTCTCCATTGTACTGGTAAGCGCTGGTGGTAAGCGTTCCAAACCCGTTGTACTTGTCCGCCTTGAAGTATCCCTGATACCGGAAGTAGTGAGTGGAGCGATTGCTGGTAGTTTTTAACCTTCCATATCCGTCGTACTTGCCATTTACAAATTCGCCTACAAAAAGAAAGGAGGTAGAACGTCTTGCTTTACTAAACACCGGTAATCCTACTTCCGGTCGTATGGTTTACCTTCATAGATGGTGGAGATTCCAAACACGGTTCGATTCATGGCCCCGTAGCCCGTTATGTTTCCATGGTAAAACTCGCCACTATACGAGCGATCGGTACCGGTTAGCGATCCTATCCCATCCATCTGTCCGATCAGCCACATCCCTTCGTACCGGGAGCCAGCAAGCCGTTCGTACCGATCGCTGTACGTGTACTTAACGTACCGGTACAGGGGTTGTTTGTCATGCGTCTGCTTGTCGAGACACTGCAGGACCTGCGCCTTCAACACACCCAGCCAGCGCATCTTATCGGCAACGTTTAGCGTATGGCAGCGGAGTGTCTCTTCCGGCGTGACGATCGTGATCATGAAGCGATGCTTTTCCTTGTACCGGCTGCGCTGCATGTCGCTCACCTCCGTCGTTATCCAGACGAGCTTCAACGGGTACTGTACCACTTGCAGACCCGACAAATAGCAAAACACATCGTTGAAAAGCACGAACCGTGGTGAGGAGGAGAATATGTTCACATCCAGCAGCTTCAGTGGCACATCGTTCGAGTCCAGTATCACGCGTCGGTGCGGTTCTTTGAGCGTTAGCCACCGGACGTTCTCTTCCCGCTGCCAAAACTCTTTGGTTTGCTTCGTAACGTTACCCATCTGCTCACTCACCTCCTCGTTGAGAAACCGTAACCATTCCGATTTCATTGTGAGCAGGGCCGTTTCGGTGGGTTCGTCCAGCGCCCTACCGGCGTCGCTCGTTATCAAAAGCTCCGCCAGATCGATCTGCACCTGCACATTGTCCAGATAGATCTGCAATATTTGCTGATCGCTTGCGTTCATTAAACTCAAGCATTCGTTATCACAAAAGCACTGGAGGATGCGTTGGTACAGCAGGTAGATCTCGTCATGCAGCACGATCGACACCAGCCGGCTTACATCCTGGTGGACCAGAAACGTTCGAAAGGACCGCATTCGCAGCAGCAGCAGATAAAACAGCGTAGTGCACAGCCGATAGTAATACTTTGCGGAGAGCAGTGCCGAAGATTCGCTTCCCTGAGCAGCTCGTTGTTTCGTACCATTTTTCGAATTCATTTCCTTAATGTGCTTTAAAAGTGCTTGCAGTGTCGCCTGCTCTTTGTTGTACATTTTCAGCACATCCTGCCGCACGGGCAGATGGTTTACGACTAGCAAGCTGTCGCTCGCCATCATAAAGGGAATGTGTTCGTCGATCGGCTTGCCCTGGTGTAATTCGGGCGGTGCGATTTTGTAACTCAACCACGCATCGTCCGAGGAAGATTTAATGTCGTACAGCTTGAGGTCGTTGGTCAGAACGTACGTTTGAAAATTTCCACAGCACACGTCCAGCACGTGCTTGAAGCGTGTGCAGACCGTGGGTGTGCTGGTGTTGCCCGCATTGCCAAGCTTCCAGCTGATGGCTTGGTTTTTGTTCATGTCTCCCCAGAAGAACAGCTGACCGTCCATCGCCAGTGCAGAGGAATAATCGCAACCGGATGCTATTTTCACCACGTTCGACACATTTAGCTGATGAATCTTGTCCCGCCTGATGTGATCTCCCGTGCCCAGTTGACCTGTTCGAAGGACAGAAAACAAAAGTATATTTTAATTTCTTTAAACTGCTCTTCATGATTATCGGTTGCATTGAGAAATATTTCCATACGCGCAAAAGTGCATCATGAATACGACCATACGCGTCACCGACAGGTTCATGATGCTCTTGAAAGCTTGCAGATGAACCACAACAAAGTTCATTTTACATTCATTTTGTGTAACGCAAAGTAAAACAAACCAAAACAGATTGCGATTTGTTCTGCGGCCGGATTTACGAAAAAAGAATGCAAAAAGCTTCGATTTAAAATTAAATCCCTTGATCTTTCTCACAGAAAACGATCCGACGGTATAAACAGTGCGCGACTCAGTCTCCCAGTGCATCAGCGCATCTCGGAACGCAATCGTAGCAACACACTGTCAACAAAGGCATCCGAAAAGCGGAAAACAGTACGTCCAGCACATCACGCATACGCATTTTCAATTACAATTCATTGATAATATTCTTCATGTTTGCCCTACATAACCGTTTTGCACGCCTGTACCCGTCCTGCTTAAGGTGAGCCCACTTTATCAGATAACACGTGCAAAGTATGAAGTTACGTAAGAACCCGGCAAACATTGCTGCACCTTCTCTCGCACTATGTACAGATTAGCGAAAATGAGTCAAGTCGGAGAAATGGGAAGTGGCGCCGGTAAGGGTGGCGGTGGCGGTGGATCGATCCGCGAAGCTGGTGGATCGTTCGGCAAAATGGAAGCAGCCCACGAAGAGGAATACTTCTACAAGCAGCAGCGTGAGCAGCTGGCTAAGCTAAAATCGACAACCGACAGTACCGGGGCCGGGGCAACGAAACCGAGCGGCGATGGCCAAAAGTAGATTGTTAGCGTTAGCGGCTTACCTTTGTTTACCTTACCGAAGCTAGCGATTCCTGTCTGGTGTAGCATCTGACCATAGATCGACAGCTCCTCCAGCGTAGCGGACACTTCGTACGACTCCCGGCGACGATATGGATGGATGTTGAAATGCTCGAATATGTTGCGCCAGTCACCGTAAATGGCGAAATTTTTCTCATCAAACACACATTGATCGAACAATATATCCCTCTTGATGGAACTGTATACTTTGGTGCGTCTTTGCAGTGAAACGATGGCAAAATCGATGCCAGCCGCCAGTTCTTGAACACAGTCCTGCTTCACCTCATGCACCTCCGTCAGTTGATCACAGTTAAATACTGTTCCGAAATCACCCTGCACAAACAGCCTTCCATCGTCGGCGAGCAGAAGAATACCGTTGTTATTGCAGCACACCCGAACGAACCCGTCGCGGTCCGGGAAAAGATGGGTCCACTCTTCCAGCGACCCATTCTTGCTGCGGTGTACCGTTCCGCTGTCCGACTTGAGGCAAAATATCCAATTGCCCTCGGTATCGAAATCCGTGACGTCCCGCTCGAGGCAGCGAAATTCAATCAACTTTTCTGTGGCGCGATGCACCCCTTGCAGTAGTACACCGTTCGCATCGAGCAGGATATGCGTTTCGCCAAGGACACGTAGTTTTACGCCGCAGGAAGGTTCGTAACCTTCCGGAAGCTGAATCGACAGTTTGCTTTCCTCGCTCAGGTCACAGTAAATGGAAACCAGCTCCGTTGCAGCCATCGCGTCTCTACCTTTTGGAAGCTTGCAGGTTTCGACTAGATATGGAATCTCATTGTAACGTACATCGAACGATTTTTTTACTACCACGCTAAGGATAAATGGGCGCCCCTGGCTTTAGGTTGAGTCACTAAAAATAGATTTTTATCTTGCAATTCTTTTGTACACGAGCTTTCATGGTGCTTTGTTATTGTTATGAAAATGGGCTCGGGACTTTGACAGTTGGCAAATGACAGCTTGCGCATTGTTCGTACAGGGTGGTCAACCAAACAAAATGTTTTAATTTGGAAATGTAGTAGAAAACGAAATGATATCATCAACTTCCAATTATTGCATTCACCACAAAAGCTACGTTTAATTCTGTGTATTTTTACCAACAAAAAGAAGGCAATCGTTTTTTTTTTGTAAAGCTACCAGTTCATTTCAATATGATATTTTGGCAACACTGCTAGAACTGTCAACAATCAGTTGTCATAAAATAACAAAATTTCGTGTTGTTTGGTGTGGTTGCGGAGTTTCCCTTAGAAATTGTGCAAAAATGTCCGTAAAACACACCACAGAGAAGGCATTACAAATGCTAAGGACGCTACCACGCGTGACAATTGGAAACATTCGCGATAATCCGCAATCGAAGCAGAATGTAAGTGTTTTTTTGTGGTGCCCCGGGGCCACTTACAACCGGTGGCCCGCTTTACATAACCAAAACAATCACCACCCCCCCTCTGTTTTGCATTGC
This sequence comes from Anopheles stephensi, assembly GCF_013141755.1. Lineage (NCBI taxonomy): Eukaryota > Metazoa > Arthropoda > Insecta > Diptera > Culicidae > Anopheles > Anopheles stephensi. The sequence continues at coordinate 31,141,117 of NC_050202.1, read as the reverse complement.
AGTCAAAACGCGGCCGTGGACAACACGGTGGCGATAAGCATGGCGCCGGTAATAAAGGATCCGGCCAGCGACAAAACTACATGCGCCTCGGATACGAAACCGGGAACACGCCGTTTTATCTCCGTTTCGGTTACGAACCGTACTACAAAGGGCACCACCTGAAGCGTGAGTATCCACCGATCAGTCTACACCAGCTGCAGAAACTCATCGATACGGACCGGCTTAGCACGCGGGCGCCCATCGATCTTACCACCATCTGCAACACGGGACTGTTCGAGATTCGGCCCGACCTGCTGCACCATGGCGTACAGCTAACCGACGAAGGGGTGGACGATTTCCGGGCAAAAATCAACATCGAAGTACAGCACGCACCCGAATCAGTGATTGCGGCCATCGAGCGTAACGGTGGAGTGATTCGCACTGCCTACTACGATCCTCACAGCCTGTACGCGGTCGTCAATCCGAAGAAATGGTTCGAAAAGGGTGTACCCATTCCGAGGCGCATGCTTCCACCGCAGGACGCGGTCGAGTACTATACCGATGCGCGCAACCGTGGCTATCTAGCCGATCCGGACCAAATCAGCCAGGAGCGGTTAGTGCTGGCCCAGAAGTATGGTTACGCACTGCCAAAGATTGAAGACGATCCGGACTACGCGATGCTGACGGAAGCTAAAGATCCACGGCAGATTTTCTTCGGCCTTAATCCGGGTTGGGTTATAAGTTTAAAGGATCGAGCAATTATTAAGGAAAAGCAGTGAAAAGATTCTTGCTGGCTTTGTTAAGCGTAGTGTGAAAGGAATACATGAAGTGAAACTTTCGAAGATGTTAAAAACAGGGTTTACGATAAAAGTTCGTCCGAAATTGGTGATAAGGACCGTTGCTTCGATAATGAGATACTTTCCACATCTTCCCTTAACTCAAACGGTACTGCTGTTGCACGTGAGTAATTTCAACTAATCATTAACATCCTTTATTGGTAATTTTATAGGATTCTTTACATCTCCAATTTACATACTGTAAAAATATTTTTAAATTCTTGGTGCAATAATCCTCATTTACCATAACACCTCTGTACAACATTTTTAAGCTATTTTACAATCCATCGTAGAGAGCTTTTCCTTATCTGAAGTTCCGAACAGTTTTGGTTTGGTTGTTGTATGTGCAGCTTTATTTAATTTAAATCTAAATCTTCAAACAATACAGAAAAACAATCTCTCTGCACGGTTTGTGCAGGCCATCTTACCGTAGCAGATGTGATCGATAACATTTTACAATAGATTACTCAACTTGCAATGCTTGCTTACGGAAGCAAATCGTTAGCATATTGTGTCTGTGTAAGCTAACATAAAGCTAAGAATCAACGAACGCAAAAATATGATTCCCCCCTCTGAATTTATCTTTAAAATATCCCTCCCGCCGTAATTCCTGCGTTCAGCAAACACACACTTTGTATTCCTTTGGCGGAGCCTAGCTTCCGGTGAAATCTTTGATCCCATCCCGCATTTCGCATCCCGTCGTTCTTCCAGAGCGACCTACCCTTAAACTAATATACGCCACAATCGTACGATCGTATGGATGGCCATCAGCGACACGATAGCACCACCGCGCACCGTCCCTCCCGCACTCCGGAAGCTGTTGATCTCGAGCTCATCGAAATCGTAATGCTGCGTGTGGTTGTAGTTGGCAAAGTACCAATCCATGTCTTCGCGCTTCCGTATCTCATTTACACTGTCGCCCTCGGAATGATGGTGACTGGATGGGGAAAGATCGATGATGTTCGGTGAACCGAAGTGACGATCGCCACTGTCCGTTTCGATCTTGGGCACCACACGGTGCGGCATACCGGGCGTCGTATTGGGGAAGTACGGTGTAACGGTGGACGAGACCGGTGCGGGCACTTTTTCGATGGTCGACTTTCCGACCGGTGGTCTGTGCGGCGCACCCGGCGCAATCAGTGCCGACAGGGACGATGGCGTGTTGCTTGAACTGTCGTAAAATTCGCGGGTAGGTGTGCGCGCCAAATCACGGATCGTTGGGTTCGGTGTGGTGTACGCTTTGTTGAACCCACCGCTTACCGTGGAACCAATGGTCGGTGTAGCTAGCTCGATTGAGAGACGTGTCGTAAGCTCTCCTCCCTGGGCCCCTGTCGCTTCGGATTCGTTTGGTACGCCATCGATGTCTTCGTCATCGCCAGGATCCTCTTCATCGTCAACGGATTCACCATCATCATCGTCCTCTTCCATCTCGGAATGGGGAGGAGGAATCACTGCACTAGCATTATTTCGCTGTCCTCCAGTAGCATCAACATTTCCATTCGGTAACGGTTTCGGGAGTGTCGCCGCCGGTGCGCCACCCTCCTGCTTACCCGGGATGTGATGCGTTATCCCATCGACGAAGTAAGGTGCACTGTTGTGCGATGGTTTGATGGTGGCCTCAAACTTATTCTGCTGCAAATAGCGCGTCGGTTCCGTCACCAACGGTACACGCTCGTTAAACTCCGTGGGCCACTTTCCGGGCGCCTCGTGGGTATAGTTTTGATTGATGACCTTCAGCGTCGGATCAGTGATGGGAGTAAATCCACCAACCGCGCCCGGCAGCATCGGTGTAAAGCCACCCTTTTGCACGTCCACCGGTGCCTGCTGCCGGAAGGACGTCTGGAAGTAGGGACGATAGAAAAGATTGTTCTCGTTCGTGGCACCGGCATTTTTGTCCAACGGGTCGGACGGTGTTTTCACCGCTACTGCCACCGTGTCCGTCTTAACGCCATCGTTCCGATAGATGATGCTCTGCTCCGGTTCGCCCTGTTTGTACACCTGAACGCGTCCCTTGCCACGTGTTCCGCCCGAGGCTCGATTGTTCGCATTCCGACCAGCTCCGCCGAACATTTTACCAATGTTAAGGCTCGGTATCGGTAGACCGAAGAAGGTAAACGGTGAACCAGCATCTTGCCCACCTGCTGGAGGCGCTACACCCTGCGGAGGACGCTGGAACTGGTTGAACTTGTTGTTGTTAAAATCGACAAAGTTTGTAGAGAAATTTCGTCGATCCTGCTGAGGGTCCTCCGCGAAGGGAGTACTGTTGAAACGCTGCCCATTCGCCAGCCGTGTGTCGTTCAACGCGTTAGGATAATCGACGTACTGATCGTAGAAGTAGTCACTGTCACCCGGGGACGGTGAGCCTGGACGGAACGGAGGTGATGGGCCTGGCGGTACTTCGTAATTTTCCGACCCTCCACACTCATCGTAGTCGAGCGCACGGACAAACACATCACCATGATCGTTGGTCAGCGGATGTTCGCCTGGATGTCCTGGTGCCGTTCGTGCTCCCGATTGGCATTCGGTGCGCGACAAACGCATATCCAGCAACATCTTTCCATCTCTACAGCGTGGGCCGGGATAGAGGCTGCGACTTTCCTGCAACCATGCCATATACCAGAGCATCTCGCAACTGCAGTCCAAAGGATTGCCTGTAAGACAGAGAAAAAGGGAAACTCTCAATTGCCATACAATCGATACTGTCGCTGACGCCTCCATCACACTCACCGTCCACATCAAGTATGGCAATATTTGTACGCAAACTTCGAAAGATCGGTTCCGGGACACGCGACATCTGATTGTTGCGCATGCTCAGCACCCGCAAGCGTGGCATGGTAGCGAACGGTTCACCCTGAATTCCACAGATTTGATTGTTGTCCAGCTTCAGCTCCACCAACCAGTCTAGCCCTCGCAACGGGCTCGGCGTGATCTTGCGTATGCTGTTTGCGGTCAGATCGAGCACCTCCAGATTCCGTACACTGCGCAGCCCAACGCTATCGAGACTGCGGAACTGATTCGCGGACAGGTTGAGGTACACAATCGAGGGCGAGCGATAGAAGCTGTACGGGGAAATGTAGCGCAAGTTGTTCTGCTGCAAATGTACGGCCTGCAAAAGAAGCTCCAGATCGCATTAATATCCAAGCACTTCTAGGCCAACCCCCACTGATTCTACTCACCTGCAAATTGGGAAGATCTTCAAACACACGATCCTTCAACTCCGTCAGCTTGTTGTCCGCCAGTACGAGCTCCTGCAGTTCGGGCAAATTTCTCAACGATCCATGCTCCAACAGTGTCAACTCGTTGCTCGACAGATCCAGGTACTGTAGCAGCGGCAAGTTTCGTAACGAACCCTGATGCAGCTGGTTCAACTTGTTGTTGGACACTTTCAGCTCCTCTAGATTACGCCAGGACACCAGCACATTCGGCGACAGTTCCGTCAGCTGATTAAAGCTTACGTCCAGCTCACGCAGCTCCGTCAGCCCGGACAATGATTCCGGCAGTTCTCGCAGCTGGTTCGACGAAAGGTCCAATGTTTGCAGGGAACGACTGTTGCGGAACGCTTTCGGCGATATCTCCACGATGCTGTTGCGTGAAGCATCGAACTGCTCGAGCAGGGCGTTACTGTCGAGCAGATTGTCGACCAGCACCTCGATCCGGTTGCCTTGCAGATTAAGTTCGCGCAGGTTTTCAAGCGGACTAAAGCACCGTTCGTGAAGCGCCAGTACTCGGTTGTCCTGTAGGTTCAGTATTTCCAGGCGACCCAATCCCGACAGGCTCCCATCGTCGACCGATTGCAGCTCATTGCGGGCAAGGCTGAGGACGCGCAGTTGTGGCGTCGGTTTGAAGACGGCCCGAGGCAGACGTGTCAGCTGGTTGCTGCTTATGTCCAGTATGCGCAGGTTCGGCAGATCCCACAGCTGGCTGGCAGTGGTCGGTGGGGGAAGTTGCGAGATTTTATTACCATGCAGATTAACTCGCTCGACCGCGACCGGTAGTCCCGGGATGAACTCCTGTAAATGGTTATTCCCAGCATCCAGCTCAAACATGTGGTTCAGATTGCGGAACGTAGCGGAATGGATGAGCGTCAGTTCGTTGAAGGAAATGTTGACCGTTTCCAGCATCGGTGTGTGAGTAAAGGCACCCGCATCAATAACTGACAGCGTGTTCCCGCTGACGTCCAGCCGTCGGAGGGATGGAACACCCACGAGCAAATTCGGATCCATTCGGCGGAAATTGTTGTACGAAATGTCTATACCCTTCAGGCCGGGCAGGTTCCAGAATGGCATCGGTAGCTGGTCGTGCAGCGAGTTGTTCTGTAGCCGAAGCTCACGCAACCCAGGCATCGCCATGAACGCGTCCCGTTCGATCATCCGGATGCGATTCTGGTTGAGGTACAGCTGCTCCAACGTGCCGTGTCCTCGCAGGGCACCGAACGGAATCGCCTCCAGCTTGTTGTAGCTCAGATCGAGAAAGCGCAGCATCGGGAGCGCATCGAGCAGCGATCGCAGCTCTTCCACCCGGCCAATCTCGTTCTGCTGCAGGTGCATCATTTCGACGCCACTGCCCGAAGCCTGCAGGAAGGATTCGGGATGAACCCGCCGCAGGTAGTTGTTCTCGAGATGGACCAGCTTCAGGCTGGGCGTCCGGTGGAATGCACCGTGGAAAATCTCCGTTATACCATTATTGTTCAGATACAGCTCCTTCAGTGAGGGCAAATCGACGAAACTACCTTCGCTCAGCTTCGATATCATGTTCCGATCCATGCGGAGCACCTGCAGATTGTGGATGTCCTTGACCGCTCGTCCGATCATGCCAGCATCCGTGATCTTGTTGGCCGACAGCTGAAGCGTTTTCAGCGAAGGTAACCCGACGAACGTTCGCAGATGTACCCAGCTGATGCCATTCTCCGAGAGGTTAATCAGATTCAGCTTTGGCAGATCGTTAAACAGTCCCGCCTCGAGCCGATTTAAGCTACCGCTGCCCGTCACGTGCAACGTCTCGAGATTGGCCAAATCGCGGAAGTGCTGGGGAGCTAGCTCAATTAACGAGCCACTCTGCACGTTTATGTACCGTAGCTTCGGCAGACCGGAGAAGTCCGGAAGGCGTTTCAGATTCTCGCTCTGTATCGTAACCGCTTCCAGCTTGCGCATGCCGGTCAAACTGTCCACCGGGATGCTGCGCAGGTTGCGCTCCACTATGAAGATCTCCACCAGACTTTTGTCCAGATCGTTGAGCCATCCGTTCGAGAGACGCTCCAGCCCGTTGTGGCGCAGCATCAGCCGGAGTATGTTAAGCGGAGCAAAGGTTCGGCCGGGAAGGGAAGGCAAAAAGTTGTTCTCCAGTATAAGCTCGTCGATGGGTCGTATGATTGATTTCGAGACGGCCTTTAAACCCATCAACACCCGCGGTAAGTCACTATGCGAACACCTAGAAGGGAACACCATGCGGAAGGACATTAGAGATTAAGCGATTAGAAGAAGATTTTGCGGAATGTTGCCGGTTCGCTTACCATATCTGTACTTCACTGCCACGCTGTGAACATCTGCATGGTAGTATGATGTCTTGCGGTGGACATATCGTGTCCCGCTGTGCCATCACTGTCGTTACAGCGCAGCACAGGGCCAAAAGCAGGCAGGTGAAGCGGTTCATCTTCCATATCCGTCTCGAATAACACTTGGTACGTAGCGTTGGTATCATTTCTTTGGAACGGTTCCGAACTCTGGTCGATTCGGACATCTCGATTTCAGAGACAGTGCGGCACTCCAAACGGTTAGCGTACGGAGTGGAAGGTCATTTTATTTGCGAGTTTCACTTTCCTTTACGTGCGTATCTTGCCTGCCGAAGAAAAACCCGGGTTGGTTAAGGGTATGGTTTAGTTAAATCGTTTAAAAGTCCAAACATCGGGCGCGAAAGGGGTAAAAACATTCGTTCCGTATTAAAGCCTGTCGGATGCCGTCTTATTCATGGTTAGTTGAAATCCAAACGGGCATAACGAATTGAGCCGCTTTGTCCGCGCGAGTCAAACACCAAAAACCTGACACGAATCACCGGAACGCACCGCCGAATCTATCGTTTGTGTATAATTTTCTTCGGGCTCGTTGACCACCAACAAAGCCACCGGTCACGGGCTTTTTACTGGCTGAGAATTAGTCTCGAGGAAGCGCAAAAGAGAATGAAGCTACCACCACCCACTACGCGGCCAAGATTTCCCCCTGACGATTCCATTGCCCAAGGTCAAGTGGCCGAAAGTGAATTTGCTGCCACGAGAGGGCAGAATATCGGGCTCATTGTTGACATTGCACCGGCCCGGTGGGGTGGGGGCGATTTTTTAAGATTGGGAACACGACTTACGTAAGACAACGCTGGTAACTATCACCTTACCGAATCTCGGAACTACCGCGAGAGGAAGACTTGAAGCGACGAACCCCGCAACAGCACCAGCCGCTGCTGGTGTCAAGAGTGGTCATTCAAATGATTTAAGACGCATAGTTCCGCAATCGTGTACCGTCGGGACCTGACAAGACAAGCTGATTTATGTTCGCGGGAACTGCCACCTACTCACTGAAGCATGCTTCCGAGTTCAGTTTTTGCTGCAACGAGTTATTGCTGTAGGTTAAACACCACTATTTCCACCCCAAAACATTGCTCATTTAATTAGTGTTGATTACTGTTTTTTAAAGAATTCTGTTCGTTTATTTAAGAGTTTAATCTTCTATCTTCGATGATTGAATTTTTTGAGTTTGAAGAAATTTTCGTTCAAGGCTGGTAGTTTCGTATGTAGATGCATAAGTATACATTTGATTCCTTAACAATATGACCAAATTGTCCTTGATAAACAGAAAAATGCTCTACCTTCACGTGCAACGTAAAAAAGGAAAGATTCTCACTCTAAATCAGTACAGCACATACTGAAAAGCTGTATTACAGCTAGATGCTTCGAACTTTAGCGGCCGGATAAGTCTTGTCGGATGCAAGCCTTTGTTTGAATGACACCTATGAGGGATCCTGGAGTGGAATAAAGAGGATGAGTGCTGACTTTTAACAGCCACCAGGTAGTCTAGTCAGTGGAGGATCGGGTCAAAGGATTACCGAGGAGATGATTGAGATATGATATTAAAATCTCTCAGAATGTTAGATACCCCTTCAACTCACTCACAGATTAAGTACCTTGCGTAGTTGAAAATGACCGCATATTTCCCTCATGCCGTAAAAGGGCACACAATGTTCACCTTAAAGATGATGCAACAATATAGGCTCATCAGTAGGATATAGGCTGATTCATTTGCACTGAAATGAAGGTCGTGAAGGTCTGCAATAAAGGTATCTGCTTACCAGTACTGGTTTCGTTGACATGATTAATTGGTCTGAAGCTCTCCTTCACAACCCACATACGTCATCTTCGGACTAAAGTATTCGGATTGTTCAATTTGTATCTTCTTCTAAACAGAAAATTCGGATACTTGTAATGCATGGGGACGATGCTCCGTCGGTGATATGCTGGCAGTACGAAAAATTCAAAATTGGTTCCCTAAGATGATCCCTTGACGTACCCATGCGTACAGCAACGAGGAGAATTCATGATACCACAGGTATGATGAAAAAAGAGGTTAGGCTGACTACTCACAAACTCGGGGAAAAGTGCCTAACATCCAGTCACTCGATCTCACGAAACATGTTTGTGTGAGTGCTGGACCAGTTTTTTGTATCTGTATTGTGCCTGTTTGTGAACTGTACATTTAGTGTTCTTGTAACGTTGCGTCGTAAAGTAGATTAAGTTTCTTTTTAAATAAATAGTATATAAGTGGTCCAAGACATCCTTCTACAGAAGTTCAGAATTTCCACTAACTTCAGTAATACGAGTCGAAAAATCGGCTCTTGTTATAAATCGTAAACGCACTACTCTTGATTAAACACCTTTACGGGAAAGCCAAAAAAGGATGGGGTTATTTAGGTGGACTGAATTGTGAAATTAGTATTTGTAAGGAAATATTCATCAATATTGTTCATTAAAAAGTGGCATGATTATACCCTTAGCTGGATGGTCATTCCTGTGGGCGGGGAAACTGTTTGGGCGGGATTGATTTATTAAAAGGGATTAAAGGGGACAACAAGAAGTCGCACAAACAACCATATTTTGTTCAAACTTAACGCTTTGCATAAGTGTAAAAACACACTCTATAAATACTATAACACTCTATAACCGTCAAATCTGGTTTTCTCCAGGATGAAACGTCCAATAGAACAGAAGGACTGTTAAGTATTAAGAATGTTCTATTCTCGATCTATGAGGCTACTCTTTCAGTTCAGTTGATAACGGAACACCGACCAAACGCTCGATCCTCAACAACAACATGAACTTTCCTTTGGACAAGAGAACACTGTGCAACTACAATATCTCTAGGATACCCAGGGTTGGGTGAACCCTTCCAATCATGGTGTATTGCAAACTAATTGTTTTTGACAGTTTTTAGAAATAAGGTGAAGTTGGGGCGATCCGGTGGCCGAGACCGGCGCCGCTCTACACATGGCAGATCAGGCGCTCAAATCCCATCCGGACCGCTTCCCCTTGCGCAAGGCTAACTACTTTACTACGGGTAAAATTCTGTCAATTCTGGGCTGGTCACGCAATGAGAATGACACCGGACGACCCAGCACGTAAAGTCCTATTAGGCAGTCCACACGGACAGAGGAGGCGTGGTAGGCCCAAATTGAGTTGGAGTGATGGCGCTAAACCGTGAGCGGTATCGAGGATTGTTGCAGCAGGCCAAGGCCGCAAAGCGGTTGTAGCGCCTGATAAGTAAGTAAATATATCAACGGAAATGTGCAAAGAGATCGCGCACAAATGGTAGAGTGCGGATAATCGGCTTGCGTTGTAATGGATGATGCAGACTGGGTATAAATTTTATTATAAGGCACTTTCGGGTGACCGATTCTACACAAACCGCGCAGGACAAAGTACAGAAGTACAGAAAAATTGTGTCAAAAATTTGGTTTATTTCAACCAATATAATAAAAGCAGATGTTAAAGTTTGGGAACGACTTTTGATAAAGCTCGAAGAAAAGTGTCAAGGCAAAATCATGGTAAGCAGGTAAACAGCCTGTGCTGAAGTTAGAAGGGTAGTGTTAGATAAAATGTCCACTCCTTGACGTACACATAGATTGGAACTGGGAAAAGCTACTCTCATCCATAGAGATTAATCGAACAATCAAAGCAAAATTGGAATCGTTCAAAAATAAGTTGAGATATACGGCCTGGCCGTAGTTACAAAATCAAAAAGCCCTGAGTGGTATTTTCAAATTGACCTTAGACTTATTGGGTCCCCTATTGCTGGCCATATTGCATGGCTATTCATAATAACCAATAATGCTCAAATGAGATGAAAATTTTGCTATCGTTAAGAACTTCAAACTCTTAAAAAGGTTAAATGGAACTTTTAAATAACGACATGCGATCAACACTGGACATATGAAATTGACCCTTCTACTGGACATGCTGTATAGTTACTCTTATGTGTGACTACTGAACTGAACGTTTGACAAATGTAATTCGTTGATTGACATAAAGATTAAATCAACTGAAAGAGAACTTAATTGAATTAGATTTACATCTATCCAGCATACTTCTAGCAGTTACTCTGATATAAGCAGTTCTTCCCAAGCTAAACTTCCCGGCCATGCCGCGTGAATATGTCTGACCTAATAGTTCGTAAAGTCATCAATATGACATAAAGAAGCGATTAAAAGAAATGGAATCAATACACTAATGTTGAGTTGCCAGACCTTTTTGTTTGTACTATTTTCCAACCATTTTCTAATGTGGTAAACCATCATTTGCACACATCTAACATTCACTTTTCCTCCGCCATTTGCCTCTGGGCTGCTTTCCGAAGCTGTCGCAACACAATACGTACGTTATTCCGCTTTTGGCTTTGTTGCTACTTTGACAGCTATCATCATGCATCGGATCGATGCAGTATGGTCCTCGCTGTCGCTGCTGCCAGCTCGCCGCAGCAACGCAACGCCAACATCTGATGCAACGTGGAAAAACAGTTTGCTTCTTTCTCTTTTTTCTTCTGGCCTTCCCCCCATGCGGAGGGTTTCCTTTTCCCCCCGGGGTTGTCACGCTCGAAGGAATCGCGTGCCTTCACATCCCATCCCGACTCTACCCGTGGCCAATGCGCAAGGGTGTTGCTTCTGGCGCATACACCCACCCACACACGCATATACCACCCACGTGTGCGGGTGTGTTGGTGTGCAAGACACCTTGGAAGACGGTGTACCGTACGGTTTGGCGCAATATTCGTTTTCGTTGGGGTTTTTTTTTTGTTGTTGCTGTTGTTCCTTACTTGTACTTTGCTTCCTTCACGCCAGGTGGATTCGCGCGTATTGCTAACCTAGTTTGGTGGTTCCCCCCTTCGGAAGGGCGCAGTAGGGCGAAAGGAACCCAAAGTTCGCAAATCGTACGTGAGCGACGGGTGTGACTTGGGGCCATAAAGTTCAGGAAGAGCAGCACCGTCGCCTGTCCTACCAAAGGCCGGAGAAAAGCTCCGCACGTCAGCTACGTCGTCGTGGCCCGACCAAGAGTTACGAGAAAACAATTGCCATTGAGAGTGAATCTGGCGTTTTGGGGCCATTTTATGCGTCGGGCTTAGTCTTAACACGCAGCTTGCGCCACCGTGCCAGGTGTTTGGCGAGGCGTGAACAAGCCGTCGGTAGCGGGCGAGCCGAAAAGCGGTCCCCATTCGATCGAGCTGGGCTCACTTTCATGCGCTTTTTAGCAACAAAGCAAAATAAGAGAAAAAATAAAGCAGACTGTTACTTTTATTCACAGTCGAGTAAATAATTAAACAAAATGTACCACGACAAGAAGAAGGCCCGTGGTCGGTGTTACTTAACAACGTTAGGGTGACAGTTTCCGGAAAATGCGGACAGTCTTTCCAAACTCCAGTCTGTCATACTCCATTTATGCGTTTATGCGTCGGGAAGAGGGAAGTACGCATCCCAGACGATCCAGTTCGTGCTAATCGCTCCAAAGAAAATAAGTTACCGTACTTTATCGTCATTAGGTGGCGTAGTTGCGCGTGTGCTCCTGTTGCTCCAGTTGAGCTGCAGCGGAGACACAAAACCATTTACGGGAATCCACTAGCGGTTAGCACTATTAGACACGCTTCGTAATAGTTTCTGCGTAATAGTAGTAATGCTGCAGCGGGGTGGGGGCTATCCCCAAGTTTCCGTGCCGTGCCGTGTGCCGTATCAGAGTTGGCGAAGTTTGGCCCGAAACGATCACGAGAAATCGGTGTCATCCCGGTGGGGACGAGGTACGCAAATTGTTGCCAGTTCTAGCGGGCTTTATGGGGTGTAAGCATGAGCTGGGAGCCTACGAGGCAGATGTCCTACGATGGATGTATCGGAGCATGAAATATGATGTCGTTTATCGGCGGGTAATACCGCGCCGGGGGGAAGTTTTCCTACTGCCCTAGAAATTAGATACGCGAGGAGAGATGTCAAAGGCAAGCGCATTCGCTGTGTGGCATGAAATTGTTTTAACTAAACTAAACTTGATTGGAGCTTTTGCAATCGAAATTGCTACTTCATACTTCAAAACTCATCTGAAATTACACATGCCATTTAATGGATCTGACTGTCCTATCACCGTTCTATAGTGTCTTATAGGAATTATTTCCAAATAGAAACTCCCCCACGGTGTGTCAATTTCGTTGCTTATCAAACCAACGCCCAACGGAAGCTTTGCTATCGATCGTCGTGCAGCCAGGGCAGTGGCAGGACTAGGTCTTTGGTCTAGGTGAGTAAAACCGACAGGATTTCCCTCGCCGACGAGGCCCTCCTAACCGAGCAGCCGCTCCTTCGGCTCCTAGGTTGGACCGCCACTGAGCCAGGGACTGGCCTCCCAGGAGTAGACATCGATTGTCATACCTTGGACGTACGCTATTCGTGTCTCCATGCAAGGACTCTAATTGCATATCGCGTAGGATTATTTCTATACGCCAAAATTGAATCCAGATGTTAATCTGATTGGGCACCAAACAATACTAGCATATTCTATCCCTGGTCGAACTAGCGCACAAAAAGGTTCGCTCTTTAGTTGTTCTAAAGATAATACAGCTAAGCGGCTTTGTTAAAAAAAAACCTAATTCTCTATCACATTCAGTACGCTGTAGCAAAATATTGTCAATTTTGTAGGCAAATAATACTGAACAGATGGATCTCGAAGAGGATAGTACTTGACATTTTTGTACGGACATTCACAACCACCGTACTCACACTACTCACTACATCCCATGTCTTTCGATTGGTTGGCAAAATGGGATGTGGAAAGTACCACGAAAGTATGTAACCAACTTTACAACTGCTGCTATTAAAACCGTAAATCACCGGATTACAGATGCCTGCTACTGTCACATAAATCACTTACGCCACGGACCGCGCAGCACCTGTTTGCTGAAGATAAGTAAGAAACGCTGCTGTTTTAAAATTTGTCTTCACTTTTGATACACTTTTACGGACCAGTTTTTCAAACCGATTTTTTCGTTAAAAACCACACATACACTCACACGAACACAGTGCTCTCGCCACCTCTTTCACAATGCGCGCCAGGTGAAACAGATTGATGGTTTATTATTATATTAAATATTTCTTGATTCAGTAATTGCTACACTCCAACAGTTGCTGCTAAGCATCCTCTAGCCAGTCAGCAGCCAGCCAAAGCAAACCAAAACCAAAAACTGGAATTTTAATACATCCAAAAACTAAAACAAAACAAAGCCTGCGCACTCGGCACCAGCACACTACCGGCCACACATCACTTTCTTCGTCGGGATCGTAAAATTTCACTGTTCACTGATCACTTTCCAACGATGGTTTTTTGGTTGGGTTTTGCCTTGAAAGAAGCAGACGGAACACACTCTCACGCTTGCCCTAACTATAATAAGCTTTTCGAGATAAACTTGAAGTAGATTTTCTTCACTCACACATCCACACGTTGACGTTAGAATATTACCTTTTTTTTGCTGAATATTATCTTCAGTTGCTTTCGATTAAAACCTATCCGCTTCTAGCCCACTATATTACTTCGTTTTCCACGTTTGCGCCCGTTCGCTTTAAGCTTTGCGCCTTCAAACGTTACGCAAATTGGGTGAGAATTATTATGCACATATACAATTTATGCGATGTTTCGTGACTCACTTTCGCAAACGGCTCCCTGACTGACGATCACTGTTGAAAGCACGATCACGATCACCAAAAAGCACGGTTGCCCGGACGAGAACGAATGCACAGGAAACGGTTGGACTCTGAATTTTTTCAATTCGTAGTTTTGGTGGTTTTTTTTTTTCGGCACACAATCTCGGGAAAACCGCACACAGCGCAAAGATTTCACCACGCACGATCCGTTCGCAAGGAGCTTTCGATGATGTCTGAGCTGGTGCTCGATTATTCCGTTCGGGTAGGTTGTATTGTGTAAAGTGCGGACCCGCCGTTCCATGCAATAGAGGGCTTTTCTTCACAAAGCCCCCACCTCTCTACGGCACACACACACACACACCAACACACGCCCCCGGAAAAATCCTCCACTGCGGTACCATCGCCAACAATCACCACCATCATCACTGCAGACGACGAATTACATTGCCACGGTTGAAGGAGAAGCTGCCTCTTGCGTACAGCAGCCAGCAGCAGCAGCAGCAGCAGCAGCTAGCGCCGAAGCTGACGGGTGCTTGGGGATGGGTTTGAATAGCGATGGGTTTAGATGGATGGATGGATGGATGGTTAGGTTCGGTATCTTTGAATCGAATGGCGAAGGAACACAATGAAACGATTGCGAATCGCCACCAGAAATCAGCTTCCCGTTTCCTCCCACCCGTCGCCTCGCTGGCCATGGCAACCGTGCACCATGTGTTGCGTTACAGCGATCATAAATGCTGATCGGACGACCGTAGTAGAAGCGTGTGAAGGAGCGCAGCAGGATCAGCGCGGAAGTTTCCGATGGGTTTTGGTGAATACGATTAGTGAGTGTGACCCCATACGAGGGATGTACTCTAAGTTCACTTATGACGCATTATGACATCAACGCACGGAGACGGACGCGTTATTCAAGTCTCTACTGTCAAAGTTGTAGAATTCGAAAGGAACGGAGGTGATGAAAGTAGTTTGGTCAGTGATACAAACTGCGCGATAAGGATTCACCCTCCTATCTGTCAGCTCAGATACCGTGACTAGGCAGATTTGAACTTTCAACAGCTTGTTTTATGCATAATTTATAAATGTAGTCGAGGGAATCATTTTCCAAAACGACAGGTACCGGCCATCTCAGTTGCATATAGTGACGTGTTAAGGAGATAATGAAAGTTACTGAGCATTATTTGTGGGTGTGTGTGCGTGTAATGCACTCATTTCTATGAGTTTGTATACAAATTGGAGACATTATATCTCATAAACCTCACATAAATGCTCCTTTATGAGCAAATAATGCCTAAGAGAATCGCTTGTGGGATAAACTTCAAGGTAATGGAATGAATACGAACTGTGGGTAGAACAGACGGTAACGAAATACGGAAGATATACTTAGCTTTGGCTCCGTGTTCGGAACAACGGCGAAAGGTTGTCTGACTTGGGCGAACCCATTACTCCGCTTATAGCAACTGTTCAGGCAGCCGAGAAGATTCCACAAGAGAGAATATTCCTTACTGAAATGGTGGAGTCATTGAGACCTTACCTTGAGTAGGGCAATTCTCGATGCTAATCGATCAAGTTGGTCAGGCGACTTTGGATATTCGGAAGAAATATAATTTAATAGCGCGATGGAGTATTAAGGTATTATTTTTTTTATGGAAGACTTGTTGGAGAAGTCTTATTCTGACAACCAACACTATGACTAACAAGTCATCGTCTTGTTATCTTACTTCTTTTATAATAAAACTTGATTTTTTTTCAACTGTAGTGCCGTCGAACCATAAGACGCAATGAGCTCTTTTGGAAGTAAGAATGACGATGGCCTACATCACATGCCAGGTGATCTCAGGGCTCCCTACTATCATCAATGGTCTGCGGCCAGTAGATGGACTTGCCCGTCTTCTTTTCAATCTAGCGCTATAGAGAGGCATCCGTGACTTGCAGATCCTGGCATACTTTGATGACACAGACATCATTGAAGGCTTGAAGCTCTCCTCTGTAGCAGAAGCTTACCAAAGGATCGATCCAGCGGCACTTAACCTCGGGCTGGAGATTAACGAGGTGAAAACCTAACCTAACCGAGGGTAAAACCGACAACATCATTGATGTTGAGTTACGCGCAAGAGTGCTGGCTGCCAACCGGTCATACTACAGCCCAAGGAAACTTCTCCACTCAAAATTTACCGGACGAAGTATTGAACAACTCAGAACAGAGTTCTGAGACACAAACTCTGTCCAAAACTGATGAAATCCTCTTAGCCGCGTTCGAGAGAAAGATGTTCAGAAGGATGCTTGGCCTTTGATTTTGTGATAGGAGAATGCAGGAATCTATGAGCTGTATGGTGATGTCACCATTTTGGAGCGAATTATACTCGCCATGTCCCTGTGTGCTGGTCATGTCATGAGAATAACACCGGACGACCCAGCCCGTAAAGTCCTTTTAGGCCGATCACACGGAGATGGAGTAATGACGATGATCCATTCGCAAGAGCGGCCGGGATAATCGACGACCGGGATTTTAGACGACGGCTCCGGACCATGAGCGATATTGAGGATGGTTGCAGCAAGCCAGAACCGAGAAGCGGTTGTAGAGCCACATAAGTAAGTGCCGTCGTACCCGTATCTACAATTTTCGCACATCATGCCTTCGATGACCAAATCGTCATTGCAATATTCAACTCACGTGACCCGTGACTAAATATAACTCGATATTATGTGTGTCTTTTTCCACCACTTAACGCGGTATGGTTCCAACTTGTCAATTCATTTTAATCATTTTCATGATCATTAATGGTTGCAAATCCGCATCACATTCACTCAAATCCTTAGATAAGTGAGTCGTATGAATCAAAAAAGTTATTCAAAAGAAAAAACTAGCAGTATCGCATTGAAGCCTTTTGGATACGCTCCGGAAAATGGCAGTGGCAGTGAAGGAATTGTAGATTAGGAAGGGATATTCAACAATCGACCTACCGGAAATTGGTTCATCAGAGAATCAACCTCGCCATCTTTCCTATTGTATTCTGCGTTATCCTAAAGACTTGTAATCTTCGACCAGCATTGCAGAAAGCTGATCGCCAAAAGATAGCTTAAAATCAAAACTTTTTTATTTTTTATTCATGAAGAACGGCGTGGCCGTATTGCTTAAAACTAAATTACAAAAATTAATACAATTCACAATGGTTTGGAGACATTTCCTTCTCCAAACCGTGAAAGGGCACCTTATCCCGGGCGGCTCGGTTAATAATAATTCCGTCATCCAAATTCGAGCTGTACGATATCTCTATTTGGAATGTAATTAAATGGAAAATGGAATCAGGTTGTCAGTACAAGTAATACAAAAAACAAATCCTGATATCATCAGCATAAGGAAAAGGAATTTTGTAGGAAGCAAAAATATTCTTAGGTCGATTAATAAATAGCACGAAATGTAAAGGACATACGCAAACGTATGCGAAAGCCGAAGAAAGATATCGTTATAGGAAGCAGACACCCGAAGGCTTGCCTAATTGTTCATCAATCAACGGCGATGTTTAATCTTATCTTAAGAAAAAGACGGTCGATTTGCTGCAATCATCTTCAAGCAATCAAAGCCCGTATTTCGTTCAGTGAATGAACGAACATTTCATTCAACGTATGTAGCACGTTTCTGTACGGTTCTCCATTTCGAGTGCACCCCTTTGAGGGACGCTGGTACCTGTAATCGTTGCTCAGGTGTGCGAAAAAAACACAACAATCCCTTAAGGATTCTTGGAAAAACACAACAATCCCCCGCATACAGAATACAGTCAGCAGGGGCCAATAATCTAACCCAGATCTTAAACCTTTTCGGAAACGCCACATGGAAGCATTCAATTCGGAAGTGACGTCAGATTAAGCATTCATACTGTTTTCTCATTTCTGTTGCTTAGCTGTGTTTTTTTTTGCTCAAAATATCAATCAATGTCATCGAAATATATAACCTGAGTTAAAAATAAAAATCAAAACTGCATCTACTAATATGCCCTTACCGCGAAAGTCAGCCGACTACATTATTCGTACGTCATACGTTATTGTTTGTTATTTTTTATTTAGCTTAACATTACTGCCGATTGCGTGTCGTGGCAGCAAGAAAGCTTATGTAAATTGTTGCCTATCTCAGGCACATCCGGTCGTGATATGTTGCTTGCGTTAGGGCGGTGCTTACTGGCGGCTATAGGAACTGATAAGCTGTTCTCCGAACGAAAGTACGAACAATTTATAAGCTTCACAATTCGCAACATGTGTAGTCATACATGTATTAAATTAAAAAGAAATATAGTTAATATTTTCTCGCAATTACTACTCCAATGGCAAGTACAACTTCTTCTTCTTCCTCCTCTTCCTTGGCACTAAAACCTCGAGAGGTCTCGGCCTGCCATTTCCGGCTATCTGTGACCCAATTTTACCCGTAGCAAAGTAGTCAGCCATGCGTACGGGGAGGCGGTCCGGATGGGATTTGAACCCCGGCCCTGCCGTGGTGTGAAGCCCCTGGTAGAACTATCTAAGGAATTATGGCACAAAGGACAGTCAAATTAAGGAATCTAGGCAAAAAATCAAATTTCCCTAAGGTAGGAGTCACCGGTGAGACTTAAAGGACTAGTCCAAAGGTGCAAGCGTAATGGACTGACTATCTGCATCGAGAAATGCTTCTGTGTGTCTTTTAGTCGATGCAGGAGCCCAGTTACTGCTATCTACTTCATGAACGGCACTGCAGTTATTCGACAAAATCATGCCAAAGACCTGGGCGTTCTGCTTGGCTCTAGTTTGAACTTTAAACAGCAGACCGATGACGTTATAGCCAGAGGAAATCAATTACTTGGTGTTGTTATCCGGACAACTAACAAATTCCGCAACCCCATGTGCATCAAAGCTGTCTACAACTGTATCGTTCGTTCGGTTCTGGAATATTCGTGCGTAGTCTAGAGCCCAACTACTGCTTCTTCAATTGCTCGACTTGAGGCGATTCAACGTAAGCTCACGCGATATGCCCTACGCCTACTTCCCTGGCAGGATCGCAATAATCTTCCTCCGTATGCTGCGCGGTGCCGTCTTCTAGGCCTTGAGCCTCTTTCGGTTAGAAGACGTAATGCACAGTGCTCTTTCATCGCTGGATTGCTAAATGGCTCTATTGACTCATCGCATTTGTTGCATCGAGTCGAAATCTATGCACCTTCCCGAACACTTAGGGCTAGAGAAACTCTACGGCTCGCTCAACCCCGTTCCAGCGCTGGTCGGTCTGACCTTATGTTCCGCATATCGGTTGTCTTCAACACTGCTTCGGATTGCTTCGAATTCGACATCTCAAATCAGTGCTTCAAGGAACGTCTCCGGCTTTTGCCGTGGCCGCAGTGAATTGCGATGAATATTTTGTTTTTATTTTTTTTTAATGATTTGTTACTTCTTAATTAGGCCACGCGGCCCGTTGAAGATTAAAATAAATAATAATAATAATAGTTGTACAAACTTTGGGATGGGATCTGATGGATGTGGTCGTGCATTCAAACTAGTTTTAGCTTTAAAGATAGTTTTAAAATAAAAATTAAATTTCCTAAAATGTAAACCCACGGCTCTCTTTCCAGATCGTAATACGAAGAAAGGATCTGGAAGCGTTTTGATACCGACTAAGTCGTGTGAAGACTTGCGCTCAATTAACAGACCACAGCTCTGTTCACTAGCGCGTCTTTAGTGCGCACATTTGTATTCGAATTCTGAATCCTGGACGTCGGTTGGCATTCAAATACTTTACACCCAGATTCCTACAAAGGTCGCATGACCTTGTGGTGAGTAATCAAAAACGCAAAAATACGTTTCCACAATAGTAAACCTCGTCGAAACAAACAATAACGAACCAGTTGGTTGGTTCGTCTAATTTTATCGTTTGTCACGTGATGCTTGTTGACAAGACTTCATTTCTCATTATTGGCCAACACGCTGCCTGAATCGGTATTACAACAGCACCCTCCAAAAACAAATCTCGAGGACACTACACCTTCGCTGTATGCAGGCCCAGTAATAATTGCTCACTTCCTCCAGATGCCTTCCTTAAGTGGCCATTTCACAAGCGACCAGGTTAGTGTCCTAAAAAAGTACTAATAGAAACAATGGCCGCGAAGGAAAAAAACACACACACAATTCACAATGCGTATTAGAAGCAAAGCTGGTTTCTTTCTCCATTTAGCACACTTCCGCTCGCGGGGGGTGGGAGTGGCGGGTCATTGACACAGCAAATGGTGACAATTATGGTTTTGTGTCCATTTTTCCACCCATAACTTGGAATCGCCCAACAATTGCAGCCAGAGCGATGCGCGCTTCGGTGAGTTTTTATTTTCCTTGTACCGAAAAGCAAGTGGCCTCCTCCTTTCTAAGTCTTGCTGCCAATGTGGCTTCTACAGAGCTGGTGCCTCTTAAAGCATTTGTTTGCTAGCGCTGGCAAAGGTGTAAATCGTCCGGTTCCACCCGAGGCGCGTGGTCGTGCGTGCCGTGTGCGTGTGTGTGTCCATCACCTTGACGGTAAACACCAAGGGAGGCGACACCGAAGCGCTGCAAAGTATTTCGCAAAACCGGCAGGGTTTTGCTCTTTCTAAACAATGAATCTAAAATTAAGGAAATTGTAATTTGCCTCTTTCTTCAGCCCCCAAGCACAATGCTGGCGGGTCTCCGAAGGCCAAACCTTCCCAGCGTACCGAAGGGTAACGCTTTCCTAACCCATCCCTGCCTGCCCTACCCTGTTCGAGTGCGCAACCGTTTGGTGTTCCGTTTGACCTCCGACCATCGGCCGTTTGTACAGTTTGATGAGGCAAATTTTTGTCAAACAATATGCAAAAGCGCCGCTGCACACACACTGCAACCGGAAGCGATCATGGCCTGCTGGATGTTGGAGTAGTTGACCGTGGCCGCAACAACGTCAGGTGATCTTCATAATCGCTTTATTTTGAATTTGAATACTTATTTGTTGCCGTTGGAATGATGATCAAGGTGAGTGCGTTGGGTTGCATTGTGTGTGTGTGTGTGTGTGTGTGCGGTGCAGCTGGCCGCTACAATGTCATCTTCTCGTACGGCGCAGGGGTGCATTGCCAGCCAATCGATAAGTGCACCAGTGCAGGGGGGTTGAATGTGCACGTTAATCAACAACACACCGGATGAATTCGCAACCAACTAAAATTCATTGTGGGATGGCCGACAACGACAAGTTCACATAATCCATAAGTCCATTAATGGAACATTTAGAGTGTTTTTTATGTCCTCACGATCGAATCTTGCAACCATTTTCAATCCAGTAAATTGGCTTACACCTGTTTGCTTTGATTAAGGAGTTTTTGTCTTCAATTTCAGCCTTATGTAGCTTAAGCGTAAACAGTGATTCGCGACGACGACGGAAGAGATAAGATTCCTTTTTTTGCTGAGATAAGATTGCTTGCAAGTAAATCAAACAGTTTCCAGTGAAAGCCGATCAGATTTCAGACGGAAACTAAGCAAGATATATATTTATAGATGGGAAAGAGAACCTTCAAAAACATTTAGAACACGATCATAATTATGGATACAAGCTAACTGCACACTGTACGAGCATCGAGTAGTGATTCCGAATGCACTTCACCAGGCTATTCTTAAGTATGCGTACTGGCCTGGGATAGATGTTGAAATCGAGCGCATAACGAAAGCACGAATGCACACGATATGGACCAACTGGACCCCCTAAGTTTGGCAAATATCATTGGGAATATCCGTACGCCCCGTGGGAGCGTCCAGTGACCCAATTCTATGCTTCGTATCGTTTTAGACGCTTTCAGTAAGTGGGTTAGAAATCAAACCCACAACGACCACAATCTACATCAGTAAATGCGATAATACTCGATGAGCTCTTCGTCACATATGGAGTACCGATCGCGGTAGTGTCTGATAATGGCTCTCAATTATCACCGGTACACCCTGACGGCTTGCTGCAACAGTACAGAACAGAACTCCACATTCGGCAAAAAAAAAGATACGTCAGCTGAACTGTTTATAGGACGCAACGTTCAAACGCGTTTAGACCTGGGGGGTGATGTCATATCAGATAGCACAAGTATGGCAAAATGGATACTGGGAAAAAATCGCTGCTCATTTAGGAGAATTACATTGCGATATCATGTACGACGGCAAACATCTAAAACGGCATTTAGATCTAATCAAGTAATAAACAACTAACAGAAAATCGGTGATGCTGATTCCTGCAGATGCCAATGCGATACGCCTTTCACGAGCACGCAATGATAGCAAGAACTAGAAGATCTGACCGACCGTCTTACGGCGCAATAAAAGAATTGGGAATCCACCTCTTAGATTCGCTCCCAAAACTACTACATACTAGTAAAGGAGGGAGGAAATGTGACCTAAGTGTAATCGTCATAGAAGTGAATGTTAATGCGAAGGATGTATATAAAAGGAACACAACAGTCATGAGGGCTTTGCAGATTTAAAACAGTTTTTTCCTTAATACGAATGCGATTGGTGACTTGTTATCAAGGTCACCAATAAATTATTGGCGAGTCCATATTTGAAATGTAAGTATTCCTCGCACGCTTCCTTCCTAGCATTCTGTCCAGGCTAGACTTACTTTAAACACGAAATCGAATAGTCAATCAGTTCGAGAGACTGGTAGCGTACATGTGATTGTATGGACAACCATTAGTGATTGAGACATAGCGACCATGAAAATTATGAAATTAAGGATTTTAGGTCCAAGCAGTGGCGGGTCAAGATATTTGGAGCCCCCTGCAGATTGGCAGTCGAGGCCTCTCTAGTTGTGATTTTAGAGGGAAACAACAGGATTTCCCTCGCCGACGAGGCACCACTGACCGATGAGGCCCCGAGCGGCCGCTCTTTCGCTCTTAGGTTGATCCGCCACTGGGTCCATGCGGATATCTGGATCTGGGAAGGACGAAATATATCATGGAAACCATGTTTTCGTAGAATCATGGCATAAAGCAATAAGCGTCAAGTTACCTATCTATTGTAATTAAAAACAAAAAATTCATGAAATAAATAGAAAACGGCCGTCACTTATTTACTGCTAAGAGTGCTGCTTACAAATATTCCTGCTCCTATTACAAGACCCACGGCAAAAGATCAAGAACTCGGATTAGATCTTTACCATGCGTTTGATCGTGGAGAACAGAACACAACAGCTCAACTCTTATTTTTTGTACATGATTTAAAGCCGCACATGGGGCTCTTTTGCATTTTGGGCAAACTAACCACATTAACGACGCGATGTGATTGATGACTCATGTCCGATATTGGAGGAATCAATAGACAGCTTTCAATGTTCTTTACATCCAACAAAGACTTGCACTAGAGCGAGACTAGCTTGAGCTCCGGCTATCATCAATCCTGATGCTCTACTTCTACTTATCTCTTGGCCTAACGGCCTCTTAGGGCATGTCTGCCATTTCTGGCTTACTAGACTTGTTGATACCGCTGTGTTGGATCGTTGGTCCTCACTATGGAGGATTAGCCCAGATAAAATTTGAACCCCCCCAGTTCTGCCGTGTGAAGATCGCCGCCGCTGTCGCGTCTTCTACCGGGCCGCTCTTGATGCTGAAGAGAGCAATTAAAAATATAGTTGTCAAACATTCGGGAGTTAGCTTCTTCAAGTCAACATCAAACTTGTATACGGCTAATGACGTGTACAGTATGGATTTATGGCACTTTCAGGAAGCAGAACGTAATACAAATGTCAAACAATCAACTTTTAACTCTAAAAAAGACTAAAAAAAATAATTCTTCGCCTTCTTCATTACAATCTCTAAAGGTCAATCTCTCAGCCTGCCATGTATGGCTTTCTGTAACTTGATTTTACCCGTAGCAAAGTAATCAGCGGAAAAGAGGCCCATAATGTCCAGCCCTTCTTATGGATTTCGGATCTCTATAAATGTTCAATGCTTCCAATGTTCAATGTTCCACAAAGTTCGCGTATAGGAAGATCCGCCTATGCCGATATGTGCAGGTACATCCCCTTCAAGGCTTGAGCGTCTGCTTAGTTTGCGAATTACGAGTTTGAAGGTGCGCGAACAAAGCGGCGGCACGAGGCACTAAATTCAGAAAGAACGTTGTATCCATTGATATTCGTTTATGCAAGCATAATTAACTGTTGGCGGGGTAGATGGCCTCTTATGTGGATTCCCGTACGAGGGGACCAGTATTAGCAGCTTTTTATAAGGGGCCTTGACCGAACCCTGCCAGCAGGTGCATACTTCGAGAGGCCAGATCTGCCACTGTCTTTTGGTAATAAAATTGCCTACGAAATGCAGTTTCTAGGCAATAGTTTTCGTTTAAGTTTAATTAATTTTCATTTTCATGATGTAAACATAAACGTGACAGTTTGGTCTAAATGCTTTTTTCCCACGGCCAAATGTCAAAATACATTGAATGCATCGACATCCTCTCAAAGGACCTTGTTTTTAACTGTGGAGTGCCGATCAATGATAGATTACTTCGAGGGGCTGGTTATGTAGTAGTAGTATTTTTTTATTTATTTAGAGTATGGCGGCTCTATGGCGTATAATAAACACCGAGTATGTTGACGAATAACAATTTCACAACAACAACAAAAAAACAAAAAACAGCAGTTAACAAGGCATTTCCTCCCTGTTATTTGCTTTATCCCGGTCATACTCGGCTTTAGTAGTAGTAGTAATGAGTATTTATATTTTGATATGGAATACACAGGGTTTTACTATATGTATTTATTTATATATGCTATAGACGATATTGCTATATTGTCTGCGTATAAATATTTGTTAAAATTTTTCATAGAAGGAATTTTTCAGCCGTGTAAATATTAAAAAGAAGAGGGGATAAAGTACTTCCTAGAGGTACTCCTGCCGTGGGAGAGTAAGATTCTGATTTACAGGAGCCAATATAAAGTTATATTGGGAACTTATGGGTTATTAGTTTATGTATCAATCGTTCATGGCAGATTTTGTCGAATGCGTTTTCGCTGTCTAGCAGAACAAGGGCTGTGGATTTCTTTTCTTGCCTTTTTACTTTGATATGTTTTATTAATCTGTGCAACTGATGGGTGGTAGATAGGGAAGGCTGGAATCCAAACTGTTCCTGAGGGATGATGTTATTGTTGGAGGTATGTAGTCTAAGTTGGATCACATTACACTTTTCAAATAATTTGCCTAAACAACTAAATAGACTTTCTGGTTGGGATAAGTCTCTGCTCGGCTTTGAAATTGCAATTATTTTAGCAATTTTCCAATTTGAAGGAAAGTAGCTGGTGATGTAGTGCAGTTTATTGTTTATTAATTTTTCATCGGTCTTTTTCACAAGTTCAGGGAGGACCAGATTAAGGTTATTGCCGAAGCTTCCTGCAGAAATCCTAAATTCATGCACCTGGGTGAAATTGAGAAGCGGTTGCAACACTTGATATTGATTGCACGATAAAGGCTTTGTATCATATAATGGAACATCTAAATAACTCGGTCGAATATTACAACTAGATAGTGGAATATTGCAGTCTCGTTGTGGAAAGTTGCAATCATACAATAGAGTGATGCTTTATCTCCCTCTCTCTCTCTCTCTTCTTGGCCTAACGATTTCTTAGGACATTCGGCTTACTGGACTGATTGATATCACTTACTCAGATGGCCAATCCTCACTACGGGGTGACGGTCCGGGTGGGATTTGAATCCCGGTCCTGCCATATGAAAACCGGTGCCACTGTTTCCGGTTCATTCCTTTAGGGGAATTCACTTGTTCGCTACGCCAGCAACTTCTCTGCTGCTACTTGTTAAATCCTCATCGATATAGTGATAGCAAGGTTATGTGATGTAAAATATCTAGTCACTCAAAGGTTTGTCCTCAGCTCTTTGAATCGAGAATTCGGTATTATGCTTGTGATCGGTTGAAATTCAGGGTGTAACCTGAGTAAGGTTGCTTGTGACTTGATAGGAAACATAAGCTTGACCAAAGCTTAACTTGTTTAACTCGTAGTCATTATGCCGAATCCACTTGATAGGTGGTTGGAGAAGCTTTGGGTGATTGAGAGATTGTGAATGACCTTGATCAATCAAATTTTGCAACACTTTTCTATAGCACTCTTATCGGACAAGCGTCAGTGCAGCGATTATCGATTGTCAGACGTGGGCACGAGTTGAGCCAAAAAAAATGCGGTACAACGTACAGGTCTATTTATTCTATGCCTGCCTCCTTGTTTTACTCGTTATTTGATAACTAATACAGCGTATGTATATAATGCACGTACGTCATTTAATAATTTCAAGGTACAAAATCAACGAGTAAGCAGTCTGCCATCTTTACGCGCCAATTAGCACACCTTCATCGACCACTCACCCAATAAAATATCTACCGCTTCCTTGATGTTCCAGGAAGAAGCGGTCCTAACCGTGCACTCCGGAAGTCCAATTATCTAAATGAATGGTTAAACTTATGCAAACTCTTCAGCTAAATTGTTTCGCGCAGTGCAATCAACCATTGACCTGGCTAATGCTACCATTTAAAAGACAGCTACTGGGGCAGTATCCAAATGCAGATGCGCATTGTTTGTATCGTGATGGTGCTTCCTTCCTCTAGACGTTTGATGGTAATGCAGATGACCAGATCGTGGGAACTGACCGACATCCACCGTTTGACACCGCAGCACAATGCGGCAAGTTCACGGCACCAATCAGACAAAACGTTGGTGCCCAGAGCTGGTCGGCCTGGTTGTTATTATTATGCTTATGGTCAATGCCAGTCGTCGAACTTGTGACGTTGCACGCGAAGAATCGGAAGACTGGTCAAACATTTTTGTTTCAACGACCCATTCCCAATCGGCAGACAGAGCAGCAGTAAGAAGTAGAACTAGTCACCCCAAAACAAGTCACTCCCACTAATGACGCGGAACAACAATTATCTAACAGCATCAGGCGATTTTCACCCTACTCCTCCCCAAAAAAAAAAGGTTCCAAACATCGTAAAAATAGCTTCTCGCGCGAAGACTGATTGACGGACAGTGCCATCGTCACCGTCTATGTTGAACGGAAGAACATAAATACGGCGTACAAGGAAAACGCCACGGCACGGGTCTGTGTACGACCTTCACCACAATCGCCACCGTCGTAGATCATACTTTTGCTCCCCAGAAAAGTGCTGGAAAACTTTGGCAAGCCAAAACACTATACCATACGAACTGGCTAAGAACTCTGCGGCTCTGTCGCTATGCGTTCCCCTCCAGTAAGTACCATCATGCCGATATAATTTAAGCTTATGGTTTTTTAATTCTCGTCACCAAAACCACCTACCGCTATCGGTAAAGACCATCCTGGTGTCATGTAATTAGATGCTCATCCAACTCCACACCAGCGTGTATGCGCAAATGGCACCGCAAACGTTCACCTGTTGCGTCACGCCGGGAGCAAACTGTTTCCAGGGTAACAGTAATGCTCGCGCACAGCGGACCATCTTTAGATGCAGCAGCCAGCGACCTACCACCAGGTACAAGCGGTAGAAAAGTGGATGCTCCAGTGGTAAGCAATTTTCCACCAGACAGATTTGCGTCGTTGTATGTCCTCTTGGTCCCGCCAAATGGGACACTGTACAACGGTGTACGAGGATATTTTGCTTACGAAATTTTGTTCGAAGCACAGTCCTCTACTGAACCCTAGCTTTATGGGGCACCTGGGACCGAACAATTGAAAATTCATGCATTTGACATGCTCATTGCACCATTCGGCTGACGCTGAAGTGCGTTCGAAGCATGCGTTTGCACATTGCATCATATTGCTTTAACCCACTGAGCTTAACGACCCTGAAAGTGGGTGCCGATGAGGTTACGGAACGAGCTACCCTTCTATTGACTTGTTGTACCGTCAGGCGTCGTCAGGGGGCTGGGTGGATAAGTTTACATTAGCCAAAAGCAAATCTTACTCTCAACATGCAAGACAAAGGTGTATCTGGTGACAGTGTAATTATCGGAATGGAATATATTCTTGACAGATTTGTTTTTTCACCTGCAATAAGTTGGGCGAATTTTCAATAAAACCTTCAGAGCACACATGCTTCAGCTCGTATTCGTATAATAATTTTTAGCAATCCATATCTCTAGAAGCAACATATAAGAGTAAATCTTTAAGTCAAAATATGACTATATCAATATCCTAATATATTCACAAAATTCAAATCTGGTCTACACGAAGCGAAATATGTCAAAAAACCGAAAGCATTTTCTACAAAATCATGTTTGCGCTGCGAGTTGCGCTTCGTGAAGATCGCCTTTGGTTGCCTTTGGTTGGAAGATTTCTCCTGAATAGCAGTCCTCAATTTATTTTATAATGCAGAGCTAAAACGACATAATCAGTCTCTATGCAAATCACGCTTTAGATATCTTAGGGTGAGAGCTTCTTCCAGTAATACGCATTCATCACTGTGATTAGACCTTATTGTCAACTAAGGCAAAAAGAAATTAACCCTCGATAAGAACACATTGTCCAAAAGCCATCTCTTTGAGGAGTCTTTCGACAGTGATGCATAGCCTTTCTAAAGGGAATAGGACCGGCAGACATCGATACCAGCTAGGACACCAAATAGGAATCCGGGAATAGGAATCCCGGATCCGCATAATACATACAAGAAGGTAACGGAGAAACAACTTAGTCCACGTCATTGGCCAAAATGTATCAAGTTTTTTCTACTTCAAAAAAGTAGAAAGGTCAATGCGGGGAGGTTCCTAGTTCAAGGCGCCTACTACGAGGTCCCGAGTGTGAGACTTCCACAAACAAGAGGTCCCTAATGCAAGGCGTAGCGTCCTATCAGTTGTGATGGGCGATCGGAATCGGAACTACTTTGTTCCGTGTGTGTTCGGAATTGATTTCGGATCCAACTCCGGATCCTATTCCGGATCCGATATTAGATCCAGTTCCGGATCGGATCGGAAGCTATGTCGGAATGAAGTACAGTACCATGTCTGGAACAAAGTCCAGAACCAAGTCCGAGAACCAAACTTCTTCTTTTTCTTCTGTTGTCCCACAATCTCGAGAGGTTTTGTAAAAATCATCAATTCTTAGACGCAACCCAACGCTGCCTTCCAATCGTTATCGGATAACACTTACGTCGAATTTCGCTATCCAATTTCAAATTACGAATAGAAATTGTGTTTTTATTTTTCATGCTAACGAACATAAAATCGGTTTCGGATGCGATTCCGGAATCGGTTCCGCTATTGAGTTCGGACCTACTCTTGGGAATCGAATTCGCAAAATTCGGAGCGCACCGGAATCGATTCCGGCCAAACCATAATTTTGCCCACCATTTGCTCTCAGGATGGAGGCATGGCGCATGTCTGCCATTTCTGACTTACTAGACTTAATGAATCCCCGTAGTTCAAATGGGATTTGGACCCCAGTTCTGCCTTGAGAAGATCGGCGCTACTTTCCTACTGCCTACCGTTAGATCTCCCACTCATACGTGCTTATCAGGCGCTACAAGATCGCAGAGCTGGCCGTAACGGCTTCTCCATTGCCTTCCATTGCTGCTCATTGATGATGATAAAATATCGTCTAGAATTAAAACTGCTAAATGATTAATAAAGCGGATTGGCAGATATGAACGAAATGATACAAGTAGGCACAATGTTGTTTTATCGATATAGGTGACGTTTAATTAGGTCAAAGGGCAATCACATTTCTATGATTCTCTATATTTTTTTCCAAAAAAAAAAACATTAATTTATTATGAATAATTAATCTGGATAAATAATCGCCGAGGCCACCGACCTTTTTGCCGCATGATTACCCCAATCAGAGAGAATTCACTTAACGCGAACACATATTAAAACTTATTAATCACTAAATTCTGAACATTAAATTTATCTACTTTAACGCAATAAATTATTTCCCACAAACGATATTTGGCGATTTCTTTTTCCTGATCGATCGATTTTGTCCATTCAAACCAGTCCACTGGCACATGGTTCTGCAACACGATCATATCATCTCGCTATAGTGCGGCATTGACCATGGTCCGTCAGTCAGTTCGAAATACACAAAAATGCTAATATCAGCACGTACGTACGTGTGCTGCCTGTCATCTCTTTCGTGCGCGGCGTGCACCATGCAGCCAACGCATCGGAACCTGTTCTCTAACATCCGCGCTCTCGAGTTGCATTCTCGTCGCCACTTGTCGCTAGGAGGTGCAACATATCCACCCGGTCCAAGGGTAAAGCGCGTCGAGGGGGCGAGAATGGTGTGAGTTGTGGAGGATTCTAACCACGATCGCATCATCACACGCCGCCTGACGACAAGCCGCTGTACGACGTTAAATTTCGCTACGGCGGCAATAACTCGAGCCCGGCCCTTTGCCATCGCGCCCGGCATGGTCAGCTAGCACACATTTGCGTAGTACGGGCGAAATACATTGTAGCAACAAGTACGACTGCGCACGAGAGCGCACGACGGGAGCGGGAAGGACTTCTCTGCTTCCTCCGGCTCCGGCTCGATCGCCAGACCACTGCACGCGGACTAGGGTGTTAGTGCTACTTGCCCGTCAACCCCAGCGGCCGCCGCCTTTCGATTCGACCAAACACAGTGCGCGTCCCGCGGGGTCGCCATGGTCGCAAAAATATGCGCGCTCCGGCACGGGAATGCCTTTGGAGTGAGCATCAGTCAGTCCAAAGCCGCGACTCGACCCGAACGGACTCGCGCTCGCATCGATCCCGCACAAATCGGTTTGGTCCTTCGTCCTCACCCTTTTAGCAGACCCGTGCTCACCCTTTTAGCTCCCTCCCAGGAGCTGTGCCAGTGTGTGTGTGTGTGTGCCTGTGCGGTGTGACTTTGTGTGTGGTGGGTACAGGAAGAAACAGATTTTCGATCCATCGTGCTCTATCATTATCGATTCCCTCCTTCGACATACCAACCGTGCGATCGTACGGGAACAGCATCATTTATCGAAATTCCTTTTTGACCGCCCTTTCGTCATCCGTCGTACGCTTTTGGCACTCGGTTGAGGTCGCGAATTTTGCATCCGCCACTCCCGTAAGGAAATCTCGTCCACGTGCTGTGTGCAAGGAGCGACGACTTGGGACGAACAGACCACATCACCACAACGCTAATCACACGCGGTCGTAAGGCTTCTCAGTTCCCGGGTAAGGATGCTGTTGCGTAAGGCCTCGACCGCATTTGGCGGATGTTTGCGCCAACAGTTGCAGCGTGGCTCATCGGCCGATGGTGTGCTGCTTCCGCTGGCGGCAGTACAGCAACAGCTCAGCACTGCACCACCGCAACGCCGATGGTTTGCGAACGGTGGAGTACGCAAAACGCATCCCAAAATTCTCATCACAGGTGAGTTCCCACGCAACGGCTCCGACTCCCGTGCAGCAGCGAGCGAGCGCAAACGTGAAACGTGAAGAGGGCGAGCCCCTGCTCATTCGGTTTAGCTCAATTGAGCGCTCAATTGAGGAGTAAATTGTGATGCAAGGTTAGCAACAGTCGTACGCACTCTGCCGTCGCGTTGTGGATCGCGTTGCTAGGGGAGAATAGTAGTTTAGAAGTTGTTTGCTGCCAGTCAGCCCCAACGGTTCCTCCGTGAGTTGGTGGTCTGTGCAAAACGGGCTGAACGGTTCTCGCTGATACTGATAGTTGAGCAGATGGAAGCAAAGTTAGCTAAGCTCAAAATGAGGTATATAAAGTGTTGATTAAGTAGACAGCAAAGTACTGTACCGAGGAAGCAATGTTCGGCAAAGACCACCGCCTCATTGGTAATTTCATCTGAAACATCCAGCTTCCGCATACGTCACTACAGTGGAGTGTGTTTCGTGCAAGCCAACGTGGACGTGAAAGATTTATTTAGATGTGATACTTTGTCATGAATTTAATTAGTTTCCTCCTACCAGTGATAGATTATACATTAATAGAAATAATAAAATAATTGGGATTCAAAACGTGTAGGCAGTCAGTCTAATCGTGATTGTAAGTGATATCAAGTTCGGATAAACTGAGCTCAAGCTCTAGCTCGCTAGGTCTAAAATTGCTCAGGCCAAACGCCTCCGTAACTTATTCATTAAGACAGCTACACACCACATCTGGTCGATTATGAAAGCTTATACACCATGCTGTTTTGCAATGTAAAATATTGGTCTAAATACACGGCACTTTATCTCCACAGGCGGACTCGGTCAACTTGGTGTGGAATGCGCGAAGCTTTTGCGGGGCCAGTACGGCGAGGAGAGCGTCATCCTATCCGACATCATCAAACCTAGCAATGAAATCGTCAACAGTGGCCCGTACATCTTCGCCGACATTCTCGACTTCAAGGGCCTGCAGAAGATCGTTGTCGATCATCGTGTCGACTGGATCATTCACTTTTCCGCACTGCTCAGTGCGATCGGCGAGCAAAACGTACCGCTGGCCGTACGCGTCAACATCGAGGGCATGCACAATGTGCTCGAGCTGGCCAAACAGTACAAGCTGCGGATCTTCGTGCCGAGTACGATCGGTGCATTCGGCCCGGATAGCCCCCGGAACCCTACGCCGAACGTGACGATCCAGCGACCGCGCACGATCTACGGTGTGTCGAAGGTGCATGCGGAACTGATGGGCGAGTACTACCACCACAAGTTCGGGCTGGACTTCCGCTGCCTTCGGTTTCCGGGTGTGATTTCTAGCGATCCACCCGGCGGTGGTACTACCGGTAGGTTAACAGTTTGAGCTCCTGCTTGGTTGGCCGGATTTTTGTCAATCAAGTGTGTTCTTATTATTTGCAGACTACGCCGTGGCTATCTTCTTCGAGGGGCTAAAGACGGGCAAGTACCAGTGCTACCTCAAACCGGACACGCGTCTGCCCATGATGTACATCGAGGACTGTCTTCGATCGTTGCTCGAGTTCATGACCGCGCCGGAGGAGAAGCTGCAGCGCCGAGTGTACAACGTCACTGCCATGTCCTTCACGCCAGAGGAGCTCGTGGAGAAGCTGTCCAAGTATATTCCCGAGCTGCACGTGAGCTATCGGCCAGATAGCCGGCAGGCCATCGCCGACTCGTGGCCACAAATCTTTGATGACTCCGAGGCGCGCCGAGACTGGGGCTGGCAGCACCACTACGACGTGGACAAGCTGGTTGATCTGATGGTGCGCGATGTCACCGAAAACTACATCAAAAAGGCGTCAAACTAAGGCGGCCATTTCGCATTCATTACAACATTCTGGCCAACGAGCGCTGCAATAAACTGTGTATACCTACAAGAAGCAAATGGCGCACAATGATGGCACGAGTACCGAAGTCCGAAATGTCCACGATTCACAGCCACATTTGGTCACATTTGGCGGAAGTACTATGAGCAGTTCTATCAACATGCTTTGAGTCATAAGCCATAGTCGGTTTATAGCATTGAATCGCATTATTATGCTGCCACTACACGAGGACTCACCATGGTCGAGTAAGCTTAATGGTAAAGCTTAGCATGCCCTCCACCCACAGTCTCAAATTCGTGCCAATTGAATCTTTCCTTAAAGTCAAAATGTTCCCTAGACTAGACTTAGTGCACCAGCATCAACGTTCCAACTGATATTAGAATCGGACTCTTGAAACCCAATTCTCTGTACCAGCCATGTTCAACATTATTTCATCGATAAAGACCGAATATTTAAGTTCATTCGTCAAGGGAATATTTTTTTTTTTGGAAAAGGGAACTCCAAAGACTACCTGTCAAGTTGGAATGACCGAAACTTGCTTGTCAAAATATGCTGTACATGTCTTGTGGTCACTTGCCATTGGCGATTCGGCACAATTTAAGGGAACCCTTCGGTTCGGTTCACTTATTTTCTTCAATTCTTCGTTAATAACACACTATCCTTATAAGCTACCTATTATCCTTACATCCTATCCTAATATCCTACTATCCTACTACCCTTACAATGAGCTGAAAAAAGAAAAATCGGTAAGTGGAAAATGTTGCCAAAAAAAAACATGGTGGTCCTATACTTATTTTGCTCAGTGTGTTGCCATCAACTCTTATCTTCTTGATAAAGCATTTAAAATATGTGGTAACACATCAGCGTCAAGAAGGTTTAGTATTCCTTTCCTGCTTAGCCTAGAGCACGTCTGTAAGACATGGGCAGATCGCTAATCTATTTCCTAGAAACTCGGTCCAGGACGGCACTCCTCCACCCACGGTTGCATCTGATCTCCGACAGTTGGGTGTACGCCTCACGCAGCCGAAGTCGAAGTCAGCCACGAAACCAAGGAATTGAAGAGATAAGGTGAAATTTCATCCATCACCTTGCATGACACCTTCCAGAGCGATGTTGAACGGTAAGCAGGAGAGTCGCAGGAGAGGCTCCAGTTCCCGATGAGATTTAAACGATTCTGACACCATGTTCGACACTCTTACCCTGCACTGCAAAGCGTCTACTGTGGCCCTCGACAGCCGTATCAGCTTCCCAAGGAATCCTTATTGCGGTGTGGTATGGTGGTTTGTTTCTGCATGATCGGCCGAACGGTCTCGTGGCCTACCATTTCTGGCTTTCTGTGACTTAATTTTACCCGTAGTAATGTAGTCGGGGCCGTCCGGTGGCCGAGGCGATAACGGCGCCGGTCTTCACACGGCAGGGCCGGAGTTCAAATCCCGTTCAGACCGCTTCCCCGTACGCAGAGCTGACTACTTTGCTACGGGTAAAATTAAGTCACAGAAAGCCAGAAATGGCAGGCCGAGACCTCTCGAGGTTGTAGTGCCAGGGAAGAAGAAGAATGTAGTCAGCCCTACGTACGGGAAGGCGGTCTGGATCAGATTTGAACCCCGATCCTGCCATATGAAGACTGCCACCCCCAAGACTGCCAAACTATCGCAATACAATTGTGCGGTCATAACAAGGTTTCACAATTTAGTTTTTCCACAAACGAGAGAAGCGCCATAGCTGTTGAAACAACTGACTGCAGAAGAACATGCTAGCAACAGAATGGGCCAAGCGCCTAAACGACCTCACCCATAAGGTCTACGATAAGGTCTGGCTGAAAAAGGTCTCTGAAGGTACATACTTGCTACACAAAGCCTTTTTTATCACTGCGCTTAGCTGGGACTCTGAAATATCTCTAGTAACCTTATATCTCAGTCTGCCTCCAGCTTCCGTAGTGAGAGCATGTGTTTCGCTCGGAAGCGTCCTTACGATTTTTTTCTAAAGGCAGATAAGTGGTCATCGCTCCCGTGTGCTATTGCGTACCCAGCGCAAATACTCGTAGCGCACTAATCGGTGTTTCGTGTTCCCTCCGATATTCGCTCGGAGTTGTGCCTTTGTCTGTATCGATCAAGTGGTGATCGACGGTTGTTCTTAGTGTCGTGAGTGTGTGTACCTGTCTATCGTTGCGACAAACGAGCGTATCCGCGCAGCGTGGTCGCATCGATCGACACTTGTACTCAGTGAGCGTGTGTGAGTGTGTGTGTTTATTTGTACGTCGTGTGTCACGGTGAGTTATCCTTTTCACTCCTACCGTTGTATCCGGCTCTACCATGGGGGTAGAGCAGGATAATTCTGAGTCGGATCGGGAGGCTGAGCCCTGTAGAGAGGTAAAGAGGAAGCCAGGACGCCCTAAGGCTGCGCCTGTGACCAAAAAAGTGGCTTTAGAAGAAAGGCCATCTACTTCGAAGGCCTCGTGTAGTGCCCCGATGGCATCTAGTGCCCCGCTGGCAAACAGTGCCCCGCTGACCCTGAATAATGAGCCACTATCCGAACACCGCGAGCGTGCTTACCCGCCGTCATGGGAGGGAAAGCCGTTTGTTTTCTTCATGCCGAGAATTAAACAGCTCGATGTAAGGACGATCGCGGCATCATTGTTCCGAAAATACCCGGGTGTTGCCGATGTGTTTCGGGTGCGCCCGAACAAGATTAGGGTCACCGCAAAGGACCGGGCTCAAGCCAACGTCATTGCGGCTGACCCAGATTTTACGGAGCACTACCGGGTTTATATCCCCGGTAGTCTGGTGGAAGTGACCGGCGTAATCGAGGATTTCGATTATCCGGAGGAGGATATTCTAAAATTTGGTGTGGGTGCATTTCAAGCACCAGGCTCACCCAAAGTAAAAGTGCTTGAGGCAAAAAAGCTTTTTAAGCTAGACGCCTCATGTAAAAACGAGAAAAAATATGTCCCGACCTCCTCCCTCCGCATTACGTTTGAGGGAACGGTACTTCCGCAGGCCCTCATTCTTGAAGGCCTCCGGATACCCATCGACCGGCCATACGTACCAAGGGTGGCTACCTGTTCTAAGTGCAGCCGGATTGGACATGCCGATCCGTTCTGCACTCGCAAGATTTGCTGCGGAAAATGCAGAGGGGCTCACGCTACCGAGGAGTGCAAAGCCCCATCCCAGAAATGCTCGCATTGTCGGGAGGAGTGGCATGAGGTAGCCTTGTGCCCTGTGTATCGGAAACTCCAGAAGGAGCAGACAAAAACTGTAGCCGAGCGGGCACGTGGCTCGTACAGCGATGCTCTAAAGGGAGCAAACGCAACGAACCCTTTTGCAGTTTTGGGTACAACTGCAAATGGCGAGCCTAGTCCGACTGCACCTGAACAGGTGCCACTGAGATCGGTAAAGATCACGAGAGTGCCTTATAAAAAGGTTCAGCGGAAGGTTCTAAAGACAAAACATAGACCTTTGGCACCACAGCGTCACGCTAAAGTTTCTTCCCCCGGTCCACAACGTGACGCTGATCCCAAAACTCCCGCCCCCCAAATTGCCAGGAAGCAGCCCAAGAAGAAGCGATCTTCTCGGACTGAAGCTCCGGTGGAAAGCCTGGCTTTTCCGACGGAGCCCATGAGCTTCCCGAGAACTCCCACCCCGTCCCTGTCCGAGATCCTTGAGTCCCTTCTCTTGACCCTCAACCTCCCGCAGCATCTGCACATGATCGCAACTTGGGCCCTTCCTTTCCTGAAGGGGATGATCAAACAGTGGCTGGCTCAATGGCCATGCTTAAGTATGATGGTCCGTTTGGATGATTAATGGCTCCTACGGCTACTATCATACAGTGGAACTGTAGGAGTTTACTTGGCAAGCTAAACTCCTTTAAAGCATTAGTGGGCGAACACAACTGCGATGTGTTTGCCCTCTGTGAAACTTGGTTATCGGATGACATTAAACTAACCTTCCCGGGATATAATATAATCCGTGAAGATCGCGTTACTAGGGGTGGGGGGGTACTGATTGGTGTTCGAAAGAGTCACACTTTCACCAGAATACCCACCCCTAGACAAGAAATGATAGAAACTGTCGCAGTTAAGGCAAAACTGGGCGTTCTTCACGTGACAATTGCATCCATCTATATCCCCCCGATAGCCAATAATGAAAAAGAAAAAATTGAAAAGTTCAAAGAGGATCTTGGAAATTTAGCAGTGGTCTTGCCTGGACCGCTTTTGATCCTGGGAGACTTTAACTCCCATGGAATCGACTGGGGGTGCGATAAGGATGACATTCGCACTCCTATCATCCGAGATTTCTGCGACAGATTTGGGTTTTCGATTCTCAACTCAGGAGAGGCAACTAGGATGCAGACACCTCAAAGTAGGGCGAGTGCACTGGACCTGTCTCTATGTCCATCAGCAATGGCCCTGGATTTTAGTTGGAAGGTGATCCAGGACCCTATCGGCAGTGACCACTTGCCGATAGAAATTTCCTACATCAAGGGAGGATGTCCAGTAGAAGGAATCCCCGTTAAATGTGACTTAACGAGGAACATCGACAGGACGAGATACGGCGAATTAATAGCCGCTTCGCTTTCACTTGACTTGGAAGATTTGTCTCCTGTCAAGGAGTACGAAAAACTTGTTTCAATCATAAACAAGTG
This sequence comes from Anopheles stephensi, assembly GCF_013141755.1. Lineage (NCBI taxonomy): Eukaryota > Metazoa > Arthropoda > Insecta > Diptera > Culicidae > Anopheles > Anopheles stephensi. Next base: position 31,103,282 of record NC_050202.1, on the reverse strand, counting down.
CGCCCTTGAGGCCCAAACAAGGCGCTCCCACCAAGCAAGGACATTTAAAAAACCTCCCACTCCTTGGTGGGACAAGGATTGCCAAGCGGCTTTCACCAAGAAGCGTGAGGCATTTAAAGCCTTCCGGGACACGGGCTCGAGGTCCTTATATGAACAATATAAAGGACTGGAGAGAACGTGCAAAAACCTGTTGAAGGCGAAGAAAAAGGGTTATTGGCGTAGATACGTCAATAATCTAGACCCCGCCACTTCACTTAATTCGCTTTGGAGAATGGCTAGAAGGATGCGAAACAGCAACAACATCAATGAGAGCGAAAGCTTTTCTGGCGAGTGGCTGTATGAATTTGCCCACAAGCTTTGTCCCGATTTCGTTCCTGCGCAAAGCTTTACACAACATGCGCCTGGTAGTGACCCTAGGATGGATTCACCGTTCACAATGGTAGAGCTGTCACTTGCTCTCCTATCAAGCAAAAATTCCTCCCCAGGTCTGGATCAGATTAGTAGCAAATTGCTTCAAAATCTACCCGACATAGGGAGGAAACGTCTGTTACACATCTTCAACAATATGTTGGAGGTCAACAGCGTTCCGCAAGAGTGGAGAGAAGTGAAAGTTGTCACTATCTTGAAGCCTGGCAAACCGCCATCAAGACACGATTCGTATCGGCCAATATCGTTACTGTCGTGTCTGAGGAAACTCCTTGAAAGGATGATTCTTTTCCGGTTAGAAGAATGGTTGGAATCGAACAACCTTCTCTCGAATACCCAGTTTGGTTTTCGTAAAGCCAGGGGTACTAATGACTGCTTAACCCTTCTGGTTACAGAAATTGAGCTTGCTCGTGCACGCAAGCAGAACATGGGGTCTATTTTCCTAGATATACAGGGGGCATTTGACTCAGTATCACCATACAAGCTAAGTCAAAAATTAGAAAATGTGGGGCTGGGTCCAAAGTTGAACAACTTGCTGTTCAACCTTCTGTCGGAAAAAGCTATGTATTTCAACAATGGTCATGTGCAACTAAAGCGGACCAGCTTCCATGGACTAGCACAAGGGTCCTGCTTGAGCCCCCTGTTATACAACTTTTATGTTAGCGAAATAGATTCTTGTCTAGCACCAAACTGCAGCATTAGACAATTGGCTGACGACGGCGTTATATCTTTTGCAAGCAGGGACGCCGCCGAAATACAACTGGCTTTACAAACCACTTTGGACAACCTTTCCGAGTGGTCTGAAAACCTTGGTATCAAGTTTTCTGCAACGAAAACTGAGATGGTAGTCTTTTCTCCTTTTAGCGACACGGCGAAAAACAGGGAGAAAAGACTATTTGACCCGAAAATTGATGTCTTTTTGTACGGTGAAAAGATATCAACTACCGACAATTTTCGATACCTTGGTGTTTGGTTCAATTCAAGGCTAAACTGGAGTACACACATCACCCATCTGGTGCAAAAATGCAGCAAAAGAATCAACTTTCTAAGGACAGTCACAGGATTCTGGTGGGGCGCACATCCATCAGACGTCCTACGACTGTATAAGACAACGGTACTATCCGTGTTGGAATATGGCAGCATATGTTTCCATTGGGCATCCAACACGCATATCCTCAAACTGGAGAGGCTACAGTATCGTTGTCTTAGACTCGCACTAGGGAGCATGAAATCAACACACAACATGTCCCTAGAAGTGATGACCGGAGTGATGCCGCTAAAACTTCGTTTTGAAATGCTGTCGCTTCGCCTTCTAGTCCGTTCTTCAGTATCAAATCCCTTGATCGAAGAAAATTTTAAAGCGCTTCTAGAGACAGGTTCTAAGAGCAAGATCTTGAAAATCTACGAAGATTTTGTTGCCCTACAAGTGCATCCTAGCGCTCCACAGGCATTAAACCGTGCTGCCCTTCCTGAGACCTACAGTTCCCTTTTAACAACAGATTCCTCGTTGCACGAGGAAATTAAGACCATACCGAATGATCTTCGCCCGATGGTAGTTCCGGGCATTTTCAGGGATAAGTATGGCCATTTAGACCAAAGTAGCCAGTATTATACTGATGGATCATCTTCTAAGGAAGGCACCGGCTTCGGCGTTTTTAGTGAGTCCGCCGAAGCATTTTTCAAATTGCGGGAGCCGTGTAGTGTCTACACCGCAGAACTAGCCGCAATCTTGTACGCACTATTGATTATAGCAGCGAGACCTTCGGATCAGTACTTCATTTTTACAGATAGCCTTAGCGCTATTGAAGCACTAAGATCCCCGAAGGCTGTTAAGAGTCAGGATTTCCTGGTCATTAAAATCATAGAATTGCTTGGCTCCATGTTCGACAAGGCGTTCAGGATTTCGCTAATTTGGGTACCTTCTCATTGTGGAATTCCCGGCAACGAGAAGGCAGACTCACTGGCCAAAACAGGCGTCCAACAAGGCGCATTGTACGACCGTCCGATCTCGGCCCGAGAGTTTCTTCGCCTACCACAGCAACTTTTCCTGTCTCGCTGGCAGAGCATGTGGGAGGCGGATGATCTCGGGCGATTCCTTTTCTCGATCTCTCCGCAAGTGTCCCTGCGGCCTTGGTTCGGTGGGCTCTCTGTAGACCGGGCGTTCATACGCATGATGTCTCGACTTATGTCGAATCATTTCGCGTTGAACGCTCATCTGCAGCGTATAACTCTGGCTCAGACGAAGGTGTGTGGCTGCGGTAACGGATTTCACGATGTGGATCACCTTCTGTGGTCCTGCGTGGAGTTTGAAACTGCAAGACCCTCCTTGTTAAGCGCAGTCGAGAGCATCGGCAGACGACCGGGTATAGAAATAAGAGAAGTGTTGGCAACTAGGGACCTCGCCTACATGAGGCTCATCTATCGATTCGCCAGAGACAACGGTCTTATCCTTTGATTCCGCATCCCTATTATCCTTCCAATCCACATCCGCCACTCCTCTTGTTATATGTTGTGTTGTCTTTGTGGTAAGTGTTTTATGTAGTGCAACGGGTATTGCGTTGACCGGGCTATATAATTCGAGGGCGATGTCCATACTGCCGTAAAAGGAGGCAGGCTTTTTCGTCTGTAGCAGTGTGCTGCAAGTTGGCCCAGCTTCGATACGGCGGGTCCACCTGTGTTGGCGCTGGGCTCGGGAGTGGTCGGCGGGTACAGCCTCGTAAACAGTGGAATCATTCCAGCTGTTGCGAGATGGAATCCGCCGATCGCTTTTGAGTCCGATGTTGACTTGGTCGATCATAGACTGTGTCATGGCTGGGCTACTTGGAGAACATTGCACGCAGAAAAATTCATGTTTGTACTGTCCAAATAACTGTGCTTGTTTGTTTCAGTCCAGACCCACATCACACACTTCAATAGTCAACCGGAGCGAACCAACCCCCATCGAATCCATAGCCACAGCAATAGAACCGGACCAAAAAACCTACAACACACACACACCCACCCAATAGAAATGGACAACAACCACCCATCTTCCGTCACAACCGAGCATGCCCGGGATATGGCAAATAACTAGGAGGAAATGCCTAGTTAATTTTGTTAATTGTTTTCTGCGTGAATGTAATTCACAGTCACCACATGCGGTGGTGACAATACGGCATCGGACCGTCTAATTAATAAATAAATAAAAATAAATAAATAACCTTATATCTGCTTAAACCCTCCTTAATCTCCCCCGTACACAAAAGAGTTGATGCAATGTAAGAAGTATTGGTTGAAACATCTACGACGTTGGTCGCATTTTATTGAATAGTATTGAGTATTGCTGGCAAAGCTCGGTTTCGAATCTCGCCCAATTCGTCCGAACTGTCGCTGGATTGGCTATCCAGGTACGGATAGAATTAAGTCAAGAAAGCCAGGAAACGCGAACCAATACCTCCCGAAATCTTAAACACAAAAAAGAAGAATGTGCAAACCCTTCGATAGGCAGTAACCAGAATGTTGCTATCACTCATAGCCAATTTATAAAACAATGACAATTTCCCTAATTTCTAGGTAGCCCTCAGGTGGGAGCAAGGTGGAAGCCACACTTGCTGATAAGATCGAGATAGGATTGTTTGCTCTGCAGCGTGAACGGGTCGCTGTTTATAGGGTCTCGTAGAAAGGGACTCTTGGAAGAGCATCGTAAGGTGTTGATAAAAATAAGCGTTTCAGCGAATTCAATGAGAATAATGATTGCGTGGTAAGATAATTCGTTCTTGGTATGATTAAATCGAATTGAATCTTCCACGCATTGCAGGCGAATTAAGCTTCAAATACGCAAAGCAAAGTATAAGTGCTGTTCATAAAATCTTACTTTCAGCCATTTTTTTGGATAAGAAGTATTTTATCATATATAATAGTAATATAAATAGTTTATAAATTTGCTTAAACTGTTTAAAAACTAGATGAAATAGTAATTTTAAGTATTTTTTTAGGGGGGGCGAAGAGAGTAAAAAAAATTGTACTTGCTAAATGCAGTTCAGAATCTATTATCAGCGCACTATCTACACTAATCTTATCATACCAAACATTCACGGAAACCTGTCCCTTAAAAGACAGCGCTCAAAAGTTGTGGAAGCTCACATTACAGCCGACCGCGTATGTTGATAGTGTTTGTCCCAAAAATGGACCAACTGGTGCTCCAGGTTTACAACACGAACCATCTTTCCCGTGGAACGGCGTTGATCATTGCTGATCAACAGGACCGGCCAGGATCCGAAAAGGATCTGGCAGCTGTGGTGGACGTTTTCAAGGGACTAAAATTTAAGTTGCGAATGTGCGTCGATAAAACAATACAGCAGCTAAGAACCCTGCTCAGTACGGTTGCCAGTGAGGATCACAAGGACAGTGACTGTCTGCTGCTGGTGGCGATGGGCCACGGAAGTAAGGATAAACTCAGAATCCAAGGACGTGAAATTTACATCGAAGATCTGTGGATCGATTTTATCGGAAGCAATTGCCCGTCCTTAATCGGAAAGCCAAAGCTCGTCTTCATTCAATGCTGCAGAGGCACAGATCATGACACTGGAGCTCGCGTCGTCCAAACGGATGCCACACTGAACGTAGCAGAAGCGGTAAATGTTTGCGTACCTATGCATGCCGATCTGCTGGTGATGTACTCGTCGGTCGAAAATCACGTGTCGTACCGCAGCGAGGAGGAAGGTAGTTGGTTCATAAAGTACCTGTGCCAAGTGTTACGCAGCAATATTGCTGAAACAGACTTACTTTCGTTGTTAACGCACGTGTCGTATCTGGTGGCATGCCGTTCGACACCGTCGAACAAAGGACCTTTGAAACAAATGCCTGTTATCCATTCAATGTTATCGAAACAATTTTACCTGGTGCCCAAGTAGCTTTATTATGCTTTATTGTTTAAGAGCCACAAGGTTAGAAAATGAATAAACCGGATTGAATATCCTCTCACCCCCGTCGAGTTTCTTTTGGTAGATATTGTTATTCTAAGAAAAAATAGTAAAAAAATGACAAAACACGTGAAGGCAACAAGCATGGGCATATTATTGGTTTTAATGACACTGGGCAGACTTAACCAATCGAGTCTGAACCCTGGTTCTGGAGTCAAGAGTCAGCACCGACTGCCAACCGGCCATACTAACTGAGCCTGAGGAAACGTTGAAGAAGAATACAAAAAACCTATCGCCACGGATGAAGCTGGGACTGAGACATGAACTCTGCCCAAACCTCACGAAACCTTGTTAGCCACGTTCGAGAGGAAGATGCTCAGAAGGATTATAGGCTCTGGTGGGTCATGTCAGGAGAATGACAGCGGACGACCCAGCCCTTAACGTAATTTGAGTCCGTCCACACGGACAGAGGACGCGTGGTAGACCCAAATTGCGTTGTCCTACAACGGTCCAGATCCTCCCTTCCTCACGCAAGCGTCTTGAAAAAAGAACGTTGCGCTTCACATTTTGCCCCAGCAATCCACACAACTTAGTCCACACAACTCAAGTATTCCGAGAGCGACTACGACTGCTGGGAATAATATTCACCAATAACATTCGGCAAGCAAACTGCACCAACTGGAATATTATGAAATTCCGTCAGCTGGTTCGGTTATATCGAGTAAGAAGTCTAAATCTGTACCAAATAGTGATCCTCGTCAACAGAATCCTGCTGCCCAAGATTTGGGAACATAATGGAGGTATTACAGTGCCCATTCTTAAAATGGCCTTTACGTTCTAGTGAACAACAAGATATCCTGCGGCGCATATCTTCACAGAAGAGAACAAACAGCTTCTGTATAGTGTTCAATTTGCTCAGCGGACGAATCTCTGGAGCATTCGCTTTGGCCCTATTATCAGAAAGACAGCTAGAAAAATAGGGAGGCGCTCATTCTGAGCAATTAACCCGTCGCCAACTTCGTTTTAATCAAAGGACAGTTCAGAAAATCGCTGGTGGCCGCAGGACCATCGAATGAAATGAAGCTGAAACTGCACTGATTTCAGCTACAATGTCTGTTAATTTACATTGTGATGCACACAACATTAAACTTGAATAAGTGCCCAAGCCTTCCTTGGTTGATGAGAAAGAGACTTTTTTTGGCAAAACTTAAAATTAAAGTAATGTCATTAGAATGCGAAAGAATGAAAGATGAAGGGGCGACCCGGTGGAAGAGGCGACAACGGTGCTGGTCTTCAAACGGCAGAACCGGGGTTCAAAACCCAACCGGACCGTTCCCCTATAGTGAGGACTGACTATTCAACTGCATAGTATCAATGGCAGGAGGTCGTTACCTACAGAAGTCATCACCTAAGAGGTTGTTAGGCCAAGCAGACAGAGAGAGAGAGGGAGTATAAAAGATGGAGTGTCTAATAATCCTAGCTTCAAGAGATGGTACAGGACGTCTTAGGCCAAGATTATGCATTACTAAAAGTTTTCTCTTCAGCAATACGGGCAGGCCGTAACTAAAACATTAAAGAAGTTTATGACTTGCTGAAAAACTGTAAACCATCGAAAACTGTTATACAAAGTTAATTTCAACGTCATTGAAATAATTCATCGAACACACGCTCAGCAAAGGCGAACATGAAACATTTCACGCTTGAAAGAAGTCGGTCGACATAACGCGTTCGTTTATTTTGAATTAAAATTGTTACTTTTGCCGTTTATCAAATACTTTCCGTAAAGCAAATTTATTTTTTTAAGCAATCCTGTTTTTTGTATTTTAACAAAATAACTCAGTTCATTTGTTTTACAAATATCAATTTCATTACAATCACCGAACTTTCCGACCAAATCCCATATGGAAGCGCTATAAAATCTAATCCATCACAAATACACAAAATACCATCACAATCACACACGCCAAAGTCCTACCACAAAGCACCACACAATCACTAGGATTTTTTAGGAAAATATAATAGCTTCGTGAGCATAGACACTATGCAGGGCATCTGCTTCATTGCATCCATTTTTACGTTTTGCGGAACGTCTGATTGATAATGAAAGGCCACCCTTCGTGACACGGCAGTGAGGATGTGCAACAGCTCCTCGCGATGAGCAGTCGCAGTCAGTACGATGCTAAGTGATTGAATGAACCAGGAACCATTCACGGGATTGCGCCACGAGTAGTGCCCATCATACGTAGAGTACATCACTAGCAGGTCTGCCATGGTAGGAATCACATAGCTAACCGGTTCTGGAACACTGTCCACACTCACATTTTCATCGATGCTCATGTTTACCAATCTCACACCCTGGTCTAGCTGTTTGCCCCTGCAAGCCTGCACAAAAAACAGCTTCGGTTTTCCACGTAACGATGGACACGCATTGCCAAGAAACGGTTCCCACAGCCTATCCGCTTCGTACGACTTATCGCGCGCGTACAGGAAGTTGTTCTCTTTTCCGTGTGTCATCACCACCACTACCAGACAGTCGTGCTGTGAATGATCTTCGTTGGCAACCTTTTCTAGCATCGCTAGCAATTCCTTTCTGTTCGGATCATCTAACGTGCGTATCTCAAAGCCGATTCCTTGCAACGCCGCACTGATGCAGTCACGATCCTTGTCGCTGCCATCTCTTTTTCTCAAATCTTTAAAGTTCACCTGGTTGATGATGAGCGCTATACCACGCCTAGGATGACTGGTGTCATAATGATCGCTTCCCTGTGCTGTAACGTCGTTGGAAGTGCTCAGCGCAGACGGTATTGCAGAATTTGTGCTTCTTAAATTGAAGAAAATAATACATGGACGATGTGTGCCATGCCGAGGATGAGATCATGCTTACCTATTAACTGCATTTGCATCCAATTCATCCGTTGAGTGACGCAGCGATGCGGACAACGCAAATTCTTCCATCTCGATTCACCAATATCACACCTGTGCACTTCCCGAGCTATACAACGACTGCAAACTTCGTTAGCGGTTGGAGCAAATTTTCTTCGTAATTGTCGGAGCACGTTTGCTATCTATCGATAAGGCTTATCAGGACGCGTCTTGCTAGAGTATGCTTAAATACCTGTTGATGCCGGCGATATGGTGTACTAGACTTATTATGGGCAGGTTCGGTAGGCGTGGCGATAGTGACGCTGGTCTTCACACGGCAGGCCCGGTGATCAAATCCCATCTAAGTCGCCTCCCCATACGCAGGAGGATAGGATTATATACACTAGGCCGGGAATAAAATGTCAAACGCATGACACATGGCACTAGCACTTTCTGGCTGAAAAATCCACGACGATCGTGAAAATCTTAAGACACGTTTATACAAATTTTACTGTAATACGAAAACAGAGTATATACAGTGAGTCCAAAAAGTATTCATTTACCTTACCTTATCTACTTTACTTGAGACGACGTATTCTTACACAGTACAGTTGGTATGCCAAAGTAAAACTAACGATTAAGATTCATAGTAGATGTTTCAACAGACATGCTCCAATCAAAATTGGCCATAGTTTCGTATCAAATAACAATAGTAAGACCAATGAACCTTAAAATGCTGTTTAATCTATGCGCAAAAAGTATTCGTCCTATAGATGAGGTCACACACCGCTCGCCGAAGTGCCACAGGGAAGCAATCTTGTACCGCTGATGTGACACGAGTGCTTCCACCTGGAACTCTCCTTCTCTACGAGGACGATGCGAAGCTGTTTCTTCCGATCCACAGTCAAGCCAACCATATGTGCCTTCATGCAGCCTTAACTGCGTTCCAGTCATGGTGCTCCTTGCATGGATTAGAGCTGCGTACCGACAAGTGCGCCGCCGCAACGCTTTTGAAGAAAACGCAATCCGCTTCCCTACCAGTACACCGTTAACGGATGTGTCCTAGACCGTCAAAGCTGTGTCGTAGTTCTGGGACTGCTCTTTGATGACAAGTTGAGCTTCAATTACCAGTTTGAGCACGTTACAGCAAAGTACAACCAGTTAATTGAGGTGCTGAAGAAACCTGCCCGTGAAATCCATGACGCGATCACAGTCAAGATGTCTACTGCTCTTTGGTGGAATACGGATCTGTGGTGTGGTGGCCCACGGTGGAACATTCCCTAGCGCACCTGGAATCGATCCAGCGCAAATCTACGCGATTCGTTTTGCGCACCTGCATCCTCCAAGTATACTACAACGGATGATGCGCATTACCAGGCATCAGTCGCTGAAACAACGGAGTTGTAACACGTGAAGATGGACTTCCCGACCATAGGATTGGCTAGCTGGCGCTGATTTTAAGACGCAAGCAAGGATGCTGGAAAGTTTGCATGACGTGGAGGAACGACGTAGTCGTTTTAGCTACTCTGATCGATCCGTTCATAATTATTTGTCGCGAATTCAACAAGGTGTGGGAAATATTAAAAAATATCAAATATCAAAGCATGTTTTAAGTCTTCAACTTTGGGTTTTTTTAACTTAGGGATTGTCGCTGCAAGTAAATTCAAGGACCGGAGAAAGGTCATTCTTTTCCTTCTTCCTTGGCGCTACAACCTTGAAAGGTCTCGCTAGCTTTCCATTTCTGACTGTCTGTGACTTGATCGTACCCGTAGCAAGGTAGTGAGCTCTGCGTACAGGGAGGTCGTCTGGATGGGATTTGAGTGCCGTTGACGCCTTTGATGCAAATCATACAAGTTGCTTATTTCTGACATTCATCCTTAGCGACCACACAAAACAAAGCTAGCTCAAGTTCTCGGGAAGTTGCGATGAATAATCAGGCAATCGGGAGTGACAGGTAACCGGGACAGCAATAAAACAATCGCAATCAAACAAAGACACACAGCTACCGCGTCATTTTGCAAAGTTTACCTTACCGTTTCCGATAGACCACCATAGTTGCGATATCAAATCGAGCGATAACGAAATAAAAAAAAAATAAACGTAACCAGCGAAAAGCTGATAAGTCTTATCGAGGGAGATACAATACGTGTTTCGTAGAGTGAACTGCATAGTAGGGTGCGAACGTTAGAAAGTGAAATTGTTTGTCATTCAGTAGGGAAAAGTCCGTAAAGATGGAAGCCGCTGACGAAAACGACTCCAAGCCTTATGATACGTAAGTGTTTGGTTTTTTTTTGCGATATTTTTGTTTAAAATTACGCCTTACAATGTTTATTTTTATTGTACATCTATTCCATTACAGTCGGCATGAAAGCAAACCACGCAGCAACACTCACCAGCGGTCGATTGTGACTGCACCAGCCGTGTCAGCAGCCATTATGGAAGAAAACTATGACACAACTCATCCGAAGCTTGGAATAGCGATTATCATTAACCAGGTGAATTTCAGTGGTATGGCTAAGCGAGAAGGTAGTGACCGGGATCGTGATAGTATTGGTGCAGTGTTAGAAAGCATCGGATTTGATGTACGCGTGTTCAATAACCTCGATAAAAAGGATCTTCTAGACGAGCTGGATAAGGTTGCTCACGAAGATCATTTGCAGAGTGATTGTCTGGTGGTGGTGGTAATGACACACGGCGATAAGGATGTCCTGTACGCGTCAGATAAATGCTACCCCATCGGTTGTCTGTGGGAACCGTTTCTTGGTGATGAGTGTTCGTCGTTGCGCGGAAAACCGAAGCTGTTCTTTGTGCAGGCTTGCAGGGGCAATGCGTTTGACAAGGGAGTCAAGCTGGACAAGGAGGTGACGGACACGGTCGATTCGTCTTCGAAGCGGCTGCTTTTTCTCATTCCTACCATGGCAGACCTGTTGGTGATGTACTCTACGTATGATGGGCATTACTCCTGGCGCCATCCCATCAACGGTTCCTGGTTCATTCAATCGCTTAGCACCGAGCTAGAGCAGCACGCTCACACGAAGGAGATTTTGCAGCTGTTGACTGCCGTTTCGCGTAGGGTCGCGTATCAGTATCAATCGAACGTGCCGGACAATCTAGCTATGGATGCAATGAAACAGATGCCCTGCGTAGTGTCGATGCTTACCAAGGCGTTCTACATAAAACCCAAGTAGCGAACGAAAGCCAAAGACCATCCGACCGGTACGACATTACACCATACGCCGGCCTTACTCGACCAGTACCTGTGACTCTCTTTCGCAAGTGAATAATGTTATGGGGTTATTACACGAGGAATTTTTTGGTTGGTGATTTTCTGTCAAATAGGGCGTTTGACAGAAAAAAACCAGCTGTCCGTGTAATAACACAATATGCTGCACAGATTTTTATTGCCATCATCCGAATTATTTTACATTTGAATTGTCCGTTATTCTAAAATGGAATGAAATATTTATCATTAACACGTATCGTACCATGCCGGGCACCGACTGACGATGCCATTATGATAGGGATACTTTTTCGTGACCGACAGCACTTCGGTCAGACGAACATTCGGTTAGAGATTTTTCGGTTCAAACTGGTCCCAAATCGCTCTCTATGCATTAACAAAACATCGTCTTCAATATTCATCTTAAATCACACGCAATAAACTGGACAATAATATTCAATAAAAATTGCGAGGCAAAACAACGCTTTCAAAATGTAAACAATCCACACTTTGACAGAAAAAAACCAGCGCGATCGAAATCTGAATTGAGCATGTCGAATTCATTTTTTCAGACCGGCATTTATCTGTCAAACGTGTTTTGACAGAAAATCACCGATGAAAAATCCCTCGTCTAATAACCCCATTATGCTCAGGAATAAAGGATGCTCGCCTTCCGTGCTATTTTGCCTTATACTGTCAAAAAAAGGTGTCTATTGAATGAGTGCGTAACGTTTTTCTTTGCATTTCCTGCTTCGTTCCGAATCGTGCCTTCCACGTGCCATCGCATCGCTTGACCATGCTCTCCCGAACACAGCCCCAGCCACCACCCTCCCCATCCATCGTGATCCGACGGCAGACATGCGTAAGCGCATCCAAACTGTTTTACATACGGTCCGCGGTGGACTTCAGTTCCCAGCTAGCTTTCGACACGTGCAGCCGTTCCGGTTCGGTGGACACTGTGAACGGTGTGTGACACTGGTTGTTTAAAGTTTCCGATACGAAGAGCAAAACTGCAACAACCGCGCAAAGTGATCCTTGTGTCTTGCGGCCTTCGTTAGATGGAGATTTTCCGCAGAGTTTTTAGTCCCAATCAAGTTTTCGTCCATATGTCTTCCGTCTCGAAACACTGCGCCCCTGTGGTGGTTCCTTAACGCAAGTTTACTTTGGTACAATCAATAAACACCTCCGATGTGCCAATAATCTAATTAGCGTCAGTTCTTGTCGACGTGTCAGAAAAGAGGAACCATACATCAATCGTATGGTTGCCGGGCTATATTTTGAAGCACATTCATTAACTTCAACCAAGGAGCACTGTCATGCAGATCGGTGCAATAAAATTCGGCATGATACATCACAGTGCGTTCAATCACAAATTCGCCCGTCCAATTGTCAATGTGGCGCTTGCACCAGGAGTGGGTTTGTGATGAATGACACACGTGTGCGAAGCATAAGGGTGGATAGCACGTGCCCTCCAGCTACAGTGCTCTCTGTACATTGCAACGCGCTTTGGATGTGATTACACATTTTACAACACTCCAACAACTAAGGTTTTGTGCTTCAGGACAGTTTAAATCCAGTTTTCGAGGGTTTCTAGTGCGTGGTTTTACGGTGTGAAATGGATACAGCGCATTGAGTGTGTGTGTGTTTTTAAAATGCAGGTGACTTATAGCAGAATGTGGTGAGCTCTTCTCACATGTTCCAAACGACGATACTACCGCGTAGAATTACACTTCAAGAAGCCTTACTGTAGAGTTGCGTGAAGCAAGAACTCAGTCTACGTTTGAACTCGGTAAATATTACCATTCTTTAGCGTTCCAATACGCCGTGCCGTATAGGCCCATTTTTATAGGCCCATTTTTCGCGGAATTTTTTGCTGTTCCGCGTACTCTTATCTAATTTTTTTTTGCCACTACAAGTGTAGATCAACGCAATTTTGATAACGCTTCGTCACAGCGTTATCTTTCACCTGACTTCAAACTGTGTAAACAGTTCATCGGAAATCAAACGAGCTGATTCGTTATCATCGCCCTTACTTGGTTCAATCGACAAACGTCAACCGTTCGTCATAGCTGACGCATTCGCTGCAGCCGCTGGAAATTAGATATGCCATCCAGAAGCACACACACAAACGGAGGGGACTACCAACTGCTGGATGAACAATAGGTTTGATTTTACTGTTTTTGGGCTGGCTCAACGTTAAGCCATGGTAGGTAGGACTTACATCCACCAGCATATCACCCACCCAGCTCGCAGAAAGTTTAACGTTCCGAGCGTCATTTAGGACCAGGCAGTGGCGATCCCGCACGACTATCCAGAGCCGGTCGCGACAGACAGTTACATCATACCGACACTCGGACTCTACCATGGCACGTTCGTCTTCTCCTATCTGTCCACGTTTCTGTCCTACATCACACCGTACGATCTGCCAGTAGGTAAGACAATTACCCGACACGAACGCCACGGGCGGTCGGGTGGCACGCTTCCTACCGTCGGGTGGGTCGGGTCCTGAGTGTTGATAAAAGTCTATTGCATTCTAGAGCTGCTGCGCGACGCTTTCCACACAAAGGTGTCCTTCCTGCAACTAATACTCGAGGTGATTGCTACCGCACTGGGAATGCGGCGTGGTGAAAGGGGGCACTAAACTTTCCTACTCGGTTGCAGGCACTCAAGGTTGAGTCGGGATATATCTGCCTGATAGCGATTTTCTTCCTGATATCGCTTATTCCACTCTGCTACACCATTGCCTGGGGATGTGCGAAGGAGCCGGATGATGATCTCAACCCGGGACCCACCGTTGACGCTATCATACAAGCGGAGGAGCTATCACTAGAAGAGTCTTTGCACTGCCGGAAAAGCTTTCTGGGACTGATGCTACAGGTCGTCATACTGCTGTTGATGTAGGTTGCGTCGAACGCCATCGCTCGGCGATAACGGAGTTGCGTTGTTCCAGGGGGGGTGAGAAATGTTTGCTCCATAACTTATCGTTCATTACTCATCGTTTGCAGCGCTGGCGTGATAGCAATGTTCGTCACGAACGAACAAATTGCATCGGCCGTTGATCACACGCCCACCGTTGTGCGGTCCTCGCTGCTAGACGCGGCAACGTTCTTGCGCGACGCAGAATCACAAATGCGTTTCGTGATAGCGGAAGGACTCGCGACCGCCACCGAGCGCATTCGGAACGATCTGGAAAGCGTGGACAAATTGCTTGGCGAACCGATTCAGCACCATCTCGCACTGTTCACCGGTATCGACATCATCTTCGACTCCATCATCGAGATCAGCACCAGCAGCAGCAATCTGTCGCGCCGCATCCATCTGCTGCAGGATGCATTGGCCAGGGCAGCTAAAATCTCGTACGAAGCCGAGTACCGGCTGGACGAGCTGCAGATACAGCTATCGGTACTGCAGCGCCAGTGCACGTTCCGTGATCGTCCGCTTTGCGACACGCTTCGGATTCGGAACTTTGAAGACACGGGACTGATCGAGCGCATTCGAAAGCTGCAGGCCGATCGCACGCTGGCCAAGCTAATGGCGATGGGTGAGGCCAGTCGCAACAGTAGCATGCACGCGTTAACGCAGGAGCTAACACTAGCGCGATCCACCTTTCGTAACTACGCCATAGACGTTAGAAACGTGACCGACAATCAGGCAGACCAAGTGCACGAGCGGCTGGAAGAATTGTCCACCGACATCCATGCGACCGTCAGTATCCTTACCCAAACCATAGGCGAGCTTGTGGAGCAGGTAAACCGGACGGCCAACTTTTCCGATTCGTTCTTTGATCGGTACCGTGAAATTGGCGCCATACTGTGGTTGGCTGGACTTGCTACCACGATCATGACACTGCTGGTAACGCTCATACTGCTGAGTGCACTCAGCTGCGGTTGTTGCCATGCGGACAATAAGGCCGGCATTACGCTTATCCTCGGCGCTATCTGCATTTGCATCGCGAGCCTAGCGCTGTCAGGGTTTACCATGATGGAGATGCTACTCGGAGCACATGGCCAACTCTTCATCTGTCACCCGCTGTACAACGAACCCGAATACACGGTGCTCCAGAAGCTCATAGACAAACCGGGACTAATCTATCCGACCGAACCGCAGTACGGCATCATTGGTGAGCTGCTGCGAAAGGCGGCCCCACCCGAAGCTCAATGGTCACAGCCGGTGCAAATATCGCTGTCGACGGCACTGAACGAATGCGAAAAGGGTCACGGATCGTACTCCACCTTTCAGCTCGACACACTGCTGAATCTCACCGCCAAGCTCGAGCACCGTCAGCGGCCCGACCTTGAGCGAGCGATCGAAAGTGTTGGCGCAAGCGAGGAACCATTCATTGGCTTTACCGTGCGCATACAGGGTATCCTGGAAGATATGTTGTACGATTCGGACCTCAATCTGACCGGTACGCGCATGGAGCTAACGCAACTCTCACCCGACAAGGACGTACTTACCTTCATCGATCAGCTGCAGCGTGTTTCGGCCCAGATCCAGGACGTGGCCACAGCGAGTCGCATGACAACGCTCGGTTCACGGGCCAAGCGTTTGCAGCTTTCCTTGCTGGCACCGCTCGAACAGCTGCGCAGCCATATTGTGTACCATCTGACGGCACTGGAGCTGCAACTCTCACCGTGGGCAGCACAGGTTAACAAAAGCTTGTCGCATCTGCGCAATGCCCAGACGTTCCTCGACACGGAAGCAGCCGAGGTGTGTTACAATCGTAGTGACGTTTACCGGGCCCGGTTACGGGCTCATCTGGACTCGTACCGGAACTACACGTCCACCGTGCTGAACGGGGGGTGTGCGAGCTGCCGGCCGCTGTTCGATATCTTCGATGCGATGCGCATGCTGTTCTGCCACCACATTATGGATCCAATGAACGGACTCTGGTTTTCGGCCTTCCTGTGTCTGTTCCTGTGGGCAGTGGCCACTCCGCTATCGCTGATGCTTTCGTCCACCTACAGGCGGCTCGAGATACTGTCCAGCAAGCTGCAACACTCCAACAGCCATCGCTACAAGTAAGTCTAAAGTTTTTATTAGCACTATTTCGACAGGCAGGAACTTTTAGTTGACTCCAGGAAACTTTGAATAAGTACTCGAGATAATCTAGTTACGGGTATGTGGAGCTTGTTATTTCACAGCCTGCTGCGCTAGCCAAAACGTCAATTGACTTGTTTGTTTACTAATCATTTCCTCAAATGACAGTTCGGCTGTTTGTTTACTAATCATTCCCGTGGACCTTTGTCTTGCCTTGTTTCAGTGCCCGTGCATCCGTCCGGGAAGATCAACGAGAATCTAGCCACTGGTCAACACAGCGGTAAGTTGGCAGTAGCATGACCTTCCTGTGTACTAGTTTCTCCTTACCGCTAGCCTAACATCGTCAGCAGCCTGCCGACCAAAGAGATACTAACCGAATCATTTCTACCCCTCCTCTTTTGCCTGCCATGACTTGACATCACCTGACATCGCCACTTTCATCACGTTCATTACGAATTGGCGCCAATCAACGAAAATTCGAAATCGATTCCTTCTGGACCACCGTCCAATCAGATCCACCGTCAGTGTCATCCCGGATATAGATAGATCTAATTGGTAATATGATGAAAGATTGACCAAATTGACGAAAGAATCTCCCCACTCAACCATGCCACCCTCATCACATGAAGTTGTGAAAGCCTTCAGTAAAGCGCCACGGACAGCGATAGAAAATCTCGTTCGAACACGTGCACACTGCCATTTCCAACCAAAGTGTTAGTAACGAACGAAAGTTAGTAGGACACGGGCGGGCGGCCGAAATGCGCCACTCACATTCATACACACAACCACACACCTCCACACACACACGAAAGATACGCTTGCATTTCTCTTTCTCTCCTTGCCGTTCCTTCCCACCATTCGAAAACGAACCCGGACGCAGATCCGTCTCGGTGCACGTGAACGCGGTGGCCGAGTCAAGCACCGACGAGGAGCTGCCGCACTACACCGCATCCGGAGACGATGAAGATGCTGGCACCGACGAGGGTGCGGTCGTTATCGAATACATCGAGCTGCGTTACGAAAACGGTGACCCCACGAACTATCGAGAGAGTTTGATCTAGCGTGGCAGGAAAACACATGCGGCGGATATTCGATTCCGATCTATTTTTGCATTCGAATATTGTCGTCAATAAAGCGAGAGAGAATATTAACAATTTCATATTTTCTTATTTGAATTGTTTTTGAGCTGCTTACAATGCGTGTAAAAATTAGTTTTCCTCCACCATATGCCCTTTTGTTCTGCTGGGCGACACCTCGAGTATCCGTTATCACATTCGGTGCTCATTCCAACATGTGATGTGGTCTTGCAAGCCATTCTGCCGAGCAGATAAATTCGTGCTCGTCTGCGGGTGTACCAATGCAGCACTCGCCCCAAAACGACCGAACATGCGGGAAAAATGAAAACACTTTCCCTTTTTTGCTACCAACCGTACCGACGGGGGGAAACTCCAGTTCTCATCACTTCAAAAAGGGCCACCCCAAGCATCCAGAGTCTCAGTTTCGGTTCGTCTTTCGTGTGCAACTATGCGTTACTGTAGTTCGTTACTTCTGGTGATATACGTGTGTCTGTTGGTGCGTTGTTCATGGACAATGGAATCTGAGGTTCATCCAGCTCCAAAAGACGATCTTCCTAGAAAACAAAACATGGGACGCCGTGAAGGACGATTTCTCGGTCTGCTTGGGCTACTTACCGGGCTGACGCTGGTTGATTCTCTCGACGATGATAGCGATCGTCCGCGACGTTCCGGGTTCGTGAAGATTGACGTCGGACATCCGGCCGCGCTCGATGCATTCTACGGTGCGTACGGTTACGCATCGCCCTACTGGACGGGCGGATCGTCCATCAACATAAAGATTCCGTTTCGACCGGCCGGAACCGAGTTTGAAACGATGGCCCTTTTCCCGTTTCCCAGCCATTTCCCGCAGCACGGACCGTCACATTTTGGCACAGGACCGGCTTCGATCGAACCGCGGCCGACCATTTTTTCCGATCCCATTCCAAGCGCGTCCAACGGTTCGGCGGTGAGTAACGAAAGACTGCAACGATCGATCAAGCCACGAACGTATAATTCACTGTGCTCCATTTGCATCCGATTTAGGGAACAACTTTAGCAGATGATGTAGATCAACCGTCCGGAAGAAAGCAAAAGCTTACCTCTAGGAAAGCTGCAGCCGCGAGCAGAAGATCACGGCCGAAGGTGAGTCCTCCGAGAACGATTCGAAGCACGGTTCGAGCGGATGGCGAAACGGATGACGATGAGATTAACGCCACTACCGTGGAGGTGCCCGAGGCAACTGAAACGATCGAGACGCAAGCCCCGCAGGAAACTATGGAACCTTCCGTTAGTAACGATGCCGAAGTTTCGTCCACTAATACACCGTCCAATCATCACGCGCCCGTTTCGGAGGACCCCGAACCAGCCACCCCGGCGTCCCTGGTTCAGTCCGAGCTCAATTACGTCACCCAGCCGATAATTCCCTCGTCCTATCATACCCATCAGCACAGCCTGGCCGATGTGTCCGCGATCGAGCTGACGACGAGCGCCGCCGACCTGCCGTACGATGCCACACAGTTCCAGCCCAGCCGGGCCGACCACTGGCAGGACTATTACGTCAGTGTCGCGCAGGACAGTGCCAAACGACAGCATGGCTTCCTGCCGATCGCTTCGATCGGGTAAATTGATTGCACACTCAATAAAAACCGTTCCGCTTCGTTCCTCAAGTTCCATCTGCTTCCATCCCGCTCGTTCGTACCGGTTAGGGGTTGTCTCGGCACTCGGCCCGTGCCTGTGTGTGACCTGCTAATGTTGCGAATCATAATGACGCTTACGTAACGTGCAGCAAACGCAACAATGGTGGCCACCAAACGTGTCGCATTATGCTCGGTGCCATAATCCACCTGCTGCGAGTGGGAAAGTGATTTTATGTCTCGCTAGACCTGGAACCGGACATGTACCTTCTGGGTATGTCCTTCGCCTAATGGCGGTACTTGCAACCTCGTTCGCTCTCTTTCACACTACCCTGGTGCACTTGCTGCGATCGTCAGATAGTATGGGCTGGCACTGTTTTCAAGTGGAGGTAATAAAAGCCAAAGAATAGATTGCTACACCAACCTACTCACATACGGCACCATCTCGACCTGCTGCTTGTTATTTGGCTCTTTGTTTTGGCTCACCAACTAACGATTATCCCTGCCCGGGGGCGGAGGACCGTACCGTGCGCTGGCTCGCTGGGTGGGAAGGAGAAGGGTTGCGAACCATCCGGGGCGTCACATGTCTGCCACGGTGGCGCACGGACACTTTGTACCTCGCGCACACACTGCTGCATCATGAATTGAAGGACCCGTACCTACGGCCCGGAATGCGGGGTGGAGCACACTCTCGTTCAACGCCCTCGGTGGACACATCACGGTGGACGATGACTGGGGTTTTTCCCAGACAGTGTTCGTTCATACGCACCACACAGCTCCTGGGTTTTGATGGGGTAAATGAACGACCCAGTCCCAGTCATGAGCGGGTGCCAGGTGTCTGCGCGTGTTGGTTACAGCATAATGTCTTGCTACCGGTAAAAAACACACACAAACACACTCGAAAGGACATACCATTTGTGGTTGTCGTATCCTATGCGTTGTTTTTTACAGAGGTAGCAGTGAGTCCTTGGAAGCATACTAATTATGTCTCAATGTCCTAGCCCAACACAGTAAAAAATCAATGCAATGCGTGCCTGTGTGCCGGGTTTTATTATTCACATTATTATATGGCGATCCTGTGCTTTTAAATTAAATAGATTACCTTGAGCCACTGATTTGCGCGTACCGTCTATCTAGCTATGATGATCTCAGCCAATCCTCCCTATAGGCTCGAGATGGTAGGGATTATCTTTGAGATGTTTGATGACCTTTCAGTCAGTCTTTAGCTTAACCCAAAGTCCATATACCATGCGCGTGTCTCGCGATTATGCAAACACACTCTACATTTTTATTTTTCGAATATAGATTTGCCAGACGTGGCCCTTATCGCTAATTTAAAAGTTAAACATACCAAACTATTCAACGCACATGAATAAGCCTAGTTCAATAATTAGATATGTTGGTGTCGGTCAAACAGCACGTAACGCCAATTAAATCCAAAAGCCATCGCCGTCAAAGGATCGTTCTCGCTATGTGCACGTCTTTTAGGGTCAATCATAAGTATTCAATGCTTATCATAAGTATCAATGCAATTTATACTAACTGTAGCCAGTAGATCAAGTGCATCTCATCAATAAGGAGCTTAGACATAAAAATACATTGTGCAGTATCACGTATCCTGATGTAACTAAGTGTAACTAATTCAAATAACAAACAACTCGTACATTATTAAACATATTAGAAACTTAACCGTTTATGCCATTAATAAAAAATCGCTAAACTTCTCCGTATCTTACTTCTTATTTTTTTATTATGTTCAACGATGTAAACGTCAATACTTAAGACAAAATGACTGAAGAATGCAACATTAGGTGATTTTTTTCGATTTTCTGTCTTTCTATCAGAGTGTTTCTTAATAAATCCGAGTTCTAGAACCTTAGCTTCTTATAGCACAGTTTCCCTATACGTTAAACTCCCCGTGCATCCATACAAACGAGAAAGCTATTTTAGCCCTTTTGGTACAACGATCAAACACCCTTATCGTTTAATGATCTTACCACGCTCGTAAACGCTCGACGTCCCGACGACGATCGCCCGCCCCAGATGCGTGTTTGTTTTGGTCCGGCTACCCCCGCTCAGTGACCATGTCCTGTAACTGTCTGTTTGACGCCACTCGCCCGAGGGCAAAAAGGCACCTTTTAGCACCATTAGCGATCTGTGTCACGAGAGCTAATCAAACATGCTAACCAATCCGACGATCGGGCCCCACGGTGTGGTGCCGCAATTAATGGGTGTGTTTCGAGTTTTTTTTTTTTTTTTGGAGTGCTCTTTATCTTCTACGCTAGGCCATAAAAAAGAAAGGCACCAACATTGTTTAAAGCTTTGTTGTCCGCCATTGGCTAAAACGAAAGGATGCACATGTTGTTCCGCACAGGAAGTTCGCTCGCCAACGAACCGAACCGATCGCAATGTACACGAGCCGGCGCCCCGACCATTTCCGGGCACATCGTTTCGACATCCGACCTGCAGGCTACAGGCGCGCGCTGCAGACAGCCGTAGAGCCTGCCGGTTCCCATACGGGCGTAGAAGGCGTAGACTGTGTGTGTCTTTCAACCCCGATCGGACTGGTTGGTGACGGACGACTCTACCCTACGCGCCCACGAATCGATCAACAGACTTTGCCTTCGAAAGTCGAAAAAACCAAACCAAACAATCAAATGACGAGCCTGATGGTGACCGTAAGGATGAATGAGAAGGACGGGTGAGTGCTGCGGGCAAAAGCGAGACATCCTTCGTCGTGGCTCCTCAATTAGTGCGTTGAGCGACACGAGAGCTAGCCAGGCTCCTGCAGACGTGGGTAGCAAATGTGTACCAAGCGCCCGGGGAAGGATATTTAAGAACGGCTGGCACGGGTGCTACCACTATCAGTTCATTCCGAGATTTCGTCCTTACAGCGTGCAACAAACGAAATGATGAAGCATTGGTAAACCGACCAATCTATGATCGAAGTGTGATCGAAAAGCAAGTCGTTAAGTCAAGTGCAAGTCTCAGTATCGAAACCCGAACAGTTATCCAACAAGTGACAATGATGGTGGTGAATATGTGCTCGTGTGCTACAATTGCTCTGTGCCTATTCGTGGCAGCTACAAATGTCTCCAGCTATGCAATAGGTACGGGATCTTTACAATAAAAAAGTAAATGTGCTCTTACTGTGAAATCACATCTAATGATCGTTATTATCATCGTTTTTCTCGTCTCAACAGATCAAACCGCATCGTCTGATGATGCTGCGCTCCAAGTATTGAATGAGTTCCGAACACATCTGGTTGCTGAAGGAGCGATTCTTGCGTCTAAAGGTAAATATCAGCATATGACAAGCTACAGAAAATGGCTGTGACTGAGAAATGAAGCATCAAGAATGAAAGCTAATAAATCATCGATCTCTCATTCACAATAGAACTCACATTGGACACCTTCGATGAGCTAGAAGTGTTACGCTTGCTTCCAATGATCGTCACCTACATGAAGTCTGATGCCTTGTCATCCATTGAACAGGATGCATTTGAACATATCTACGGCAGTATCTGGGAGCTAGTGGTCGAGGAATCGCAACGCCACCGAGGACAACCGCGTAATCCAATCCTTACCGCTCTGCTAGCTTCCCCCGAACTGCGTCACACTCAGCCCGAAAATCCACCGCAACCCTCCAACGAAATTAGCCCCAACGGCATCACGAAGGAAATCAAGTCAAAGGCTCAAACTGCCGTCTCTCGGGAAGCTCCAGCACAGCGTGTTCTTCACACGGCTGCAGCGATCGTGCAGAAGTATTATCTACGCCAAGCAAAGCATAAGAGCAACTCCAGGCGCAAACCACAGCCGGCAGCTCGTCGGCAAGCCCCCCGGCTAAGAAGCGCCAATGTGCACACCAAACAACTGTCCGCTGATTCGATCCGTGTGACGATCGAACTGCCGCGCTACAAACGGTCGATAGCGAAACCTCAGCCATCCGCCACCGAGGACGAGGAGGACGCCGAAATGGAGGCAAAGATTTTGGCCGCCATTCAGGCCCAAATTGGCAATCCCAGCCTTGAGGAGGAGGACGACGAAGAGGAAGAGGAAGAGGAGGAGGTGGTGCCTTCCCAGCTGGAGGAAGATTCGTCCGAGTACTTGGACGATGAGGCCGACTATATGGGCGTGCTGGATGACGATGATGACGACGACGACGATGACGATGATGATGATGAAGATGATGAGGCTGACGCGTATAATGAGACAACTGCGACGAAGCGTGCGCTCTTCCAAGCGAATGCACACGACTTCGAGAATCCTTCCTTTAATGAGCTGCTGCTGTTGGCCGCTCGCCATCGGGCCATTCAGCAGCAGCGGCTGAAGCAGCGTCAACATCTCGCCTACCGTAAATCGCAACCGAGTCGGCACAGCAGCAGCTACGAGGATTACTAACCCTGTGGGATGTTGATCGCGAGCAGTGGTGAGCGCGTGTCCAAGTCAGTGCAAAATCGGGCGGATCAGCAACGGTGTGTGGAGCATATCGTGTGGATGTACGTCAGTCGTAAGCTAAGTCAAAACCCTTTTCGTACAGCGCAACATTGATGTTAGATACAACAGAAGAGGCATTAGGTTTAGAATGTAATTATTGTTGTTATAAGCTTGAACATTGTACATATTACCGTTTACAAACATTAAGTGCAATCAGAACGATCGAGTAATAAACTATAAGTGTTATTTGTGTAAATTATGTGAGCTCCGTTTTTTTTTTCGATTCCAAAGACCGAGGTTCAAAGTTCCATCCCTAAATTGAAATTCTGGGAAGCCCTTAGATGGTCGGCATGACCAGAAGGTCGTTAAGTCAAGAAGAAAAATATAATTTAAATTGAAATATTATCAATTTTGGCTTCTTTGGCACTGCCCTGTTTTTTAGGCCTAGCTACAGACGGGAAGATGGTTGAAGCGCAATTTTATACCGAGCCTGCCATGTATAGATCGCAGAAGTAAACGCCTCAGTTACCGGACCGCCTTAGAATGAGAGGATTATAGGATAACCTGCTCTATTTATCTTTATTTAAATTTCAAAACATATATCTCATTTTTGTGTTAACAGACATAGTTGCATTTTGGGATAATGATCGGAGATGAGGAGGTTCGGATTATTGCGACACTTTGCTGTTGGGGGTTTGCTTCTTCATTCTTGGCGCTACAATCACGAGAGGTCTCCGCCTGCCATTTATGGCTTTCATTGACACGATTAATGAATTCAGCAGTTACTAGACTCAAAAACATCATATACAGCTTTAAATACCCGATACATACGTAGAAACGGATCACGGAGCCAGCATTGCTCGAGTGTGGAGCGATCTAGCTGGGAAGTATCAGTTTATAGCGGGGAGAAGCGCTGGACAATCAATGCTACCCTTGAGGAGCTCTATGATGAACGAGAACTGTGCTTGCTCGAGACGCTCTGCATCCCAAGCATCAGAGCACCTATCCCTGTATTCAAGACGGTCCTGCAAAGGAACGGAGTACAAAACGAGAGATTATGCGTTGTATGGACTCTAACCGTGTGAGGGCCCGTCGTTCGTCTTCGTGTCTCGGGATTGATGCTCAACGACCTGTCGATGGTGCTTTCTGATGGCAAAGATCTGCATTCCGCGGATAATGCAAAATAATCCGTCAAATCCGGGGTGTCAGAAGGTCACCTAAATCTTTGAGCCTCACTGAGTGAGTTCGACTCCTGGTGCAAGCGCACAAGCACGAGTCCGACGATTCCGAAGATATTCTCGTGAGAAAGGACTGTGTCAAGATTTTGGCGTGTTTTTTTTTTAATACGAGGCTGTCGTTCGAGGAAAGGCTCGATTATCTTTCGAGAATCAGATAGAACAGGGTTCTACCAATTACTAAGATTAACACAGAATTTCCGTGATCCCCTCTGAACCAACTCTTCATACTCCTCCCTGGTTCGATTGCTGATGAAGGATGCGAGCTTAGTGTGGTGACCTTTCTCAACTCGATCCTTGACGCGGATCCTTGAGTTCATTCATCGTAGAGCTTCGAGATCGTGGTCTAGATTATAGGGCTAGGTGTCGGCTACTGGCGCTAACGTAGCTTGATAAACGCATTCAACACGACAGACTTGTCTTTATCATTAGAATCCTACACGGTACCTTCGTTTGTCCAGCGCTCCTCTCGTCGGTGGATCTTCTTCTGTGCAGGCATTCATTGCTGGAGAGCATCTAAACAGCTCATCAAATATTTCTATGCGCATACAATTTTCGACACATGTGGGAATCGACAGTTAGGACGATGAAGCACCATCTGCTGCGTATTGTGGGAAAACCATCGATCTCATATGAATTAGTTGAGTGATTTCAAAGTACAAACGCTAGGTAATTTTTGAGCTGGTTCAGATATGTAACATCCCATGTAACATGGAAGTAGACGACTAGAACATACCCTAAAACCTCCTGAGCTATTTACAACATGTGCAGTAGAGATTGAAGCCCCTTTGGTACCTTTGGCATGTAGAACACTTCAGTGGCAACTACAGCCAGATCGAAATAAAAAATCTTCTCTATCTTATCTGTAATGAACGACCTTCAAGGATATTTTCTCCGCTCTTCCGTTCCAGTAGCAGTAGCATTGGGAACCAGAGTAAGACGAATATCACGAATAAGAAGTCTTACTGATAAGTCCAGAATGACCATTGCAACTGTTGCAACAGGCTAGAGAAGAACGACCTGTTAAACCATTCCAATATATTTATATTTATTCTTAAGTATTTCAGCAAATTATTATCGACAAAAGATAGCATACCAGCTGTCTCCGCATTACTTATAATATTCTTTATTTAAATTATCCATTAAACCGCACACAAAATTCACAATAGTTTATACACAACAGTACTCCTCATCTCACTCGAACAGCAATCTAACGATGCTGCCACAAAACTTCGAGTGCATCCTGTTCCATCTTTTGGAAGTGTTTTTCCTTAAATTTCTCGTACTGACGATCCCGTTCAATCCTGTCGTTTGACACCATGTTGGCATGCCCATCATGATTGCCTACCACTTCCTCATTTTCCCGGACGTATCGCTTTAACCAGCTTAGCTCGGCTCGTTTCCGTTCCAGGATCGCCGCATGATGGTTGGTTGTGCCGTAGCGAAACACCTTCGGATAAAGGCCCCAGCTTTGCAGCCGTTCCCGGTAGGTAACATCCGTCCAAGGGTTTCTCCTGCCGGACACTGCGGACAATGGTACAAACATCCAGCATAAGCTTTCCAACGTGGAAGTTTTGTGACTTTTGTACTTACATTTTCGTGCAAACAAGGGACTGCTTCCGGTTAACACCATCAGCAGCGTGCACAGCAGAGCGCTCAGTATGACTTTCATTTTTTAAGCTAGATTCCCCGAAGGCTCTCACGATCCTTTCCCTTCCGCTTCGCAACAGCAACTGATCCATCTAATCACACCGTACCCCCGAAAGTATCCCGGAATCTTTCAGGTACACGGATTCTGGGATTGGTGAAAATAAAAGTAACGGTGCTCGCAAATGCACCTACGATTCCGTGCGCATACGATCTGCCTCAGCCACCATCAACGGCCACAGGTCTTCGAAAATCTCAGCCAATGCATCCTTTTCCTCCGCTGTAACATTTTCCATGCGCAGTTGCTCGATAATGTGCGGAATCAGGGCGGCCATTTCCGGGTCCTTTACCAGCACTGCCATCGGTCCGCTACCTGCCACTGCAAGGAAGATACAAAGGAGAAGCAGTTAATACTCTTGCTGCGTTTTGTTTGCTAACCTTTTTTTGTTTCACTTTGTTTTGGTAAATGGAAAGAAGAAATATTTACGGTGCAATCAACCCGATACTTTTCCTTTCGTTTGCACGTAATGCCTGCAATCGTCGGATCGTTTTTTTTTTTATTGTCTCCTTAACCTTTTCTCCGTTGCACATGGTTAAAATCATCTAAGCGATTAGTGCGCCCTCTAGGTGTCAGCTGAGTAACTACCACTCTACTCATGAATTGAACACGCAGCGTAATTACGGAATTCAGTAGGACGACCGATCCCCCGCAATATCTGCAACGGAAGCTACTCCTCAATGTTCTTATCGATCAGGAAACTTACCTTCACCATCTGAAGGGCCAGCTTTATGCAGATTCATGTCTTCCGTTAGAATTATCAGCTCCGTTTCGTCGTCGTCGTTGTCCTCCTCGTCGGAATCGTGCTCCTGCGACAGCATATCTGGTCCCATGCTTAGCTCGTACTTTACATCACTCCCATCGGGTAAAAAATCTAGCTGTTTATCAATTTGCAGCCCCTCATCGAAAGGCCGTTCCGTTGGCAACACTTCCTTTACACCCTCGGTACTGGTGTGCTCCTCGTCTAAATCGTAATCGTTCACCATGGCTTTATTTGATGCGGCAGGCATTTGCGTCACGTACACCACATCCACTGGGTTCGGTACAATGTCCGACCTTAGATCCGCCACACTCCAATGCACCTCGTTTCCCTGCACCACCGGCTCTGTACGGTCCAGTGTGTCTGGGAGTTTCTCGATTTCATTAAACACTTCACCTTCCGACTGCACCACACTCATTAGCAGACTTCGAAAATCGTTGAACGCTGCTCGTATGCTGCCCTGCAGTGTATCCTCCATTTCGTCACTTTCCGTACCAGCATCCTGCAGTCCGCTGAGCGTCTTCACCACGATCGGGAACAACAGTCGAAAATCGTTGGCCAACTGTTCCTTGATCGGATCCCGCACGGCGTACTCGCCGATGTTGAACACTTCCTCGAACCCATCGACACCGGACAGCAACCGTTCCAGCTCGTCGCGCAGCTCTTCCTTCGTTAGCCGATCGATAAGATTGCTTAGAATGGTCGTTGGCTCTTGGTACGCTGGCCGGTGGTAGGAACGCATCACCTGCACCAAATAGTACAGCTGGAGCAGCTTCTTCGCGTATGGATCAACCTGTGTCTCATCTTGCGGTGCGTTTTCTGCATCCGGTCCAGCATAGTTTTTGCCTCCAGCTAGTGGTTTATTCGTGTAGTAAAGATCTAAGAAATGTACATACGTTGGTTAGATATCGCTGATAAATGTGACGAAAACGATGCTACCCTACTTACCACGATCACGATTCACAATCACATAACTCCCCACGGCCCGGGACCAAACGACGAGACATACAACTGTTAGCAACTTCATACTTGCAGCAATCAGATCGACACCTTCCCTTCCAAGCACGACACACAACTGAAGATCGCTCGAGACACGACACGATCATTTTATACTTGTATCAGAACACCATCGTACCCTGCAACAGAAGCAGGCACTAACGATCGGACAACAGCGTCGTCAGCGAAGGTAGCAGCATTCGGCGATCCTGGACTGACCTGTGGCTCACTCTGCCTACCTGCCCAGCTTCGAAGAAACGGATGAAAATAAATCACGAACAAAGCGCAATACGGCTGCCCGCCGGTGGTCAACTTCCGTTGACTTCTACCCTAGGTGGTCTGTCGATCGCCTAATGCCCATCTGCATTACCCCCGGTGATTTTGCTCGCCCTCGCCACAGCCTCACCGTTTACGCCCTCTTTTTTTTTTCGTTACCAGATGATCTTTTTATGGTGCTGCTGTTGAACTGTAAGCAACGATAGGCGGGCGACTGGCTCCAGAAACTGACATTTAATTGTCGCGGTGGAATGCATCGTTCACCTGTTTTTTGTTCTATTTTTTTAATGGGTGCAAAAGTTTGCTCGTCGTGTCAGTATCAGTATTTTACGAAAAAAAATTCGTAAAACTCACCCTGAAGATGCTCGGCGAGTGTCGCAGGTAGAAACCATCAAGTGTAGGGCAACATTTTAGAATGTTTTAAAATCCCAAAAAATAATAATTAACTGCTTATAAAATTATCCAATTACTTTGAACAAATTTCATAAATCTTATAGGTAGAATTTATCGTCTATTGCAAAAAGTTCTATGAAATAGTAATACAAAATATTTTTTTTTATTTAATTTGAGGTGAACATGGACTAACAGATGGACTTTCAATTTCGTGTTGAAGAAAGCACAAAAATGACACACAGGTGCTCCATGACGCTCAATTGCCTCATTATTATTTTGTTAATTTTATTATCTTTTTATTTAAAAAAATAAACGGATCAAATGGAAATGTTGAAGCAAATGAAAGCTATTTTAGTTATAAAACACAAAGAGCTGGTCTAGGAAGACTAGGACGCTAATGAGAACAAGGACTTACGGAACGAAATCCAATCAAGATGGGCTCGTAGAGATACAACATTGAACTCACGAACTCACATGGCAAGAAACGGATCAGAATTAAGATGCGAACGGCGTTCCTCTAGTTCAAGTACTCTTCTAGTTTGGAGCGTTCTCGCCCGTACGTAAAGATCAACCTTCGCAGAGCAGATCGTACAGCCGATGACTGCCTCAGCGTAGCTAGACCGAGGAGCGCACAGAGACAACTATAATCAACCGTAGTCCTATAGAAACGTAGCCCAAACCTCGTGAAATCTGCTGGATGGGCTCAAAATGTGATGTGCCAGGGATCGAGCAACCACAGGGATCATGATGATGATGATGATGTGTTCCCACTGGCCATGGAAGCTCAATTTATCATCAAGGGTCACTTCCAGGCCTCCAGGACACAGCGTTTACGTTCGATGAGTGCATCCTTCCAATTGTAATTGTTGAGCAAGTTAATCTTTCGGGCGAAGGTGATTTCAATGCATTTCATTTGCGGCCCTCCACCTCCAGGAGCAAAATTCTCCAAAACGGCGACCTCAAAAAGCAGTAGCTGGTCAGTGGTTGGGCTTGGTGGTTCAGAAATTTTTGTGTTTTCGGCGTAAAAATGCAGCTACCGGTCGAGAGAGTCATTTGTTCGGGAATCCAAGCACGTGAAGCTAAAAAAACAGAATGGAACGTAGAACGCTGCAAAAGGCGGCCGAGATGTCCGAGTGGAGGGCAGCATCGAAGGCCTAACGGCAGTGGCTAACGAATTCAAAGAGGTCTGGGGTTGCTCCAGCGCTCGGGAGTGAATCCGTGCTGAGTAATGCTGATGCAATTCTAAACCGAAGTAAGGAATGACTCGTAATCGAGGAGTTCGAAAACTTTGGCCCAATCACTGAGCGTTATAATGCCACGATAGGTAGGGGCATCGGATTTGCAACCTTTCTAAAAGTCAGTAGCTAACCAAGACGCTTTTCATTGAACTGGAAAAACCCGGATGGATGCATCAGTACGGTAGAAAACATCATTCCAATATTGAGGATGGGATCCCGTCAGGGCTCGGTGTAGACGATGATTTGATGAGCTTGATTGATCGAAGTTTCGACCGTCCACAAGGACAGAGCAGACGCGTAAGGGTCAAATTACTTACTTACTTATCAGGCGCTACAACCGCTTTACGGTCTTGGCCTGCTGCAACAATCCTCGATACAGCTCACGGTTTAGCGCCGTCGTCTGCCAATCCGTTATCCCGGCCGTTCTGGCGGACGCATCAATGCCATCACTCCATCTGAATTTGGGCCTACCACGCCTCCTCTGTCCGTGTGAACGGCCTAAAAGGACTTTACGGGCTGGGTCGTCCGGTGTCATTGTCATGACGTGACCAGCCCACCGGAGCCTGGCGAGTCTAATGCGCTGCACGATGGTGAAATCATCGTTCAGCTCGTAGAGCTCGTCATTGTACCGGCTCCTCCATTGTCCTTCCACACATACGGGGCCAAAAATCCTTCTGAGCATCTTCCTCTCGAACGCGGCTAAGAGGGCTTCATCAGTCTTGGACAGAGTCCATGTCTCAGAGGCGTATGTGAGGACTATAAAAGTTCTGTACAGTCCCAGCTTCGTCCGTCGCGACAGGTATTTAGAGTGGAGAAGTTTCCTCAGGCTGTAGTATGACCGGTTGGCAGCCAGCACCCGTGCACGTAACTCAACATCAATGTTGTTGTCGGTGCTGACTTTTGACCCCAGATGGGTGAAGTTTTGGACGACTTCGAAAGTGCGGTCACCTATCTGTACATCACCCCTGCGTAAATCAGTGTTTGTTAGCAGGGCCGCTGGTGGTCCACCATCATTTTGGATTTCGCCTCGTTAATCTCCAACCCGAGGTTCAGTGCCACACGCTCGATCCTTTGATAAGCTTCTGCTACATAGGAGAGCCTCAAACCAATGAAGTCTATATCATCAGCGTATACCAGCATCTGGATTGACTTATAGAAGATGGTCCCCGAAGTTTTCACCTCCGAGTCGCGGATGGCTCTCTGGCGCTAGGGTTGAAAGGAGACAGGCAAGCCCATTTCCCTGGCGCAGCTGATTGGTGGCAGCAAAGGGCCCTGAGAGTTTTCCATCCACCTTCACCTGGCATGTGATGTTGGCCATTGTTATTCTTACAAGCCTGGTAAGATTGGCCGGTATTCCAAAAGAGCTCATTGCGTCGTACAGTTTTACCCTGGCTATGCTGTCATAGCCGGCTTTAAAATCAATGAAGAGATGGTAGGAGTGGAGCTGCTGCTCCGCCATCTTCTCCAAGATTTAAGATTTAAGATTTAAGGATCAAATTAATGTCTGGCAATTTCGTTGCTGGGAAGTGATGTAGATATTTACAACTGGCAAAGACTTTACGGATAAGTAAATGAGTAATTTTAAGCGCTCATCTTGGCCTAACGACCTCTTCAAGGTCATGCTTGCCATTTCTGGCTTACTAGACTTAAAAATACCACGTAGTTGCATAGGTAGTCCTCACTACGGATGAACGGTCCGGACGGGATTTGAACCCCAGTCCTGCCCGTATGAAGACAGACGCCGTTGCTGCCTATCTACCACCAATCCAATTGTTCAATCACTTTAAATATTCTTAAACAGACATCATGTGGCACGTAGAAGTGATCCTTTTTCGCGCATTGCTTTATGAAACAAAAAAAATCTAAATTTCATAAAACTAAAATTGAATATTGTTAATAAAATTCAACACGCTAGCCATCGTTTTCTTTCCGTTGATTTACACATTCGTACATAAAACACACCATTTGTTATTCAATATTCTTATATTTTTTAAATATATATTTTATGTATATATATACGTAGAGCTTCTAATCTGTATAGTATCCTCTCTCTCTCTCTCGCCTTTGTTAAATTCCCCCCTCGCTAAATTATGTTGATGTCTTGTTTATATGATATCTGACGCCTACCAACGGCCGGGGGGTCGGGTTTGTTGGTGATGGTGTTGTTGTTGGTGGTTGTTAGTGCTTCTTATCATCTTATCGACCTTTGTGGGTTTTTTTTTCTTTTCTTGTTCCTTTCACCGTTCCTTATGCGTTAATATGTGTGTATCGGTGTGTAAGGGTGTGTTTTTTTTTGTTTTTGGTTCCGATTGGTAATTTTAAGTAAAGTGTTGTTAATAGTCGACGTTTAAAATATGCTTACCGTAACCGTTAATTGTTCTCTTTCCCCCCTACTTGCATGCCGTCTGCATTTGTGTCCGCTCGGTACACACGCCATGGGTGTGGTGAAGTAAAGTTTGCTGATCATCGCAGTTTCCCCTTGAAAACCTTTAAGGCAAGCCGTACTCAACCTTACCGAATTACGACGCCAAGCCCCCAGGGTTGGTTGCGGTCCTTGTTCCCTTCCTAAGCCTAACCGCCTTGCCCACGGATATCCATTGCAATGAGATTCTTTCGTGCGTGTACCGATCGCTTAACCTAAGTGCCAACATTGGCGCTGCTCGTCGTGTATATATAATTTAAACTTAACATCTACACCGCGCGACGCGATTTGCCTTTCCGCCGTTCGGGCCCTTTCTTACATCATGCGTAAATCAAACTGTCCATCTTACTTCTCTCGTGTCTCATGATTTGGTCAATGGATTAATTTTAAATAAGAAAATCGACACCTAACACGCTCTTTCTCTGCCAACACATACTGCCTAACGGGGTGCGCTTCTATCTATTGCTGAGATTTAAGCACGATCAAGTAACTCCGTCACTTGTCAGTCAGGGCGCGCGGGGTAACATTGCGGGTTGCGTACGTTCGGAGCTCCCCACACTTGCTGCTTCGTTTTAAGTACAAATTTTGCCGCACATTAACAAGACGCCCAAACACACGCTTGCGTCAACACTTCACATTCAGTTCCTCATTTTGGATGGGATATCACTAAGGTGTCCGTGTACACTCAAGCTTTTACGTGCACCACATGATGCAGCAAATCTCTCAAATATTGGCATGCGTTTTGGGTTCTTGTCTTGGCTTGCTACCCTCTTTTCTATCATATAACCTT
Source organism: Anopheles stephensi (assembly GCF_013141755.1). Lineage (NCBI taxonomy): Eukaryota > Metazoa > Arthropoda > Insecta > Diptera > Culicidae > Anopheles > Anopheles stephensi. The sequence goes on along the minus strand of NC_050202.1, from coordinate 31,069,892 downwards.
TGTTAACGATTTTATGTATTTTGGGGGGATAGGAGGTGCGCTACAAACGTGCTAACTGGCATGAAATCTATACATCCGACTGAGATTGTGTTCCTTCCAACGTACGATTCACTCTCTCTCACACACATGCATGCATGTTATGGGTATTGTCACCGATACGATTGAGCCAAACGATCGTTCCCAGTGTGCCATCCCTCTATCCCTCTATTGCTCACCATCTTCCATCACGCTCACTATCGGTTTGGTTCGTTAAAAATAGCAAAACTCCGTCACATCGTTTAGCCATTGCTGGTTTCATCATGCTTCCGTTTCCGATCATTGGTCGGAGGTGTGTTGTATGCGTTTTGTTCCACACCGCTCTTTACTGCTTTTTATGTTTTTTTTTTTTTGAAAGGCACAATTTCACTCCATTTCTCTCCCTCTGATTTGTGTGTCACTGTGCAGTTACGTTGAGCTGTTTTTCTCTGATAAAATCTTGCCTGACTGTAGCAATGCCCCTGTGCCCAAAACTGTTTCCATTCGGTGTATATGTATAAAGGTTAACTTTGTATCGGCGGTTTTGAGGTTTCGATTTGATGATTCTTGAATGAACCACACTACACCTGCAACTGTGCAAGGAGAACTTTTTGAGTAACTCAGTTTAATCGTTGGTAAGACGAGCAGCCAAACATTATAGTGAATCAAGGACTGCCTACAACTGGACGATTTTTTTTAACAAAACGCAAACAAACTGAAGATGGAGGACAGAAGCAAAACAAAACCGTAAAACGGAAAGAACAATTTTACTAAATCACGGATCGTCACGTGCCACGGCCCCACACGTGACGACGGGCTTATCAATCAAAAAAACTACGCAAAACAAGCTAGCAACAAAAAAAAAAGGGGAAAATAAATTAACCACTTTGCACGAGGCAAGCGCGAAAAGCGCGCGCGCACACACACACACAAACACATTTGACTAGAATTTCATTCTTCCTTCGGCTGTTTCTGCGGCGCCCCGTGTGCAGGAAAAGGGTGGAGAAAAACCCGGAAGCGGGATCGTTTTTTTTTATTGCATCAGACTCAAGATGAACCGAAAATGCAAAAAAAAGAACCACGAAAAACATCTACTGCTGCGGCTTCTTACGGAACACACACACTACCGGCAAGTTTCAATGTCCTGAGAGCTATCAAGACTCACTCTCTCTCTCTCTCTCTTCCTAATCGCCATTGATCCAGTTGTTTCTCGTTTCGGTGGGGACAAGACGTTGTTGCTACGTGTCGGTATTGCTTGGGTTCCTCTTTTTCGTTGCACCACCACTACACGCATCCTTTCTACGCGGGGATGGTTGGCACACCCGTGCACTTTGCTCTATCCAATAAACAAGTATTGCGTTAATCAGTCCATACGATCCCCCCGCCCCAAAGTATGGCAGAGGACCGGATCGTGGTATTGGACCGCACTCATCGTCATCACTGGGATGGCTTATGTCTTTGCGCTCTGATATTAAACATTGCCCAACGAACTTCTTTTTTTTTTCTTCCTTCATTTCCTCCATATCTGATTGCAAGAATCTCGCGGACAACAAGAATTGAGCTTTCATCAATATTTTTATTCTGCCTGTTTTCACATTCGTCCAATGTCGTTTTGAAACGCTAGTGTTGATGTTTGTTTGTTTGTTTGTTTGTTGCTGTATTGCTTAACACCTAAATATGTAAGTAAATAATGTATTTTCTCCCTCGCTTCGCTTCTACCGCCCTCCCTCCCTCTTCATTGGTTATTATCTCCTATCCGCCTCCAGCGACTCTTGCGAAGGTCTCCCGCTCGCTTTCTACAGTACGTTAAAACTAGTGTATAATAAATAGAGTAAATTTCATTATTTGCTTTTGTATTTGCTTCAATATCGTCTCGTACGATCGCCGGTACGATTTTCTTTGCTTTGATGTGTGTGTGAGATTTTGTTTCAAAAGACATCCAACCCCTCTCGGTTTCCAGTGGGCAAAACGGATGTGCTTGATATATGTGTGCGAATTGCGATAACGTGGGCGCTCGGTTGTTTTGCTTTAAAAACAAAATATTAACGGATGTTTGGTGGGGGTGGGGGGGGGGGGAGGATGGGATTTACATATTGAGAGCAGCGCTAATTATTGATTGATTGATTGACTGACCGGCTGATTTCACTTCACTTGCATTTACTTATCGCTTACTATTTGCATGCAGTACACACGTACGCTCGGGTTAGCTTAGCAGGGTTTTAAAACTATCCCGGCTAACTAAAAAGTACTCCTCCTCCCATTGGTTTGGTTTCCCTTTTTTCTGTTTTCAATCTTGGGCTTGGGTTGGTTTGTTGTATTGTTTGTATGTTTGTTTTTGGCTGCCTAATATCATGCGCTTACGCGAGCTTTCACCACACTACTTGCTGCCCAGCAATTCCAGGTTTGCTTGGGCGCATGTGGAGATGAAGGTGAGCGCCACCTGTCTTCAGCCACCGCTACCGTCCAGCCGGCACCGTTGCTGGGCAGCATCCTAAGAACGCTTCTCGTTGACGCCGCAGACACCGTCGAACAGCGACAGCATCAGCGCTTGTGGTAGTAAATATTATTGCAGTCTAGCCTCCTGGAGCGAAGCACCGGTCGCATTCTGATAGGGCGATAGGCCGGGAAATGCACCAGCCGCGGCGGCAGCTGCAGCGGCTGCAGCTCCCGCTTGCGGCAACGTGGCGTACGTGTACGGTCCGGCCATGTACTGGGCGGCGGCAGCCGCAGCTCCGGCAGCTATCGGGAGAAAGAAAGAAAGGACCAGTTAGCTGTCTACGTCGTTTGCATCTTGCTGCACTAGCATACCTGAGGCGCCGGACCCGTAAGGGTAGGCATCGAATCCTGTACTGTACTGTCCCGGATACGGTGCGGCGGCGGCTGCTGCTACCGCATTCTGGTACACCCATAGAAACAGAAGAAATCGAATTATTATTGGCATCCTCTCGTAACTGCATGCCCACCGCTTACGACTTACCTGATATTCGTAGAATTGACTAGTGGCGGCAGCAATAGCTGCTGCGTGCGACAACTGAGTGGCAGGGATCGGTACCAGGCCGGATGCGGTTCCGCCCGCTCCTGTCGATCCACCCGCCGAGCCTAGGTACGGTGTGCCGTAAATGTAGGACGGTGGTACTCTGCGCATTCGTCCCAGAGCAAATTGAGATTGTCCGGGGTAGAGTTGGATAAGATGGAGAGAAAGAGAGAGAGAGCGAAAGAGAGAAAGAGAAGGTATAAGATATAAATTATTAAAACTTGATTAACCAATGGCGCTGCATATGCCGTACACTGCAACCAACAGCAACAACAATAAACAACATTAAACAGCAACAACAACAACAACAACAATAACACGACAACAACATCAACAAACACAATTTTTGCCAAACGCCAAACAACAGCAACATCAACGTAAACCGTCTTGATTAGTTTTCAAAACGAAACGGTGTATTGAAAAGTAAAGGAAAATATAAGAAAAGTCAGGTCAAAATAAAAGAAAAACAAGGAAAACAATATAAAACTAATAAATATAGTAATAAAACAAAAAAATGAAAAAAAGGAAAACAAAACGGTAACCCATCAAACGTAACGCTCAAACGACGCATACCGCACGCTCAAGAGGAAAACAAACATAAAACTCAAAGTAAAACTAAGAAAACGAAAAAAAATCAAAACACTCAATATGTTGCATTAAATTGACTTAAACTGAGAAAAATTAAGCAACGTGACAAGACCAAACAAAATCAAAGAAAAGAAAAAGAAAATAAACTCTCCCCCGCACACAGAATCAACCTAGCAAAACTCTTGCTTCGATAGTTAATAGTGATGGTTAAAAGTAGAAGAAACAAAAACTCAAAAGGGGGAAAACACACACCATATTACATCACGACTCCGCACAGAGAAGAAAATCTGGTGAGATTTCAAACCGGCAGCAGAGCAGGGTGGCTTTTCATCATCTCATCATTGTGACAGTTGTCAGTGGCATGGTTCCTGCTTCGAATGCATCCACATATAATATTCTACACCCAAATATTCACTACCTAGCGCACAATCTTCTAACCCGAAGGCTCTCGGCAAGCGACATGAAAACTTTATCCGTCAACCATCTGTGACCATTCGTCAGAATTATTGATCGTCGAGACACAACGCAGGGGCCTCGCAATGGCACAACAACACACTTCGAGCTTAAGTATCTCAAAAATAGGAACCCGCCTTCACCGTTCGAGGGCTAACGGGAGCGGGGGGGGGGCAAACACTAAAAACGCTCCCCAATCCGAACGCAGCACGGTGTGCTTGCGGAACGTTTCGCTTGAACGAAGATTAAATAAAATCCATAAAACAACCTCACCCGTCCGTCCCGTGCGCTGTCAGTCGACGCCATTTTAGAACGTCACTACTATTACTATCCCGCCCACCTTATTCTGATGTTACCGATATGATCGCGCATCGTTACGAGAGGTTCAACAACAAGCAGACGGTTCGCGCAAACCGGGAAAACGCGATCGCACCCCGGATTCGTGTACGCGCGATCTGTGCCGCCGGCCATCTTGTCCGTCCATTTGCACGATCTTGGCTCGAAACGTGCTGCAGAGCAACGTGCTACCGAAATTAACCGTGGAATGCACCGTATTAATCATCGCCAAGCGGAACATCGACGTTTGCTGGTTTAATTTAATATAGTTGAGCTGTCTAGTTAAAAAAAAACACTTTCGGTTATATTGCAACGATAAAACGACCGGACTGTCCTTAACCGGACTGTACAACAAAATGGCAGCCATAAATAATGGTGACGCTTAGACGGTTGCGGCTAGATTAATAATTAATTTCCCGCTTAATACTGCGTGCCAGCAAGCAGTTTTGGAGCATTCGTATAAATAATTCTAAGCTCACACATATACGGTGCATGGAGACCAGAATGTAAGGTTAAAAATGTACTACCTTGTTTACTTTAAAATATGTTCCAAGTGTCTTGGCGATTCAAACTAGATCCGTATGCAAACCACCGATCACCAAACAGATTTATTAAACTCAACGAGGGGTGTGTGTGTATGTGGACGCAATCGTATGAACTTAAGTTATTTGGGTCTACACTGATTTAATTGTGCTTCATCGTCGTTGTTGTTTACTGTTTCACTGTATCGGCCTTCAACTGGCGACAGACAAAGGATGGCCGCCATTACAAAAAACCGGCTGATCGAATCATCCATTTGATGACCCCCCCCTATCGTGTCCCGTGTGTACAACCCGTCTGTACAACATCGCTTAAGCCTGATAGTAATCTACGGCTAGTGATGGATATTTAATGGTTCAAGCATTCTGTAGTTCCCTGTCCTCGAATGCAACACGTCATATAATTCATCATTACAATTCACAGAATTTTATGATACTTTTGCTTGCTAATACCACCACAGATACTGCGCTCATGTGCACATTCGGGTCGCGAAATGATATTGTAGTGGCAGAGGACCACTCTTTCCTTAACGATCAAGTACCTTTCCCATCCAAAAAGGTGTAGTAGGGTGGTGATTGGTACGAGATCTTCACACGCCCTGATGTTCGGCTCGCGGCTGCCCGTCACGCTAGAGCTGCAACCGCGGACATTCCGGACCGCTCGAATGGGACATTTCTTAAAATATCCCGACACAACCTCCTCTTCGGTCTTTGTACTTCGCTCCGTTAGAATGTCCCTCCTGGCGATACGATGTCCTCCACCCCCCCCCCCCCCCCCCAACCCCGCCCAAAACGATCTTGCACTGAAAATATACACTTCGCTTCATCACTGACGGATGGTTGCAACTCTAAAGTCGTTTCTTCTTCAGCGATATGTCCGCACGCGGCACTCTGGCGTTCGTCTTCGGGAAGATCTTCGCATTCGTGAACGGTTGTTGGCGCGGTTGGACACGCGGACGGCGGTTTGACGGAATGGGTGGCTCATGTGCGCCACGGATCCGAGAGAGCCATATTTATTTGTATTTTTAGAAAACTGCTGCTCAAAACTGCGCCGCTTTGGCAAGAAGACGACGACGACGTTCGACACCCTGTCTCCATCTCCACCCTCCTGTCACTATCGTCGTGTCTCATGAGAGGGGGTAGGGGGGGGGGGGGGGGGGTTTGTCCCAAAAACAACGAAGACATCTCATGCTCGTCGTCGTGTCGCGCAAGACTTGTTGACGATGAAGAGCTTCCCCATCAGTGTGTGGCCATGGGTTTTGCGCATTCCTTCCCGGTCCGCTTTTCCGACCGGTCAAAGCTAGTGAGGATTGACATTTGAATTTTCCAACCGCGTTTATATGTCATTCGCCGTTTCCTAATTGCTTCACACTGCCTACCTACACACCGACTCACTATTGGGTTGGGTTTTGCGGGAAATTGAGTGTTGGTCCTCCCCTTCCATTCGTACCGGCAAGGGCCGCACTTCCCCGGTACTGAAGCGCGACCAAGAGCAATTACGTAAATCGAAATAAATGCTGCAATTACATTAATTCGATAAAAATCGCCTCAACACTCTGCCGCGATGAGCACACAACACACGCACCGGCGTAATCGGTCTGTATCGGGCGACCGGTGTCTGTTGCGTTACCGTTGGCGTTACCGATGCCGGTAACATATACGGAGAAAATTGATTACTACTTCCATTAATATGTCCCTACCGGCAGCATTTCAACCACATCAGGGTACGCTTTGCCGGTGTTTTAGTTTTATTTTCACAAAACATCTAATTTCTTTTGTATCGAACTGTTTCCTTGCTGCGCGATGAGTCAAACAACCATTGGTACATGTGAATCAACCGACGATGGCACAATCCGATGTGCCGACGCCTTTATTGTCACTTTCATTATGATGATGAAAGAGCTTCACCTAGATCGTAGATTAAGCGCGGTCGCTCCTAGCAACCTATAAATATGTCCCCAAACACACAAGAACTAGCGCGATGGTCATTACATGACAGCAAGCAGTGTCCCGATACTTACTCACAACCTCTGCTTTATCACCGAACCTACCCCGCGCAATCGATGATTGTGTCAAGTGTTTTCTATTCATTCCACCGCCCTTACGTGTCCTTTTTTCCCCCCCGTTGATTCCCCACAGCAGCAGCATTAGAAGTCCTTCAGCGGGCTCACTGGCCCACTTAAAACAAGTCCAATCCTGTGCCTAAGTGGCCATCGGATGATCGGCGGTAAAAATCACGTTTTGCTTTCTGGCAGATGAAGGCAACCACGAAGAGCGTCACTTCCGTCAGTGATGCTGCTGATTGACGTCAGCCGGTAGTTAGGTGGACGAGGCACAGTGGCGACACCGAACGAACACTCGTTCCATATATGACAGAAGGTACCTTTTGCTGTTCATCGTGTCGTCAAGAGCTTCTGGTTGAATAATATGCTCTTGGTAAGTCTAAAAGAGGTGTTTCGTGTCACTTCGCGTAACCAAACCCTTTCATGCGCTGGCTACAACAATGATGGCTCGAAGAAAGATGAGAGCTCTTTTTTTAAACTTGTTATAGCTTAAAATATAGCAATACGGCCAGGCCGTTCTTTATGAATTAAAAAAAATAGCTTAAAATAAATACAAAAAATACGGTTCCTCCACAAAAAATATACAGCAACTGAAAGGGGTTACGCAGTGTAACGGTTACATAGATTCAATTGGTTGTCAGGACCATGTTGCCGACATGTTGAGGTATTTAAGAGTTTCAAACCCTTTTAATAAGTGTAAAAAAAAAAAACAAATAACACATTTCAATTGCTATACGGGGTCTTAGATCAGACTATTCTTTCCAATATTCTTATCTTATAACAGTTGCCAGCAAAATATCGTTACTTCTTGTCTCAACAAGATATCCCTCTGTTCGGTATATTATCCCTCCCTTATTCGATCTAAAAGTGTTTTTTTATCCTAAACTCTAATTTTATACACTCAATCACACCAAACCAAACTCGAAAGTAGAACACGTAAACTGTCAAAACCACATAAACACGCGCTCAAGACTAAGAAAACTAAACACTCGGAACACTTACGACACTTTTGCAGCAGTAGCAGCAAACGCTCACTTAACATCGAACACAAAGCAACAGTAATGGTCAAACGTCATTAAAGTGTCGCAAAAGAAATTGCCCTTATACAAGCTAGTAACTAGTAAACACTGTCAGCCATGAGTCTGCAAGTTCAGATAGGTCTTTCGCTCGATCATCAAAAATAAATCCTTTTAACATTCAATGTCTTGCCTTTTGCTTTGATTTTGTGATGCAATCAACAAAGCTAAAAGTAGGAAAACGGGCCAAAAACACTCTAAGCTCTAGCTAAAATAAGTTAAATAAAAATCAAACATTTAAAGAAACGAACAACCAGGAAACCAGCTCTATTCCACCACCAGGAAAAGTATCACGCAACACTTGGCGAAACACGGAACGGAGTGAGTGGAGCAGGCGCTTACACTAGGCATTGGGACGCAACAAACACGCATCCTCAGCTCGGGGCTACGCGTGCTGCTGTTAATCTTAAACCATCAGCACCAGATTAGGGGAATGCCAGCTGCCGAGGAATGATCATAAAAGTAGCGCGCGTTCAGTTCAGTTCAGTGGGTGGCAGTAGTTGCACCTTGAAGGAGATAATTTATCGATGTGAGGGAGGGAAAGAATCCATTACAATTTTTAACTGTCGAGTTTTGTCATCCGAAACACGAGAAAGCTCCTGCTTAATAATTGAAATGATAAGTTTTTGATGATTTCCCGGCGGTTACCGCCTTTTTTCTGCTTAAATATAAATCATCAACACAAGGTACCAAGAGATTGTTTCTTGCCACCATTATCATTTGAAGATGAACCGAGTTGAAAACATTACATAAAAAGCAAAGTTTAAATTTCCTCACTAATTTCTGTGCTTGTGCGTGTTTGTGTCCAGGCACAAAACAAGCTGAGCTCTCAGTCATCGAGATAAAACTAATTTGTGAAAGTAAATTTCACCCGGCCGACGCTTCTGCCCGATGCACATCCGAATTGCATACGCAACACAACGACGTGCCATTGCCCCATTCGCATCCGCTTAATGTAACATTTCACCCGAAAGGCAACATCATGATCATGTGGCCCGATCTCATCAAAATGCAAACATATTCCGCTGGCCAGCTTGTAACGGCATGCCACACACACACACACACAAACGGGGAAAAAGCAATTGCAATGAAAAGCAACGACCAGCCGAAAACTTTATTTTACCGCAATCAAAATAATTTTAGTTCCGCGTGGCAGGGCACGCGATAAAAGCGCGGCGTGGTGCGATACCGAACATCCGGGAAAAACAAGTTGACCGATCACCCACACACACACTTATGTGTAACGGACACACGTCACATCATGGCCCCGGGTTTTTGGTCAACGCGTGTTAAATAGACCATGGCCCAATGGACGAGGTGAAATGTGAATCATGTTGCCATTTTATTTGACGATCCGTGTTGCCTTCTTGCAACTACTATGGTTTGTGTTACAAACCCTGCGTTGAACTAGATACAACACACCCGGCGGCCGCACATCGAACAGAGGGAGAAAGAGAGCGAGCAACTGGGACCCCGTGAAAAATGAGAAAACAAAATGAAGAACACACTGTGTGACAACCACAAAAAAATACACACCGCACACACACACACACGCCAAACGCCACACCAACCAACACGCACACCCACACGATCACGATGGGGACACCCGCGGACACACACACGCTAAAAGAGCAACAACAACAACAAAAACAAATCGATTGCACACACGCACACACACACAAACGAACGCACTTCTCACCTCACAACGAGTAGCGCGTAGAATAAATCACGACAGCGACGACGACGACGTTGACACACGGCACAGGAGGTTCACATTATGTGTCTGTGTGTATGTGTGCGGGGGAAGGATTGGGTTGGGGGTCGAACCCGGCGGGAAGGGGGTTGGATGTATGGAAAAGTGGTGAAGCACATGAATTGTTCATCGATGGCGCACATTTTCCCGCACTCCCCCCCTCCCGAAACGCGCGAGTTTGAGCAGCAGAGGCTAACATGACGTTCGAATGCAACACGTACCACAACAGAGCGCTCACCACCCGGGCGGCAACCTGGAAAGGGAGCACAGACGGGTTGAGAGAGGGGGCGACGAGGGGGAGGCTTCGGTTTAAAAACACACCAAATAAAACTATCGCAATGAAAACTCTCATGAATATCTAGCGACGGTAGGAATAAAACACACACACACACACACACACACACACACACACACACACACACACACACAATACCGTTCACACGCGACCCGAATCCCAAACACCCGTTTGTTTGGAAAGTGCAGTTGTAAATGCAAAAATTAAAAAGTCAAACTCGTGAAAATGTCCGGATGTGTGTGTGTGTGCGTGGGGTAGATGGGGCAGGTGTGCAGTTTGAGGTGGAGTTGCAGTTGTAATGTAACAAAATGCAAATCAAAACCACTAGCCGTAAAGATTTTCCCGGAAGCGATTTAGGAAAACTTATTAAAACTCCACTAAACGCAATAAGAGACAGAGACAGGCAAGAGAAAAAGAATTTCTTCCCAAAAAAAAAATACTAAAAAAATATAGAAACAACTCTAAAATATACAACAAAAAAACGGAAAAACCGTATCACTTCACTTCAAGACATAAATATAAGAAGGGAAACTCTAAAACAAAAAGGAGACAAACAAACAAAAACACTTCAAACAATATGAAAAACAATAGCGAAATCGAAGGAAACTGTATGCAAAGTAGAAAAAAAACATACATGAATAAGAGAAAGAGAGAGAGAGAAACAGAGCGAAAAAAAACACAAGAAAAATAAAAACGCAAAAAACAACTAAAAACACAACAAAACACGGTAAAACACAAAACAAAACTGCATCAAACTCTCGCCAACGCCAACAAAACAACAAAATCCACTCGCTCGCTTTTAATCAGAAATTACATGAACCTCTCCGGAGAGACCGACTGGGCGGCCGATTTGGGACGGAATTGCCGGCGGTGGTGAATCGCAGATGCATACACACAACTGGAGAGAGATATTCGCCCAAAGCTTTAACTCAGCCTGCCGCGCGAGGGCTGCAAACAGAAACAGGGTGGAAAATGGATGGAGAGAAGAGATAACAGAAGAGAGAAGAGATGAAACGGAGATGAATCACGGGGAAATAAGTACCGTACATGGGACTAACTACAGTGAGTATTCCGATGTTTTCGTTTGCATCACGACAAACGTAGGAGAATGACTTCCCGAACTGATCAAATCAACGCCAAGCAAACATAATTTATCATTTGAAATAAAATAAGACCACTGGCCACAATATAATATTCGCTTCGAATGGATTGAAGTGACGCAAACGGTACCAAATCCATCGACATTAAAAGTTCACCAGTCACAGTCACCGATGTGCCGGCGAAGAGTTCTAAATAAAAACCCGCAATCAATCTTTTGAGCTGCAGAGTCTACGGGCAAAATATAACACTAGTGTACGAAGACACGCAGAACGGTCCTCTTCTATCCATTCGGTAGCAGTCGGAAAGTCGGAAAGTCTGAACGTCCGCAGAAGCAGAGCAGAACGCGTTCACTAACCCAACACCGGTGTGACATATATGCGCCAGTGACAAGAGGCTTAATTAACGGTCCTCGGCTGTCTTCAACCGATTCCGTAACGTAGACGAAGAGATACCAGCAACGGCCGATCGCTCGTTTAGAAAATTTATTCCCACTCGATCTACGGACACGGTTGCACGGTGACGGTGGCAGTTAGAATTTCTCTGTTGCTTTTTCAATGCAGTCCCACTAAGGCAATGGGTAAGAATGCATCCACTAACCATAGCGAGAACGAGAGTGAGAAAGATGTATAGGGGAAAAGTTTGGAAAACTATGTGCCTATTTATAGGATAACGCCGGGCCGGTAACGTGTACGCGCGCACAGCGTACGATAAAGGAGATCTCGGTGCGCGATCGCGTAACAGCTTCTTGCAAAATTAATAGTGCACATTGCACATTGGAAGTGCATGGAAATGTACGATTGTCCGTTTTGGTAAACAATCATTTTAACGACTGTTGTGCTGAACCTTTACGCGATATGGGCATGGGACACCAGGCGTCTCCATCCTTGGCAGACGATGAGATCAGGCCGGCAACATATTTTGTAGCGATGATTCTTCACCGAACATAAAGTGGAATAATGAAGATTTTTTCTGTATTATACGGAAATTTAAACCGAAAGACTATTTACGTCTTACTTTATCGTTTGTTTGGCTTATTAGGAACCAATCATCTCTGCCAAAATGGTTTGTCAAAATACAAATACTTTTCGACTGTCCCTGTTTCGAAACGGGACATTCAAACGATCATTCGCTTCACATCAAATAGGCCTTCCCACAATCAGCAAACAAATACCCCAAACCCTCCTCACATTGCTGATGATGCCATTTGGCGGACAGATTTGGCTTTACACAGGAAAAATTAAAGAGAGCGAGAGAGGAGAGAGAGAGAGAGAAAGAAAGACAAGGAATAGGGAGCTTTGCTTTTCGAGGACAAATACACGAGGAAGTGACGAAAGAACGGGTAGTAGTGGTAGAAGAACACAGATGCACTTCCAGCAACAGCAAAAACACTTACCCGTACTGTCCCGGTATCACTGGATAGCCAGGCGTCCGCAGACCTGTCGTGGCGAACGAATATCCTGAAACGAAACGAAACCATCAAACACGATAAAAATAAGTCAAACTGGTCGGTTAGATCGGTTAGTAGGTGCAAGGACGAAGTCAATCATCAAACTCAACGTAACGAGCCACCGCAAACAAAATCAACAGATAAGGAGGCCAGCTAAATTCCGGTCGATATTAAACATCACTGCAATCTGTGAATGGTAAGGAACCGGTGATGGTGCGAAATCAGCTCAGCAAAACATGGTCACAATCCCCTGCTGTGTTTTAGGTGCTCATTAAAATTGCATCGCCCGTGCCTATGCGAGTCACAGTAACGCACCGAGCGCACGTGGATTGTCTAATGAATCCACCGCTTCTGCTGCACTAATCAATACCACACACAAAGCTGATTCGCCATGGCAAGTCTCTTTACGCGTCAATGTTTACGTAGCGGTACCAACGTTCGCCGACTGAGACCATTGCAATAATCCCCGGCACCACAACAACAAGCCTAGCTAGAGCACTATAAACCGCCAGCGAATGAACCTTGTTCACCGACACCAACACTATCGCACGATCCGAGCAGTGGCTGCCGAGCGAAACAAACAAAGCAAGCAGGAAAGAAAAAAACTACTCCCCATCGTGCTGCCTGACCTCGACACAAAGCAAGGCATAAATGTGGAAAAAATTGATTTACTTTAATGATTTGTTTACTCGCTGTTGGTGCTCGTTTGCAATGACTTCTGTCATCGGTTGCGCTTTACCCGGGACCCGACAGCCGATTTCCCGTCCGAGCTTCGAAACTTCACTTGACAGCTGACGTCTCCGGAACCGTAAAGCGAGGCATCGAAACTATAGCAGACGGAGGATAGGCAGGAAAAGAGAGAGCAACGCGCCCCGGTACGTCAAGACAGGCGAGAAAAAAGCGAAGCTCGTTTTCAACGGTTCTGTCTAATAGAACTTGCAAAGACCGGTGAGTTTGTTGTACTACGGTATCCATTCCCGGACCTGTACAATAGAGTACAGTCGAAGGCGAAGATTGACACTCTCTCGCTGCTTTTCATCGTGCCCATCGAAGGGTAATAATCCTTCGCGCTGGGTCTAGCGAAAACATGAGTCCTTCAGGCTAGAGGTAAGAAAGACAGCACACAAACAACCAACTTCATTTCAAGTTGTAGACGAACGCCGAACCACGCCGCCAGACAGTTTTGCGGGTGCCAGTATCGGTGGCAAATTGCGTCAAGCGTTAACTCTTGTTGCACCTGCTTTACAACCATTTTGTCTAAAAGCCATCGTGCGCTTTGAGTGATTTAATCCGGGAATAAGAAAAAGAAAGCAGATGTGCATAAATTCTGCTCTAACCGTTGGCCACCATTACACAGACACGTATCCCACCAGCACGAAAACATCACACAACGATTCATTTTCCTAATGGACACACACGCGCTCACCTTGTGATGCATTGCCCCGTGGTTTGGCGCCCAGTATCGCGAGATTTACGTTTGCTTTCCTGCCATCGATGATCGGGTTCGGTTCCTTGCAGGCACGCTCGGCACTCAGTCTATCACCCATAATCACCTGCAATGATTGAGAGACGGGGAAAAAAAAACATCAAACCTCGCTCCTTCTGTCCATCCAACGGCAACCGGCAACTTACGAATCCATAACCGCGACTTTTGTTCGTCGTGCGGTCGGTTATCACAACGGCCTCCTCAATATCGCCGTACACGCTAAAGTGCTCCCGCAGGCTCTTGTCGGTCGTATGGTACGGCAAACCGCCAACGAACAGCTTCGTCCAGGTCGTATCCTTCTGCGCGCTCTGTGAGGACGTCGTCGTACCCGTGCCGCCCGATTGCACCAACGCCAATGCGGCATCGGCCGCATCCGGGGACACCTGCATCAGCATTTTGTAATCCAGCTTTTCTGCCCTTGCCAGCAAATCTGCTGCACTGTGACACTTATAATATTGCTCAACGCTGTACGCGTTTTTGTGGTTGCTGTTGTAGTCAGACGATTAGCGCTGCTTTTTCCTCAAGTTTACAGCGCGCTGCTGTGTTTGTCCTCGGAAGTGGGAGATGCTATCTGCAAATAAACATGGAGACCAAACAAACAAAACTTTAATTAGTGAAACGTGCAACTAATGTGTCTGCTACTAACATTTATTTTACACAATGCAAATTACTTTATCTAAAACCCAAAAACCAACGAGGAGTATTTCCCTGCATGAGATATTCGGTGTCAACCGCGCTTTTGGCCCATTCCAACCGTTTGTTGAAGCTTAAGGAGTCCTGCCTGTCTACAAACATAAATTATAAACAGCCCTCAACTGCACTGCACACAATGCCCCAAAAGAAACCACCAAGATAGTGTTGTGGACGAAGTCAAGGAACAAACAGCGAACGACTTTTATGCATAAACCTCTCAAACGCGTATGGACAGGACAGTTCGACAACACGCCCTCCGGTCGCATAAACCAAAACACAAGGAGACAACACTTTTGTTGAAAGACGGCAACTGATAGGGATCGTAAAGCACCCACAACTACCTCGGGAAGGTAATTTGATATCTTTTTGTTTTTTTTTTTTGGCTCTGCTTTGCGTACACTTATGGATACTTGAACCATTGAAAACGGGAAGACGTTTCGTCTGCTAAGTCCCGCATGTTTCGAAGTATTTTTAATATTCTGCTTAAATTCTACTTCTCCCCATTTTGAAGACATGTTTTCTTTTTTACCTAGAATGGTAGAATGTATAGTGACGCGGGGGGACTCAGTTTACGCGAGTGGACAAATGTGAAAAGACCCCTTGGTTCTTATGGTTCCAAGGCGAACGGAACGGAAGGTGAATCAAGTTTATGAATTCGATACTTCCGCCTGAAGTAGTTGCTGGAACTGTGATGCAAGTTGTACAAGGTACAGTGCTGTACCTTCGTATAGAGTGTTAAGAGAGTAAAACTATGCGCCGGGAACTCTTTGTAAGGACAGTATTGGAGCGACTTGAATATGTCACGCATATACAGGTACTACGTAGCTTACTGAGCACCTAACGTGGCCAACGAACTAGGACAGCGAACGTGGACACAATCCGAAGCATGTTTCAACACACACACAGTTTTAAATCAATGCAATCACTGGCGCTGCACACAGAACCTCCAAACGATTACCTTCCCGCGCCAGACAAAACGATCGCGACATTCGCCACTTCAAATTAACTCTTCACGCATGAGAACTCACAGCAATTCTATTTTTCGTTCCCGTTGCTTCTTTTTTTACCTTTCAATGCGTTTCCAAACAGAGCGACAAAATGGATAAAGTAAGCGCACTCCACGCATCCGTTCTCGAAACTTGCCCAACTCCACGCCACACCACATACAGGGGGGACGGACGGACATTCGAATGGCTCGTGCGACGAACGCTCGTCAGCACCAAAACCCGATGTCGAAACCTATCGAGAGTTTGGTCAACCGTGCAGAAGCCGGAACAATGGGTCCTGTGCAATTGAATATCGTACTACCACACACACACACACTACAAGTGCGCTACTACATCGCCCAAGGTTTAAACGCTTTCCTCCTTAGGCCTGTCAAACATTACATTCTACGAACTCGGCTCTGGAGCCCAAAGTTTCATATGAACCGTTGGGAGTTCATAAATGTTATTTTCATTCTTTTTTTTTCGTTTTTCATTCAAAATGGAGCTGATAAAAAAACAATACCCGGGCATTGGGTTTACTTTTCAATCACTTTCCACCCCACCAGTTTTTGAACGATCACCATTTACGATGACCGTCTGGTGTCACCCCGCTACTTGGTGGTCTGGAACAGTTTTGTGTACGCGTGTGTGTGTGTGTGTGTGTTAATGATATGAGCCCATGCAGAGAGCCCCAGAAGCCTTCATAAATTATATTGAACCCTTTGTTGGAACCACCTTGTTCCAGCATAAACACAAACACACACACACACACGCGCGCACGGGCTTCCGATATTACGATCCAAAGGGAAGCGTTTGTCCGGAAACCGGATGGTACACCGTTCGGGCCACGGTTGATTGCACCTCGTGGGCTTCCTTGCGGTGTTCCACCACTAAAATAACTATTTAAAAAAAACACTGTCTCACTCACACATTCGACCGCCTATCTATCATCGTCGACATTGTCATCGGTCGGCATCATCCATTACGTTTCACTCTCACTCGCCGCCACATTTTCTGCTGATGACAGTTGCGTTTTGATGGTGAAATTGACGGAGCGGTAGGCAGCGGGCATTCATTTAAATTTTGCTCCCTCAATGCACAAATGGCGCACCGGAAAAAAATGAAATACTCTAAACCGAGAAAGCCCACGGGAACGTTCCCTTCCGTGAGGAAGCCTCAACCGATTGGGTCCATTTCACGATACTTCTCGGGTGGTCTCTCGCTGCGCCTGGAACATTGGCTAACTTTCCGATACGCCGGTGTGGTTTACAATTTCCAAACACGTTCATCACATTGATTGCACTTTTTCCCCCGAAACGTCAGTCCAGTTTTTTCTACTCCTTCCCCGATCGTAAGCTCGGGAAGGACATTCCGGCGAGTACTTGCACCCCATCATGTCCAAACACATCACAAACCCAAATGTTTTCCTCCTCGGAAATGTACCAAAGTGAAGTTAAAAATGTGCTTCATTCGAGAAACAAGCTCAGGGGAGAGAGAAAAAAACAACAACACAGGGATTTTTTTTCTATTCTGCTTCCATTTTTTCTGACACTCCGTTTTTCTTATCACTGACAACTGAACGACATTTGCGCGACGCGGCGCGATGGTTGCATACTAAACGAACGGGCAAACTCCGAAGGAGTATAACGATGCCCGGATTTCTGTGCGAAGGGAAGGAGTTTTGATTTTGATCACGGAACAGGCCCGCAACCCAACGCAAAAACCGGAACCCCAACGTGCCTTAATTGTTGTATTTTATCATCGTTTAAGCCGCCCGACTAAGGCAATCATGTGACCACGGTCGGGGTGGTACTGACGCTTTCATAACCTTCAAACTTGTATTTAAAAACCCAACCTAACCCCAACATCGGGACTTTTACTGTCCGTTTTTTTTTTTTTTTTTGTTGCTTCATCCATCCTTGCTGTTCGTCGGTCGTCGTACGAACGATTCGTACGAGCGTTATGATGAAATTATATTTAATGCCACTCTCGTTAACTTTCCGTTTCAAGTCAGTCAGGAGACGCAGGCTCGAGGTGAAATTCTAAGCCTTTTAAAGAATTGCTTCCAAATCCAACCGATGCGAGCCAGACATTGGTGGTACGGTGGTACGGTGGTACGAAGATGCTTCATCATTTGCAATAGCCCCGATGATGTTTCCGGGATGAGACATAGCAGTAGACCCGGATACACCAGTTCCTCATTTATACCAGCGAGATTTAAAGGGAGACCAGAGGTGAGGCACCCTTAAATTCAGTGAGCGAATTAATGTAGCGAAAAGCCAAAGATAACACCTCGACAAGAACGCATTAATACTCGACGTCCAACATGACGTGATGAGGGGACAAGGGTGTCAAAATTAGATGCTCGTTTCTTTAATACAGACGCAAAAAACTATGCATTAAAAGGAAAAAGTGCTTTAAACCTGAACCATTAATTGGAGCCTTGGTCCCATTCCTTTTTTTTGTAGATGAAATACACAGAA
The DNA here is from genome assembly GCF_013141755.1 of Anopheles stephensi. Classification (NCBI taxonomy): domain Eukaryota; kingdom Metazoa; phylum Arthropoda; class Insecta; order Diptera; family Culicidae; genus Anopheles; species Anopheles stephensi. Next base: position 31,051,544 of record NC_050202.1, on the reverse strand, counting down.
CACAGAATACAACTCGTGTCATACTCTTGCCCAACAAAATCAATTTACATCCAAAGCTAACTGAATAATCAGAGTATTCCGATTCCTACCCAGACTTCAACCGTACACAATACCAAACTGCGTTGGGAATAATACACGCTCTACTGATTTATGGATTTTAATTCGCCCGGCTAACAACGATTCACTTATCCTCTATCGAAGATGGTATTGCAAAATCGATTGGGCATAATCCTCCTCCTTTGGTCCCGATGACCGTAAATCTTGTGCCGAAAAGCTACCAACAAAAGATGTTGGAGAATGGCATCTCGACACAGGTTTCCCCATGTTCCATGCGTAAGAGGTTTTCTGAACCGAACCAAGGTTCACCAAAGGATCAACGTTTACCAGCTCACTAGTAACCACCCAACAACATATGCTGTGGGAAATATCTCGCCAGCGGAAGGGACAAGAATGTCAACCCGAGATCTCGTAACAGTGGACGACACAACAACAGACAATTTCGACATCCAGAACTGCATCCAATCCGGGTGCAATAATCGTAAAGTAGTGCTTCCGTCCCGTCGCCGTACATCGAAATTCCGTGCAAGGGATTTACCGTCATCAGCAGCAAATCCTTCGAGGCATGCAATACCGGGAATATGCAACACGAAAGATGTCTTCATACGAATTGGATCTTGGTTTGAAGACTTTGCGTGAAATGATGCCATATGCAGAACGGACCATAGCGTGAAGATCTGCACCAACACAACCGACTGAGTGTGAATGATGCTTGCGTATGTGGATGCAGCTCCTTCGCGTTACATCTCACCTGTGAGAGTTGAACAACCAGAGAATGCAATCAACTCGCTGACAGAGATTGTCTTGCAAGGTAATAAAATAATGTCCCTTTCACCGTAGAAGAAAACTCATGTGGACCTTTTTCCGCCATCTCTCCAGGGAGTTTCGCCCCGAAATTCTACCCATGGACCCCGGTTACCGTCCAATGTTCGCCCGAATCAAAAGAAGGATAAACAGCATTCGTCGCGTTACGCATGCATGCAGCTGCGTACGTGTATAATTAATTTTCTCTCAACACCCTGATAATGTTTGCGTCATTTACAGCTCCCTCTACCTAGGGAGTTGCACGGGAAAACGGAAACCCTGCTGTTTTTGGTCCGGTAGAGTCCGACCAGTGCTGCCACCCTTTCCAGCTGCGTTGAAAGAGTGGAGATGGTTTTTTATGTTTTATTTTAAAAAGCTTACAATACATCCCTCCACGCGTGGAAAAAGGGTCAACCAGACGCATCCAAGACACCAGGGATGACCAGGGGGAAGGAAATGAGGCATGGGTGGAACGGAAATCGGAAGCGACCTAACTGGTTACCATTCGAAAGGTCATCGGATGTAATTTATCAACTTCACCAACAGATATACGCTGTACATTGCCATCGACCTCTCTCTCTCCAGGGTTTGCGTTCCTCCAACAGTTCTTCGGAGCGATACCGTACCATAATTAGATGCAGTAGTGTGAGTACGGCCGTGACCGAATGTCTCTCTTCCATCCCACAGCACACACAGCAGAGTCGAGTGGCTTGTTGGAGGTGGATAATTCACGATGGCTATTTAGACATCACAAGTAGCCTTTAGCTAAATTTCATTCCGCCTCGAAGATACTAGAGGAACCCTAGAGGATATACTAGAGGACCGATAGAGGTCGGCAGGTATCAGGATCTACAGGACAGGGGAAATACTTTCCTACCGAGAAACGGTCTCCTCTCTTCGACCGTTCGACATTTCCGCCTGCAAACAGTTTATCAACAGTCAAGTGTTAGTCCGCTGCAAACCAGGTGAAGAGACTGCTACATCGTGGAGTTTCACAGCGTCAAAAAACGGGAAGCCATACACCGCCGACGGGAGTTCTGTTCTGCCAACGGTTCTCTCAATGGGGTAAG